>NC_046662.1:97082906-97103421 GCF_010883055.1 Belonocnema kinseyi
GAGGGAGCTCTTCTTAATATTTTGACACCAAAATCATGTCGATACACCTTACCGACTGCGAGTAAAGCCACCCACGCTTTAACTTGACAGACTGTACCTCCACAATAAATTTTTATTTTCCCGGAACGGACTAAGTTTGTTCTATAAACCCTTTTTAATTATTATCAGTCGCAGTTTCAAACCGATATTTAATACCTACGAAATTTGAACCGGCAAATTCTTGAATGATTTACTTGAAATTTGTTAACTTTTTCTCGTCAAACTCATTTTCTCCCGAATGAGCAAAGTAATATATTATACGTTATTTTTTGTTTAAACTGCCAATTGCACTTTTAATCGCGATCATCAACCGTCCCTGATGCAATTTTAGGTTTCTGTCTCTTTGAGATTGTAAACTTTTACATTTTATTTCTCGGAACTGGATAATTTTGTTTAATCATACTTTTTTGGCCTCAATTCAGAAACACTACAGCTCGGCAATAACTTTTGTTTTTATCTTTATATGCTGATTTCGATTTTATGAAATATTTTTTCGCCCTCATAAAAAACTTCGTTTTTGTTTGTTATCTAATTATGTATACTTCAAGTCTTCAAATATTGTTCCAGGAATAAAATTAGAAAAATTAAATAAACACTGTTTACTTCACTTACCTATGTTTGAAATTTATTACTTTTATACTATTTATTATATCACATGATGTGCATTCTTATATTTTATAAAAATGTATAAATAATTACTAGCTTTTAGCAAAATTTTATAAAATTCTCATCATTTAGAAATTTTCATTTTTAATTTCTGCTAGCCTTCAAGCCAATGTTCAAATTCAAGTTTAAAGTTAGAATATTAATTTCAGGCTTAAGTATTTTGTGTCGTAAACAATTTTCCTAACTCTACTGTTCCAATAAATTATTTGTATTAGCTGCTTTTGTTAAGTCAGATTTTTGCTAAATAAGATTAGTAGAACTATAATCATTCGATTCTTCTTTAAACTAGAAAATTAAATTGAAATTGAAATATTTTTTACTAATAATACATCTGAAAGTAATAAATCCATTACATTTTCGAGCTTTACAATTTGAACAGAAATCACAAATTAAATGAATATTTAAATTGAACATTTAACTATTAAAATTTAAATTAACTAAATTGAAATATTTTCGTGGACCATTTTTAAATCTAGTTGTTCATATAAAATGTATAAAACGGAAAAATAGAACAAAAATGTATTCCTCTGTTAGCCTTGGCTTATCAGCGTAAAATCTTGGCTGAGATTTTGTCAACAGAATTTAAGCAATACACTAGCGTAATTAGCTATGGCGTCCGATATACGCTTAGGTTTTAAGTTTTTAGGCAGGGTACGAATCCCCAGCGGGTGCGTTTTTTAATTGCGTTTAAGCATTCGAATATGTTTGTAAGTGACCGTACGTGCAATTACATAACTTAAATAATAAATTGATTGCAGTTATTATAAGTAAAACATTTGTTGTGCTAATTTATCATTATATAACATAATCTATTTTGAGCTGCATTAATGGAACATCTAACGACGATTATAGAACGCCTGCCTTTCATTTTGAAACGTGTATAAGAATCTCTGTTTATTTTTCTTACTTGCCTTATAACTCGATCTTCCTTACGTTGTTGTACTCTACCTCCGACTTCATACGTGTGCTTATACTAAACCCTTTACCCTAACGGTTGAACCTTTCGCTACTCTAGCGACAATCATTTAGTATGAATCATTTAATTCCTATTCTTAAT
Organism: Belonocnema kinseyi; assembly: GCF_010883055.1. Taxonomy (NCBI): domain Eukaryota; kingdom Metazoa; phylum Arthropoda; class Insecta; order Hymenoptera; family Cynipidae; genus Belonocnema; species Belonocnema kinseyi. The sequence goes on from NC_046662.1 coordinate 97,084,669, forward strand.
ATTTGTTTATTAACCTTTGTGAGGTGGCCCAACATTAAAATGAATTGATTTAGTTTTCTTACACTGAGTCACCTATTTCTTAAAATGATCCCCAGGTTTTCAAACTAGATTTCTCTCCCTATACTCGTACATTTCATATCCGTACTGTGCTGAATATTTTTGCTGGCATGCATATTAAGTTTTCGAATTCTCGTCAATTACCCGTAAACATTTCGAACGTATATTTTAATTGCAAATTTAATGGTTTTCTCTTACGATGATTGACGTATTCAGTTCCGTGCGTATTCCATAAGTCAAAAAGTCATATTTTGCTTCTTTCGCTTCCTTATAGAGAAAGCTCTCTAAGAATGGAAACAAAACCTCATTTTTTTAGTGAAACTTCTTTTAGGACGGGAGTGAATTGCAAAAAAAACGATCGATCGTCCGACCTACTGAGCAGATATCTCTCTGTCTAGTGCTAAGGGTCACTCTTACGAGGCCGCTGAATCTAAATGTGATATGATAATTTCAAAACTTCGAAATGGCAGATCTGATATTGGGAAAACAAATTTTAAATCGTTTCAACGAAACTAACGTTAAATAATTCTGGAGATTTTCGTTTATGCATACATTTTCTGTGACTGAAACAGTGTAACTAATCATTAAAACTTCTGAAAAGGTTCTTTTTAGAATGTGAAATAGTCTACGGAAACATTCTCCAAGCACTTCAAATTATGATAATATTCTTGCCGCCATATTATAATTACGCACAGAAAAAACTGAAGTTTCCATGGGAATCCGTTTTTGGTTCGAAAGGAGCTGCTACAAAAATCAACCCTACTTGCTGAAAAGGAACCCAAAACTATAAATAAGCTCTAAATAATACCACACTTGGGGTTTGAAAGGATCTCAAATTGAATTGAGCCCATTCCTAAAGAACCTATTCTTCGCTTTGCCCACTTCGATATTATGATTAATTAATAACACAATATTTACCTTAAATCACACATGTAACCGAACTCTGGTGGACATAAATTAATGAAGATAATTAAATTACAAAATAATAACGTAATTAAAATAGATATAATGACTTGGTAAATATCATTTGCAGGTTATGTCGCGCCGGCAACACAATTCGTTACTGTTGGCGCGTTGATTTTGAATAGTGTCGATATTCAAATGTGATATTTATAATAAATAATGATTATAAAATGCACTAAATGTAATTTCTTAATCCTAAAATAAGATTTTGAAGTGACAAATAAAAATTTAATTCGATTTTAATTCAAAAGGTGTTATGAATTCCGAGTTCAGAGAAAGAAATCATTTTTTTTTAGCACAATGAATAATCTTGGCTCTGTCGAGTTTGTAATTTTTACTGCTTTCATTCACAACAATTTGACCTAAAATAAAGGCAATAAAGTTACTAAAAATAAATTGAAATTTTTTTTTCTAAAGTCAAAATAAAAACCTTTTTTGCAATAAAATCACAATATTTTTTCATCTGTCACTCAAAAATTCTATTTTAGGATTAATAAATCATTTTTAAAGCATTTCTAAATCATTATTTATTATAAATGTAACATTTGAATATTTATATAATTTAAAATGCGCGCGCTTAAAGTAACAAATGAATTTATTTCTTTATATTATTTATTTCAATAAAATACCCTAAGCATATTTTCAACTTTATAAAGTAAGGGTACCTTTTTACGGAGGTCGAATTTGAATAAGCTGATGAATTAATTTGAAACATCAAGTTCGTTTCTAGGTTTTCAACTAATCAAATTTGCCATAAATCAACAAAGCAGCTAGAAATGAATCTTATGAAAAATATTAATTCCACGATTAATTCAAAACAGGCCTTCGTGAAAAGGTACCCTGATGTGATGTGTGACAGAATGCAAAAGTTGGGAACTAAATTCCATTGCGCATAACCAAGATGATGGATTAGCGGGAGAATTAAAATTAGTTCACGAATATACGTGATGTTACTAAAGTGGAATGAAGTTATATAAATGTTACAAGATGGCAATATATGTCAAAATAATACCTCTCTCTGTCTTAGGGTTAAAATAATAATTATACTTAGAATAAACGCAGCGTTAAGTCATCGCTATTTTAGTACCAAATATGAGTCATAGTTATAAGTATCTTTATGATATTAAGGCGCAATAAGACAAATGTAAAACGCATAGGCTAAGGACTTTGGACTTGCGAATGTTTATATTTCAATCTTATAATGAGTCACATTATGCCTCATTTCCTGTAGGCGGAGTAAAATGACCTACTTTACTATTGGATAAACGATCGAAAAATTCCATGACGTGAGCATTTCCATTGGTTTTAACCAAAAAGAGAGGGAATCCCCCACCCAAAACGAAGGTAATAAGTTCGCTTGCACAGCGGGAAAACGGCAGATTTTTTGTATCTCGGATCCGCAATTTTTACCTTAAACCTGCGACGATTAACTTAACAAATTTAAATTAAATCTATTCAGAGACTATGTAATAAAAATCAAATCTCAAATAGAAAGCTCAAATTACTTAAACGCGAAGCGCGTCGTCGTGATCGGCTCTCGCCGAATATTATAAACAAATTATTAATATGTAAATCAGAAATTGTGTAACAACCAACTCAATTGTTTGTTAGTTAAATATTTATATGTGCACATAGTGTATAACAATGGAACATTAATAACTTCAATATGTTAACAATATAATTTGGAGTGATAAATTAAATTGAGTTTGATTTCAAAACCTTAGTGTTCTCCCGGTTATGATTTTAATCATACAACGGCAACAACGAATCAGCGTCCGACTACAGCAGAATTAAAATTCTACTACAGCGCCAGTGACGTAACACCTGAGTACGGTACTATATTAGATGGGAATATGCGACCGCCATTGAGGTTCCCCGCCAAATTCAAAATCGCTAACTTGATATCGAATTTTTAAGAGATGAATTTTGGTCTAAAACCTAATTAAATAGTAGTGCGAAACAAAATTAAAACAAAGTAAGCTGCAATATTTTAAGATAATAATATTATCAAAAACATAAATGTTTTCAAACTTTATAATGTAATAATCAACTGAAAAGAAAAAAAATGACAAATTATTCTACTTACCGATAGCACGTTGATTTGAACTATCGATTTAAAATTGTATATTATTCGAAATAAATATAAAAATTGATACACATAATAAATAATATATTTTTATTAAATTGAAAAAACAAACATTTTTTTACTTTCAGTAATAGTTCTCTAAAACCTAATTTCTAGATCACATTGCATATAAAGCCGTTATTTGAGTTTGGTATTTAAAATAACTATACTTAAATATGTATCTTTGTTTTGTTTTAGATACCTAAAACTTAAGATCTATATAACATTTTGTATAAACCCTTTTTCCGAGCAAAATATTTTTCATGTATATCTTACAACACTTAATATTTAGAAGAATATCAATAACTGCAAAACCGACGGAACTAAAAATTCAATTATTTCAACTTCACAACACTACGATAAAAATGAAATATAATTAGTAAAAACTGGTATTAAATACCATTCGTCTAGAAAAATACTCTCCAAATATTTTCGTATATATAGTTCTGATTAACATTCTCTAGGCAATAATTTATATTTAATAGACTACTGTTTTCAAAAAACAATGTTAAAATATACAGTAAAACAAAAAAACTGTTTCATGTGCTTAAGTTTTTTTACTGGTAAAAATAAATTGGAAAAAATTCGGTGATTCTAGGAAATCATAAATGTAAGCGCAGTAAATTTCGGAAAATTTTAGTTTTGAATTTGTTAAAAAATTTTTTTTCAGCTAGCTTTAAGTAATTTTTTACATTTTTTTCTACAGCTCTCAAACATAGAAGGGATTTTTTTAAGCCAGCTGGAACAAGAAGAAAATTACATTTTTGAAAATAGACTATCTTTTTGTTTTTTGGTTACATACACACATCAATTTTTTGCTACTGTGTTTTTATTTTTAAAAATCCCTCAGATGTTACAATATTGTTTAGAGTCAGCTGATAAAAGAATTTCAAGAAATGAAATTTTCTAAAATTCATTGTTCTTACATTTCGTTTTTCCCAGACTTATCCAATTTTTTTCTCAATTGATTTTTACTAATAGAAAAGCCTTACATGTCTAAAAAAATTCTTTTGTCTTTTCTGCATATTTTAAAATTGTTTTTTGAAAACAGTGGTCCATTAAACATAAATTATTGCTTAGAGAACGTTATTTAAAAAGCTAAAAGATTTGAAGAAACTTTCAAGATCTCCGAAAATCTTTAAAAAATTGATAATGCTGTAAAAATAATATTATGAGACAAAACTATAAAAATAATAATCTTTTAATGCACATTTTGCCTACGCTCGAGTTGAAGGCTTTTATCAATGAATATCAAATTAATTAAACTTTCCTAGGGTACTATAATATACTACTTTTCCATACAGTTCAAATTTCGATTTCCATAATTTGGTTTTCAGGCCCACCCTACTATGCCTAATGTTAATTAAAGTTAAGAATTTTTGGCCGATCCTGATCCGTATACTTTTCTAGGTGCCTTAGGATTTTTATTGGTTCCAATAGAGTAACAACGCACGTTGAAATAGTGGCGTGTTAATTTTCGTATAATATCAGAACAAATTGGAAAAGTCTCCAATTCGCCTGATTGCCTTAAAGTCTGAAAAAATCTGTTGAAATCAATCTTCGCTTCTGTTAATAGCGATTCTTTTTGAGCCATGAACAATAATTCGCGCTGTACAATGAAATTATGAATTGTGCAGCCGACAAATTTTAAACCCCCTATGTTAGCATAATCGGAGATATATCGGATTTCATGTGGATTGTTGTCCCCATTTTGATCGTTCAAAAATTGTTTGCAGATGTTGCAAACATTTAATTACAAAATTGCGTTCTTGGTACTCCCCGCTATATAATAGAGAGTGGCTGCGTCCAGTTGAGTATACTGACAAGTCTGAGTTGATTCAGCGGAAATATTGCTTATTTGTGAAATATCATTGTTAGATTAAAAACTAGTCTCACCTCGGCTCTCCCATTCTCCGTAGATATTGTAACTGTCTATGATGTTATCTAGTAGGATATGATCAGAATTGTTTGTTTAACTGGAGTTATTGACATTGCCAATATACTGTTACAGAACAATAGTTTTTAGAGCTCGGCGCACCTCTACTGCATCTGGTATTTGACGAGGCCTCCTTCGGATTTGAGAAAACAAATTTTCAATGGCATCGTCTGTGCAATAACTAGTCAAAAAAATTCGTACTTTTGCTGAAAAACATACTCCGTTAAATTGATTATTGAGGTGGATGCCATTATCAACCTGGTATTGAGAGGCTTCCAACCACCTTGACCAATTTTCGTGTTTTGAACAACTTCGATGAAACTTTGTAAAAACTCGACTTTTTTCTCTATTTCTGACTGTTATTGGAGTTTTTCTAATTCAGGACGTAAATAATGTAATCCATTGATGAAACCATCGAATAAACCAAGCTGTAGTTAAAGCTGCCTCAGGTAGGAACTAATCGTACTGCCGTTTCTAAAGCTGCAGCTCTTTTTATATCGAAAAATTTTATAGAAGAACCTACATTCATTTTGTCGTAGTTTGTTGGATAAATATCTATATAATCAAGGTGCTGCAATAAGCGTAAGCCTGATTGTGACTCTGCTTCAAATTTCCATAACTGGGAAACCAAACTGCCATCGAAAACGTGGGTTGGCAGACTCTGTGAAGTGAAGTGAAGGCAAAAAAAATGAAATGGGTGCGTTGCTTGTTTTAAATTTTTTGCCAAATGGCATGAATTAGCAAGAACGTGAACTTGCTCACCGTTATGAGAAAACGAAGTAGCATGACTTTTTTGGGAGATGCCTACTCCTAACGAAGTCTACGTGACTCGGTTACTAGGTCCCATATCTGAAACAATTGCTTTCACATTCAAACCCACTTCAGTCAAATTAGTTATAACATCGAGAAGAAAGTTTTCAAATCACGACCATTTGTCCTCGATACTGTGACTTCAGCTGCTACAGCTTGTTTCCAGGTTAGACAAAGACCTCTTACTAAAGCTACTGTAACATGGTTACCTTCGCCAATTTTACCTGGGGGTAATGTGATTTTTCCTATAATCTTTTTTTCGCTTTTATCATAACTTAATTTCCCACTAATTTTAAATTCATCTACAGACACAATACAATCTTTACCGCTTGGATGTAGACCATAAATTTTACATTTTAGAGGTCCTAGCAATGCGTGGAATATACCATAATCAATTTTAATACCTTTAACTCGTCAATTTAAAGTAGTGTAGTGCGGCAAAGGATAATTACACCTTAATCTTAAACAGTCGTATCCATGGAAACCAAGAGTAAAACGCATTTTGAGAGCATTAGATACAGATTCATTGCCCCATGTAATTTTTGTATTATTCTGTAACGCCTTAAGCTGCTCTGCAGAAAAGCATTTTTTTTAAAGCTGCTTGTGCCTTGCTTAATTCTTTTTTTTCGCCGCTCATTTTCTTTTTGGATCTTCCAGCAATCATGGTCGATCAGTGCATGACCAGGTATATGGTCCTCTACAGCTTTGGGATCGTCCATAAATTACGTAACGCGTTTTTCTTTTGTTTGAATAAAGACGAGCATGAAATTGATGTGAAGTTGAGAAAGACACAACGATATAAACAAAAGAAAAAAGTGTTACGTAATATATGGACGATTGAATCGCTATCGTTCCCATTTTCATCAAGAACTTTTGAGCAAGAAGAAGTGGTTGATAAAGTCGATGAGTCATTTGCTTCCGAATGTTCATTTCTGGGAAATAAATACAAATTATTATAAAATTTTTACTTTCAAATGCATCCTTAGAATTTATAAATGTTCAAATAAAAGAGTTGTCAAAAACTTTTATAGTGAGGTAAGCTGGGAGGAATAATCGATGAGCGTTTATTCAAAAATTAACCACTCTTTTAGGGAATACAAACATCACAGTATCTACATCACAGTTGACCGAAAGAGATTTATAATACAAATAAACACGCAAGAAATTGCGTTTTTTCGTGTTAAATCAATTAGAAACTGCATAGGCTTCAACCGATACCTCTCAAATTTGGAGATAATTTTTTTCGCACTCGAAGAAATAAAACAAAGAAAAAATATAGACTCATAACCAAAAAATTATATATATTATTCAAAAGTAGGGGCCATCAAATTTAAATGACAACAACAACATTAAAGCAATGAAAACTGTTCAAATATTCAGACATTGAATTTCAATAATTTACAAAATTATTTTATCGGTTTTCAATTGAAATTGTACTCATTTATAAATTCCTAATTCAAAACTAAACCATTTTTAACGCTTTGTAATTGAATAATTTAACATACTAAAAATGTCAGTTGGAAATTATAAACTTTTGAAAATTTTGAATTGGAAATTATACAACTTTTAACATTTTAAATTGTAAAACGAAACGGGTTTTACTTCAAAAAATTTTTAAATTTAAATCCAAAAATTTTTTGGCACTGAACGCTTAATATTTGAAATGGTTCCTTGCAATTTTGAAATCTGAAATGAAATTTTATCATAGAATTTTGTAGGATTAAATTTATAATTATTCAATTTCACTTTGCTACTGTAGTTTAAAAATTTGAAATCTATAAGCTATCTAAGTAAAATGATGAAATTTCTAGCATCTTCAATTTAAAATTATTGAAATATGAAGGACGTCAAATTATGATTGTACGATAATATTTAAATTCACATCTCCTTAATTTCTAATGCTCCTAATTTAAAATTTCTCAATATTAAACATTTTTATCTGAAATTTTTCGATTCTCATCGATTGAAAATAATAATTTTTAAGCTTTTCAATTTCAAACTTGCTAATGTTTACTACTTGAATTTCAATCAATCGAATTTGCTAAATGTCATAAATCTATAGAAGGTTTCAAATAATTGCTGAATTTGAAAAAACAATAGACTTGAAATGATCTAATGTATCATTTTTTAAGGTAAAATGGTTGAGTTTTTGATGTTATTAATAAAGAATACTTTCAATATTACAGCCTTAATTTCTAAAATATATAACTTTGAGAAATTAAAATTAGATACCTAAAAATTTTATATACATTTCAAATTAAAAATGTTGGATTGGAAATCCCTTAAATTTGAATCCACATTATAAACAGAAGGCTAACAATTTTTAAAAAATGAAAAAAAGAAACTTACCATCAGGCATAAAACTGAACATTCTAAATCGCATATTTTAAAATTTTTATCATTTTGAGTATAATATTAAAAAAATACAAGATTTAAAAAATAAAGGTTTCCAATTCAATGTGGAAATTAGAATTTTAAATGTTTAAATTACCAAGAAAAGAATTATATCTTACAGGATGATCGGCGGATCATTTGGATTTGTAGGAGTGGGCCATGTGAGAGAATTTTTTGGAGAAAATTCAATTTTTTGAGACGTACCTAAAGCTCTGTTGATATTTGGATTTACAGAAGTTGATGTGCTTGCAGAATTAACAGTAATTCGGAAAAATATAAGAATAATTTAAATATATCGCTTTTATTTATAGTTTAAAATTTAAGAAATTTAAATTAGATCAAAATCTAAATTAAAAATCCCATTTAACGTCCAATAATCAAATTGATGCAAAATCCTGTTAAATAAAACAAGAATCCAACGACCAAATTTGGTCGTTGGATTCTTGTTTTATTTAACAGGATTTTGCCTTTATTTATAGTTTATACCTACAATTCTAAATCAAATTTAAATCCATTACTTTATGTCCTGTGCCTCCCTATCTTTGAATTTAAGTTATCGATCGGCTGTGGTGATTTTGACACATTAAAAATGGTTGGAATTGCGTTAGGCTTTAGTTTTATCAAATTATCTTGTCTATTTGTTTCAAACACTAAAAACTAAAATTATAATCATATGATTAGCAACAAATAATAATAGACAATAGGTCAAAAACTAATAGAATACTTTTCTAAAAGTTTATTATGATAGTTATTTACATTTCATATCAGACGTATTTTTTATTTGCGTGGGTTAATGTGCGCCATTCTCTAGAAAAACGGGTTCTTAACCTTACTTTCTTCTGGATCTTATTTCACTTAAATATATTTAAAAAATGCTCATAGGCAATTTAATTACATATTAACATAAGCTTCAGACTCCAAATATTTAAATTATATTGTTATGATGATAAATATGAGTACTTACTTCGCATAATCTTGAATTAGAATTTGGTTCCCATTTGTCGCGTCTAAAGCTTGTTATTCAATTTAAAAGTCTTTCTTTTTGTTGTAGTAGAACACGGTAAAGTCTAAATCCATCGTCGCTTCTATTATTACAAAACGGAGCACTGCAACAGACCATTTCTCTTATATTCTAAGCTTAATTTTAATTAAAAACTAGGACATGCTTATTGCATGGGTTCCCGCGAATTTTCTAGGAACCAGAATGGCAATTGAATATTCCTGTCTAATATAGTACCCTACCCTAAGTAGAACGAACAGTATGCGCAATGAAATCCTGAGTAATATGTTTGCTTTTATGGAGAGATGTGCAATTACATATGTTACTTTTAAAAAGTACAAATATATTGTTAGGAGTGACGTAGGGTTTTTGCAAAAACGAATGCAAGAAATAATGTTTCTGAAGCCTCTCTACTTTTATTTAATTTAAAGCAATTAAAGGTCATTGTAATATTTAAAAATATTAATAACGGCTAATTGGCTGAGCTGATATTAATAGTGCTTGTTGAAGTCTATGCTTCTAAAAGATTCGCTTAATAATAATTAATTACAAAAGTTTATTAATTGTGCATCAAAGATTTTTAAAATAAAATCATGTGAATAATTTCTATGATTTTTCATAACTTTTAAGAGTAGGTTAAAATGGATCAGGTAAGTAATAAATTTGCACTAACAATCTATAAAATTTTATTAGATTTCCAATTATAAATTGACCAATGATTTTAAGTCATGGTAATTTAAAGATGGTGTAGACTTAAGCCAATTTTGTATTAAGAATTCTAAAATAAGTGAACCTTAACAAGTAAGAAGAAAAATAAATAAATATTAATATCGTTTGTGTTTGCTTTACCGACATACTCTGTAAATTGCTAACTTACCAACTCGACTTCGCAAGCGCTTGGCTTGTGAATGGGCCTTGATGCTGCTGATGCTGTTCTTTTCAAGTGCGCTCTAAACCAACCCATTTGGGTCTCTACTCTCTACAGGTATCTAGTGGAGCTCAAGTTCCAAATGACACCAATTTTCATTTGAGCCGCAACATGAGTTGCGGCTCAAAAAACCCCTAGTTTTTTCTGTGCTGTACTTACACAACTTTAAAAAAATAACTCCATAAGATCTGCATGAGTCTTTGTGTCCAAAATTTTTTATAATTTATTCTCAAAAATGTTCTTTTGACAGAAGAAGTATTCTTTTGAGACAACCTGAATGTTTCCAAAAATTAAAGGTTATGAGAATTTTTTATCACAAATTTCAGCACAGCTGAACATTGATGGCTAGATTATAGACTTGTGGCAGATCTGTTCAGTGTGTTGTCACGCTGTCCCTCTTTGTGTAGCTTTGTGGTCGGCTCCCGATGCGCGTGCAAACCGTGGTGCAAACAAGCCCCTGCTCGCTTGCACGGTAGAGTCTCTTCACTTCACTCCTCGAAAAACCGAGATTTCCAGAATATAATTTTTATAATTCATAAATAAGTATACATATAAGAGCGGTCTTAGCGTCTGAAAACATCCTCTAAACTAGTTTTTAGAGGCCTCGGTCTATAAACGTATTATTTATTGTCCTAGGCTTATAAAGTGATGGCGCACTGTGATCTGATTGTCTAGCGAACAGCTTCTGCAGGGATTAAGAGATGTTGAGCGATTCTCGTTATCGTCACTCAATAGCCCTGTATATACTCCTAATGACATTTGAGTAGTAGACGACAGCACGTTCGCAGAAGGTTATGAGACCCTAAAATCGCACTCATGAATGCTTTATGATAAAAAAATATTGACAGGGTCATGGATTTCGCCTCGTCTTCGCCTTGTTTACACCTCGGCCCTGGCTTGGATTGCAATTTCACACGAGGGAAAAGTGTCAAGGTCCTTGCATCAAAAATTACTATTCTTTAACCAATTATTCTCTTTTGAAATATATTGGATCTGTCATTTAAAATTTTGAAATAATGGCATCAGAAATACTTTTTATATACAATTTCCCCTCATTTTGCATTAAATTAGATTTATACTGGTTCAATTAGTATCCATTTTAGTCAATTCTTTGAGGAGATATTAGGTTTAGAAACCCAATTTTACAAAACAGTCCATTGTGCTTCCTGCGAAGTCCAGCAGACCTGCAATCACGTTTACCCTTAACTTGCCATTAATTAGTAGCAATGTTTCTGTCAGTGTTTTTTCAATTTTTCTTACAAAAATCTGTCTGCAGGTCGAAAGAGAGAAATTGTATTCATATGAAAACTTGCATAAATTTTGTTCTTTTTATTCGTTATAACTAACGAATCTGCACCAAACAAGATTGAAAATAAAGTTTAATGTACTAAACAGAAAACAGTCGCTTATCTTACAATTTTTGTTCTGAGAAAGAGATAATTAATTACATATTTATGGTATGTAGAGTTAGTATTCTAAGTGCAATATCAAATTGAAATTCCAAAAATAAATTCTGTGATAGGAATAACATAACAATATGTTTTTCATTTCAAACTCTGGACTATTCCTTAATCGGTCCGAATGCGAAGGGGGAATTTATACAAAACCGGATGGCTCATGTGCTCTTAATTAAAGGCTAATTAAAAATATGTTAGGAAAGTATAATGGATGTGCGTGATGATGTAGAGTTTTCATGATTTGAAAACAATTTTTCCTAAAATGGATTGTAAACCTTACATTCATAAATTTTACGTCGTAAATCATCTTAATGTTTTCCTGTAAGTAGTAACATGTTTTCGTTTCAGCCTATCGAACCCCTCTCTTTATCAAATCCTGGCCTTTTACTCTTAGCATTCTTTTTGTAATATAATCCAAAAGATTTCGCCACTGCACAACGGGACAAATGAGCCTGCTAGATGGAACTAAATAATTTTCTATTTTTTAAATTAATATTAAAAGATATATTCTTATATTCATTGATGCCCAGTGATTCCAAAATTCATAATGAGTTGCTTATTTTCCTCTAGTATATTATCAGAATTAAATTACCGTTTGATAGATTATCACATACGGCTGGCTCTGCATAATTGATCGATAAACTTATAGTTTTATATTATTTAGAAGATTTTTCAGTACACACATTTTTAAAGTTCTATTTTATATCTTAACCCGTGGAGAAACTTTACACGAATCAAAGATAATTTCAGATTTTTAACCTTGCCTGGATAATCTTTCACTTTATAATCGCTCCATGTTTATTCGAGATATTGCGAGAATTACAACGCCAGCGCTATCTATCGTCGTTTAACTTCATTAAATTAGAGAGAAACGGGGATTCCTATCGGTCAGTTGCTTTTTCCGCTTTTTGCTAAATGGTATTAAATAAGTTTTAATTCGTCTACAATATTGTAATTAATTTCCGATAAGACCATCGACATATAGAAATGGACCGGTAACGCTTTGGGGAGAACTGAAATGGGCTCTAGAGAGAGAAAAAACATATGACACGTACACCTGCCCTTATCTATTTCAGGACTCTGTCAAGTGATTTGGTGGCCCCTGGTATTGCCTAAATATTCTGTACGGTTAATTAAAAAAAAAAGATAAACAATACATTAGGAATTTGTAGTTATAATAAATTGAATTTTAAAGAACATTCATGTGAAATAATCTGTTTCAGATAGATCATTTTAAAAACTTGTTCACCTTGAATTCTTCTTGAAATTGGATTGAAAATGCTACAATAATAATTGTTTTGTGAGTTCAAAAATAATGTGAAAACTGTCAAAAATTTGAACAATATTTCTATAACATAAAAAATAATCATTTGTATTGCATAGGTACAAAACTTCATATTTTGAGGTTTTGTTTTTGTTGGAACATTTTTTATTTTACTATATTCAATAACTTTACTTACGTATGAAAACATATTCCCATGTAAACGTCTTGACAACGCCCACAAACTACACAGACTGCCACCATTTTTTAAATTTATTTACAATAAATTATCAATAAATAAATTATAAATAAATCAATTCTGAAAAGAACGATAAGTCAGATTATTGGGGCACTCGCGACACTAAGCACGGTCCTGTGCTGCGCCAAACTTCACCCAACGAAAATATTCTCGACCAATCAGCTTTATATAGAAAGAGATAGGTCTACTCTCATATATTTTTTCTGTCTCTAGAGCCCATTACCGTTCTCCCCACAGCATTACCGGTCCATTTCTATATGTCGATGGATGAGACATGCGATTAAGAACAAATTTTTTTTTCGTGTTTTCTGTTGCTGATTCTACATATTTTACCGAAATTTGCTAACTTCAGCGTGACGCAGTAGATGAGATCAGAATTATTCTCCTAACCTCGGTGAAACTTTCGCCGAAATTTTTCACATTTTTAACCGTTGCAAGTCTTACCTGCAAAAAGTTTCAACTTTCATTTTTTCTGTGCTGTTTTAAATTTCGTTTCCCGATTTATAGCTCGAATTCCCTTATCTTCTGCCGTTTTCCCATTGCTGCTAAGGACGCCGTGCTGTAGCAGAAGACAGCTTTCATTACATCGTAGGATAAACTTTCTCCAAATTGCATGTAATCTTCAACAGCGGGTAATTTTACATGCAATATTTGCAATAAAGAAAGAAATCTGCAAGTTTGGTGAAAAAATTAAGTTTTTTTCTAAAGGGCTGTTGTTTATATAAAAATGAAGATAAAAAGGCTCAAATATAGATGAATGAAAAGCTAAAGAGTTGAAATTTAAAACTGTGGTTTCTGTTTTTCCAGGTGGTCTAAAAACGTATTTATTTAGGATTCAGAAGCCGGCAAATTTCCGATTCCGCGTGAATGAATCATGGCAGTAGAATACTCCATTTCTCGAAAAAAATTATTGATTTAAAGTATTTCTATATATATTACCTACTAGAATATTAACCTTTTAAGGGACAAGCGATGATCCCGTCGAATAAAAATTCTGAAAAAATTCAGGGATGATATATGATCATATTCTCATCTATTTTTTGCAAAATTTATTTGTTCATTTTTCTAATTTTCTCGATTTCTATTGGGTATACCATATTTTATGACCACATTACGCGAATCGAAATAGTTCACTTCGCTCAAAACTGCTTTTGATGCTTTGGCAGCAAAGAAATTAATTTTATTAATCTTTTGACTTCGTGAATATCATAACTTGGTAGGACGCGCGAGAATGTACATCATTGCCAGTATATGCAAACCGCACAGTGCCGGACACACACACACACACACACACACACACACACACACACACACACACACACACACACACACACACACACACACACACACACACACAATAAACTCGGACACAAATTGGACTCTTTGATTTTAATACACGCTATGAACATGACCAATATTTAAATAAAATCACATTTACTTACATTTTTATATTTCTGTTTCGTCGGATTTTCGAAAACAATATACACACTGGGTGAACACAACATGAGTTGTAAAAACTGATCAATTTTAAATTCTTTAAAAAAAGAATGGATATCTTTGGATCAGCCTTTTTATTAGACCAACAATTATGTCATTTGTAACGTATCAATAGTTAGCTTTTCTCGAGTTATTTCGAATTTCTCAAATTTTTAAAAATATGTTTATTTCTTAAGAGAGAATACTAAAAGTATGTTTTCTTTTTCAATAACCGTTTTAATGATATTTTCAGTTTTCGACTGAAAAACAATTAATACTTTTCTTTCATTAAAAGCAATTTTCGTTAAATAAATTCTCTAAAACTGAATCAGTGAAGTGTACACTGTTCAAATTAGTAATGCCAGTTTTACTGACAAAGCAGTGATTTTTCTTCTTCTCACTTTAAAAATCAGTGCTCGAGCTTCACGTGCTGAGAACGTGGGGGTTTTATGGATTCAGAAACTGACGTCACGCCTTGATCTGCATCTAATAAAAAATGAATGTGTAACGCATTGTATTTTCTATTATATACCTGTCAAATATAAAATGATAATGCATAATATATAATTACGTAATATTAACTTCTGTACTATATATTCATATACCAAATTTCACAAAATACATATTGATTTATGTAATTAATTCAACATCATCAGTTTTTATGTAGATAATTCTACATTATTAATTTTTAGTGAAATGTTCTAAAAAATTGGTTAAGATTAACATTGAATTTAGTCAGTTCCCATATAAATTTATGTTGAATGTTTTCTCGAGTAACTGTAAATAATTAAAGTTACTATAAATTGAGTATTTTTATGGGAGATATAAAATGACAGTAAAAAATTACAATGGAATAGCACATCTGAAACAAAAGCACATCGATCGACGGTCCCGAGTCTGGTTTCTCGGGTATGCGCAGATGGAGCCTCGCCTCGTATCAAAGCAGCTCACGTTCTGAGCACGTGAGGCCCAAGTATTCGACACATGTCGACTCTCTAGCATTTAAAACTAAATGCATCTATAATATGAACACGCAGGGTCAGTGATTGAAATGTGAATTTCAGGCTCTTCGGCTATGAATTTGTGCGTGTTTTCCCCACGTGTATTTAGAGCTTTTATCACCTGAATTCACACTTTGTGCATTTCATTGAGTTAAAATATCAAACATGTGATTGGTCCCGCGCACTGAATGCAGGTAATTTCTCTCCGTATGGAGATGCGAGAAAAAACGTAGTGTACTCTCATCTCATACACTTTTTTACAACAAAATTATAATCACATATCATACATAATTTATTATTATATTTATATAAATAGAAAGCCAATTTCTTTATTTTTAATTGTAGGTAAGTCACATTGACGGCGGGTCACATTGGCAATTCAATTTGTGGCATCTCTTACTCGGAAAAATTTGGAATCACATTGTGGTAATTCTCATTTCTAAACATTTAAACTCCTCAAAAAATTGGAATAAATGCAGAAGGTCACATCTGCGACGAGTAACATGGCGGTATCTCTCATTCGGAAAAAATCTGGAGTCGATAACAAATTAATCGGGTCACTTAGATTATTTCCTTGAGCAATCATGGTATTTTGGAAAGGCTTAAGTGTGTGACTTCAAATTTTGCCGAATGAGTAATGCAGCAATGCGACTTGCCACGAATGTGACTACTCATACATGTAATTAGCCGCTTATACGAATTGCCACAAATGTAACTTGCCGCAATATGACTTGCCGGGGATTGACATTACTTAACACCTTGCTTACCTGGACTGTTTTTAAGATGGCCACTACATTTGATGCAGCGGACTAGATAACAAACTTTCGGTCTGCTTGGTTAATTTAAATCATTCGTCTACAAAATGATTCGAAGCAATTGTGAAAGTGATTATAGGTTTATGTTCTTTACTGTACTAAATGTGCAAACAAAAAGTGTAGTTTTATAAATCAAAGACTTGAGATAAAAAAAAGTATTTTTGCGTCCAAAACATATAACTTAGCTAATATTGAATGAAATTGAAAGATGGTACCTCGTTTTAGAATCAAATCTAAAAAAAACTAGAAAACTGAAATTAGGATAACTATCAAATAGATTATTAGATATAAATAAGAAGGGTTCACGATTTACAAGAAATATTAATAATTTGAAATACAAATTAAAGTTTTCAGAAGGTTACTTACTTATTTTAAATACCAAAGGAGTTGCATCGTCTCAGCTGCTGGTATTGACTCGTAGATAGTTGTGTTCGCGACGAGATGGCGTTGGCGAAGATGTAAGGTGGAATGCAAGCTAGAGTGGACAGGTCAATGGTTCTGACCTGTTTGTTCTTTCCGCTCCTGGGCCTTTTATCTCTGGGGTTGATTTTAAATTAAAGTTTGGCACAGATTTTATACTTAACTGGTTGCGAATAGGCAATTCCGACGGGTTTTGTAGAGTCAGGGTCGAAGTTAAAGAAGAAGATGTTGACATGCGGTGGTATTTTATGAGTGACTATTGATGGCCTGAGTACTTGGTTCGGAGTTTCAATAGTTCTTCATTTATTCTGGACTGACGTATTTTATATTACAGGAAACATTTCCTTGAGACATGAAGATAATTAAGAAATTCGCTTGTTTCAGTGTAGCATCCACACTGCCAGGGTTTTTTTCTCAGGTGAATGGTAACCTAAAATTTGTGCTTAATTCATACTTTATTTTTTCTGCCTGATGTTTTCAAATTCATAACTGATTTTTGCGTTATGATCTGCAGTATTTATACACGTTACCCTTTTTTAGATTCCCATATGGGCAAGTCATATTAGAAGTAGGGGTAGACCTAGTTTCTCATAAGCTTTCATTATCGTTGATATGAAAGAGTGGGAAACGTCTAAGTATCGAATAAGAATTGAGAACTTCAGATATATCTATAACTATTTGGAAAATGATGCAGTTGTTGTAATGCACTAGATCCGTTCCTAAGTACTGAAGGGGTAAGTAGTTCTAGATCTGGTAGCAAATGTATATGTAAAGTAAAATAACCAATCCATATCTAAATTGTCGCTATATCCATATTGGAAAACGAGGAAGATGTCGAAATGTATGGTACTTCTTTTTAGATGTCATGGCGTGAAAAGGTCTAGATGTAATAGTAAATTTATATGATATAAAATAACCAATCACTATTTGAAGATCGTAATATTTCCAGTTGCCCATAGTTGAAAAATGACCCCGTTATCAAAGTTCATGGTATCCATTCCTAGATGTCAAGCAGTGAGAAGTTTTTAGGTGAAGTGATAATTTGTGTGAGTCAAAACATATAATCTATACTTAAAGATTGTAAAAAATCCCATGTAGATTAGGGGAGTATAACTTTCAGTTTGTTGTGTAGGGATTTAAAAAAATTTAGAATAGTTCAGCGATTTGTTTCGTACTGGAAGCCCTTCTACTACTATCATGTTTATGCTTTATCGTGATTAGAAATTTTGTTCCGCAAGAAAATATGGTATCTGGTGCATGCGAGTGCATGTTAAAGAATTTAAACTGATACAGATGTGTGGTTCAGATTCCAGCATTTGTTGGTATAGGACATTAAAAATTCAGCGTACTTTGTCGTTGTCTTGATGACTGTTTGATGGGTCTCTGTTTGTGGTGTCAGTTCTGCGAAAATTGATGCGTACCGTCCACTTTGGACTACTGCGCTGTTCCTTTCAAATCTGGTCTTAACACTTGAACTTAATGATATTATGTTTATTTATTATAACAACAAAGAACCGATTGGAAACCGATTGGAATACATTCAATGGATCTGAGGCCTTCGTGCATCTTCTTTTTTATGCACTCACTCACTCACCCACTCACTCACTCACTCACTCACTCACTCACTCACTCACTCACTCACTCACTGACTCACTGACTCACTCACTCACTGACTCACTGACTGACTGACTGACTGACTGACTGACTGACTGACTGACTGACTGACTGACTGACTGACTGACTGACTCACTCACTCACTCACTCACTCACTCACTCAGTGAGTGAATATTGGAATACATTCAATGGATCTGAGGCCTTCGTGCATCTTCTTTTTTATGCACTCACTCACTC
>NC_046662.1:97103521-97107092 GCF_010883055.1 Belonocnema kinseyi
AAATCGGTTAAGATGGTTCGGACATGTTGAGAGAATGCCAAATGAACGACTAACGAAACAAGTGTATCAAGGTAAAGTAAATGGCAACGTGCCCAGAGGTATGGCGGCAAATAGTTAATAAAAAGAGTGTCAGTAGAGTGAATGACGCCTGAAACAAAGACCTTGGCTATTAATGGACCCAAGTGGGGAAGCTTACATAAAGACTTCGTGAGGTTCTTCGCTTGGGGTGATTGCTAGAGAGATTGATCAGAAACCTGGGTCGGAGCAGTGTTGCGGAACGAACGTGTTATTTACTTAAATAGCACGAGAATTCTGGATCAATCTGAAAAATCTCTATCCCTTCCACACACTACTCCTTTCCCCTGCCGAGTGAGTCACGCCTACCCCGAAAGGGAAATGGCCTAATGGTGTAATAATAATAGTAATTAATGTGGCTGGTGTTGCTGATTCATTGCATTAACAGAAGTTCTTCACGAATCAAAACATTCAGATTGACTATCTTTTAATTCGAGCTCCTTTGAGAATGGTTTACAATTCATTAAAACGCGCGTTTAATTGTTTCTTCTCTACCGCGTAGAATATTTATAGCTGTTTAAAAAGAAAAAATTTTCATCTTTAAGAAAGTTATCACTTTTAATTTTTTCGTTAATAAAACGTTTTTTTCATATTAGGAATATAGTAATATGAAAAGTTCAAAATTTGTTTAGATGTAGATTTGAAAATTACTTTCAAAGGTAGTAACGAAACAATTTGGTTGATATTTCAAGTATAGAATTCCATTAAGTACCTAATATTGTTATGTTGACAACGTAAATAGAGTGACAAGGTTAGGGCCAAAGTGTTTTTTTAGTTGTCATTTATATTTAAATAAATGAAAGGTTTTTACCAGGGGTCATTCAAAAACTATGTGAGACGTTCAGGGAGCGGTGTTTATCGAATTGTCATTTTTTATATTAAGAGTAATAGGAAATTGTTAGAAAAAGTATTTTAGTGACCCTCTTAGCCCACCAGTAGACTTCTTTCATAATTTTTTTTATAGGTGGTGGTTTTCTCGAAGCTGGCTAAACAGTGAAAGTATTACCAAATGTTGCTCTAAAAGGAAAAACTACAATCGATTTGACCTTTAATTTCTAAATAATAATGTTTTCTATCACAGTAATCTATAGATTGTATTTTGGAACTTCTCAAAATGAATAATCTTCTTATTCGCTGTATAATCAAGAATTATGATATTTTCTGCGAAATGCAAAAGGTCTGCGCTGATGGTCTTGCTTGGTGAATACGGAGCATGGGGTATTTTACCATCGGTTTACTTTGATCTCGAAAACTCACTTTTAGCCACTTTGACATTTTTCGTTCCTTTCGAATTTTGTATCCACGACTTAACAGCTGTTTTCATTCTTCGTATTTCGTTTTAAATCCTTTTATACTTTAGACGATCATCCCCTTTCAGCTTTTGCCCCCTTTTTTGTATTACTTCTTTGCTTCTGATCACTCAATCAACAACCCCTTTCCAACAAACACGATAGCTTATTCGATAACGATATTTCAAGAATTTCAGCAAATTCTACATTATTTTATTGGTTGCTCAATAGGGTGGGCAAATAAAAAATAAATATTTACCAATCGATATCTAATAGAAAAAAATGGTTAGTTTTTCATGAGCTGAATATACTTTCAACTTTTTTGACATCGATTAATATGTTTTACCTCCTAAAGCATGTAAAATGAAAGAAATTGAAATTAAGTGTAAAATATAATAAAAAATAAATTCTTAGTCAAGAATTTTTTATATTTGTAGAAATATATGCCTGAAGAATCTATTGAAGCACTTGTTTGGTATTAAAAATTTGTGGAAAATTAAAAACAGAACAATTTTATTCTATTCTAATTTTATTTTATTAAATTCCATGCATACAATTATTTCGAAAATAAATCATAAGATGTAGAAAATTCATTATTAGCAATGACAATTTTGGAGTAAAATCCGCCTTGTTTCGGAAATGTACACGGAGAAAATTTTTTCATTAAAATTTAACCAATTAGTTCGGTAAATGGAGGACATTACTGCATTTAGATCAAGTTTACAATTATTTTAGGATTTAAGACAAAACAGAACTATAAATATTACAAAAGAGTTATGTAAATCTAAAGTCCCAAAGTGAAAAATTTTATATGTAATAATTCATATAAGGATTGTATTATTTTCATACCAGTATATCGTAAAATAAAGCGAAGTAATGTCAATTTTGATTAAATGAATGATATAAAGTTTATTTTCGTGTGATAATAACGATTCACTCAAAAGAAAATATAGATTGCAGAATTTTTGAGAGATTTTCACTTTTATTATGAGAAGAATTACACAACAGTATGGTAAAATAAGAATTGCTGTGGACGTCAACATTGGCAGGGCTGAAGTTTAAAGCTAGGTCCCCTGTACAAACTTTAAGATTCTTAAGTTTCGGTTAATATTGTAGGACTTCAGAAAATATTCAAATATATAGATTAGTTTTACATGTTTGATTTTATTCTTTAAATTCTAGCTTAATTCAATTTAATAGATTTTGTATCAATTTAATTTGTAAGATTTTAATGTTCAAATTTTCAAAAACGTAAAATATCGAAAATTAAATAATTTAGACTTTTAAGGTTACAAAATTTTTCTTGAAAAAATGTTCCAATGTTTTTATTTACTTTCTCTAAATTTATAAGCCCGTTTATTAATAAAATGTTAAAATAAGAAATTTCGATGAACGAGGACCAGATACTTTTTTGACGGCCCTGACGTACTCGTACTTGAAGTTTTTACTCCAGATTTTTTTCACGATATTCTAAGTGTTAAGTTAGCCGTGAGGTCTATTAGTTGGCGATCGAACGCATTAAACTTAGAGTAGAGGGTTCGAAACCCATCACGCAGCGTCTTCGATTTTTAAAAGCGTTAATATCATTTAAAGCGTGCGACTATATTATATGTAATGTATTGTAATTTTAATGTAATTGTTTAAGATAAATTGTGTAAGGATGTGTGTAGTAAGTGGGTGACCTTCCACAGAATCAAGTTGTATCAAGAATTTTTTTTTCCGACGCACGAAATTTTACATGACTGGGTTGTAGAATTCACATATAGAGCGGTAGACTTTGTTTCCTATGATTGAAACTGTAACTAACAGTTCGAATCATTTTACCTAACAGGTAAGTAATCGACATCTCATTTTACCTAACTGCCAGGTAATCTTTATTATCAAGTTGTATTATTTCTTATTGAATGACGAATTAAATTATAGTAAATTTATATCAAAGATTATCCTATTGCATTTTACATGACTGAATGTGAAGTTTTAAGAAAATGCCGTAATGTCCTCCGTTTACCGAACTAAGTTATGTAAAATTTAACACACAAATATTCTCCGTGCAGCATATCAGATCTTGATTGAAATATGGCCCTTATGTAACCGTTTCTTTTTACAGAAACAGATAAGTTGCAATACGAATTTCTTTAAGGTTTCAAAAAAGATCAAATTCAAATTGAAAAAAAAAAATAGTTTGATCAATTTTTATTTTTGATATA
>NC_046662.1:97107192-97109122 GCF_010883055.1 Belonocnema kinseyi
CTAGTGTCCAATAAGAATGTTTTGGTATTTTGTCAAGATTGAAAATAGTTAAAAAATGTTCTTATTTTTGTGGAATTTGTGAATTCTTTCGACGTTACTGTCAAGAATGAAGATTGGATGTCTTAGAATTTTTCGTCAGGAAGTAAGCCTCAAGAAATCGGAATGATTACATATCGTTTTGAAGATGGTGTCGTGCGGATTTCAATATTTTTCTAAAAAATATATATTCTTGAAAACTTATGTTTTTACAACTAGACATAATGTATGATAACAGAAAGAGCTTGGAATTTCGTTATTTATAGTTCAAAGGTAGATTCGATGGCAGAAGAAGTCTGTTTTAATCTAAACGTTTTGAAAATCAATTCTTTTTATACCTTTTATTGCAGACGCAATGAATTTTGCAATGGATACAGCGAACTGCTGTATCAATTTTTCGGTAATCAGAAGTTTTTTGATGGATCATTTCTTATCAAATATTACTAGCTTGTTTACAGTCCAGGCAGATACAATCGTGAAGAGGATCATAAGGATTGGTCAAACTCTTGTAATTACTTATATGATACAAGTGATGGTCGAGAATTCTATTAATTTGTATGCAGTAAATAATTCCATTATATGTTCCATTGAAATTACCGATTTATTGGGTGTCAAATAAAAATATTTTCATTTTTGGCAAGTTGTTTTTATTATATTTTTTATTAACCCTAATAAAAAAGGCCAAAAGCGAAAATTTCCCTAATTAATAAAAATTGAATGAAAAATTTTGTTATTGGCTAACTTGAGTGCTAATTTGTCATTTAAAATCGAACAATTAAAAAAAGTTTTTTTTTCAATTTGAAGGTAAGCCTTTTACATAGTTCTAAGAAAGTAATTTTCTAAGCCCAACAAAAAATTTCTTGTAATAGTAAAATACATCAGATAATACTCATTGTTTTTTTCAATTCATACAAAACTATAAGAAATCAGATAACAAAGC
Organism: Belonocnema kinseyi; assembly: GCF_010883055.1. Lineage (NCBI taxonomy): Eukaryota > Metazoa > Arthropoda > Insecta > Hymenoptera > Cynipidae > Belonocnema > Belonocnema kinseyi. Next base: position 97,108,169 of record NC_046662.1, read on the forward strand.
CATACAAAATAAATTTCTCTGCAAGAAATGTTTTCTGTGAAGTTAATCAACAAGTATCACTTTAAGAATAATTTAAGGTTAGCTTTTTTCACAATTTTCTATCTTCCCTTCAGTTGCTATGTTAGGAAACATTTTCAATTGTGCAACAGATTGTTTGGCAGAATTATCAGTTCACTGTTGTATTGTGTCTGTGATGCCGGGTCGGGGGAGTAACTGAGAGTGTGATTTTGGGAAAAATTGTATGGACTTTAGAAATCCACATTGGTATTTGGTCTCTAGTAATTGTACTATTCTGTGCATTACCGACCAGTATCTAGTCTAACCCTAGACCTACAGGTCGACATGTAGGATATAGGCATGGCAGCCAATCGAACGTGTTTAGTTCCACAACCGAATGAAGTATCTGGAATTTGCAGATGTGCCTGTCCGATCACACTCTTAGAAATCCTTGAGTTGGTGCAAATGTTTATTGTCTTTCGGTAATTAATGTCTAACTAGGATAATTTCAATAAAAGTAAACTTTCACAATTTAACAAACATTAAGTTCAATTATAGAATATTTAAAACATTGAAACTAAAAATTTTAATATTTAAATGTTGATTACTATTGGTGTATTGCAATGGTACATGCGAATTTTTGTCACCATGAAATCCTAGTACCGACTTTCATAAAAATCTGCACATTTTTTGAGTTTTCCAAAAAGTTTAAGACTCCTTATTGGATTCTCCAATTTTAATTGTTTAAAAAAAATACAATTTCAGTAGAAAGTCCCTTGTATCGTTAGACGGAAGAATATTGCTGGCTTTTGAGCTGGCTCGAAAACTTAAGGTATTCTCATCTTCAATGCTATCTGATTGATACGAGGGTAGTTCAATAAGTCCTTAGAATGAAGTATAAAAACAATTTTTTTTGGGTAAATTTTTTTTTATTTTTCAACATAATCTCCTTGGAGC
>NC_046662.1:97109222-97112452 GCF_010883055.1 Belonocnema kinseyi
TCTAGTCGGGAGTGGTGCTGACTGAAAACAGATGATTTGGAGCGATTCGCGCGCCATCTGTTGGTCATTCTAAGGACTTATTGAACTACCCTCGTAAATGGAAAATAGGGCACAAAATAGCCAGAAATTCAAATAAAATAGTTTTAAATTGAAAAATATCAAATTATTAATCCTCTAAACCTTTTTTTTTTACTCTTCTAATGCCATGATGCGTATCCACTATGGTAAAAAGCAAATGCCAGTTTTATACTTGTTATAATACCAAAAATTAGTAACTTAAATAGTTTCCAATTTTAAGAGTACAAAATCGAAGACCTTTATGACTATAGACTATTAAAAACTTCATACAACAAAATTTAATTTCAACAGTGTTAAGTATTCTACAAAAATGTACGAAATGCCAATTTTACAAATGACTCTTTTTACAATGCAAGCATCGAAAGTTCAAAACTAACAAGTTTTCGCTTATAAATGGTTTGGATCAGTGTTGAAAAATTTAAATATTGACATTCAAGGTAACATTTCGAAATCGAAAAATTGAAAATCCAACAATTTCAAATTTAAACCTTTGATTTTGTGCATTATATATTATGTTCAGAAAATTGTTATTAAAATTTAAATTTCTATATCGTTGGACTCGTCTCAAAAAGCTAATTTCAATGTTGTCGATAAACAATGAAATTGTTTATTATAATGCAATACAAAAAGAATTTAATTAATTGACCACTAAAGTGACGTAGCATTGATATCATGTAAAAAGATCTTTTAATACTTTCAAAAGGACATAACTCAGCGATTTCTTGTGAATAGAGCTCTCACGTCATCAAGAATCGGACACCTCGCCGATATAGGTTCTTCTCGAGAGGAACGTGTCTTTTCTCATTCTGCACGAGATATCCGCTACAGCGAAGATGCAGCAAAAGTGTGATGTATCTTTCATTAAAAGCCTTTATAGTACCAGTGTAAATTGTGCAATTTGGTCTTAAGTTTATATGTAATAATTTTTATTACAAATTTTTAACATTTTTAATTAAGTTTTCCACCTTCGAACTGAAATTGAGTTGAGAAGCTTTTTTAACCGTAGGACAGAAATGTGAACGACTACAAATTTGAAGTACATTAAAATAAAAGCTATGATATTTTTTATGACGCCTTTATCATAAGTGCAATTTTAGCGCTTGCAAACGATCCCGCAAACTGAATTTATAGGCCTAGGCTTATGAACGGTTCATCTAGGTTCGGAAAAGTTTATGTGCCCATAAAATCTTCTCTGCTCCGTTATAACTTGGCTTCATCTCGGGCTCTGACTCGTATTATAACTTTACACGATGGAAAAGTGTCATTTAAGGTCCTTGTATCTTAAATAAATATTATGTGACGAAGTATCTGTACGTTCAGCTTTTTCAGCAAATAGCCTAGGCGGAACGAACAGATCTTTTTTCACCTTTCAGCTCCAACAATCAAGCTTGCAAGATATTTGCTATTCCTATAGATATGGCGGACTTTTTTTATTTCTTGTCAAGGACGTGGCTAGTCATCAAGTGTAAAAATCTGGACGACTAGATACTTCGTTTTACAAAAAGTGCAAAACACGAAAACATAAAACGCAAAAAACGTACAAATAAGTGGGCACTCAGTAAATACAATGAAGATGAAAGTATTTGCTTTTCTCTGCTAACTTCACAATCTTTGTCAACAGTCTAACATCCTCTTTTTAGTTTCAGAATACATTTCTTTATTCTTTGTTAAGGGGGACCTGCAAAGAGGGGAAAGTTATTTGGAATTTACGATTCGCTCTTTCCAGATGCTCTTGTTTCATTACATCTTGTTAGTTTCATTAAAATATAATCAACTGGTTTAGAAATATCGATTATTTAAACAACCTAATGTCAAAATTTAACATGGTGTAATTTCGGTAACTTTCAAAATTTGCAGATAACTTTTAGGGAAGAAATGCCTCTTATATATTATTATAATTTCATAAAGTTTCATTAAAATCTGACGATTACTTGTAAATCTTGATATTTCTGACTTACACAGATTCCATTGAAGCTAGAAATAAAAATGACATAGAAATCATGCACAAATTTTTCCAATAAAATGCATGACTGTATAATTTTATCGCTATACTTGTGACTTTTTAAAGAAATATTAAACTGTGAACTTCTTGCAAGCTCGTGCTCTGGCAGAAAATGTAGATCAAATTCATATTTCACGTGAAAAAACATTTTGGAAATGACGTGTCAAATTTTTTGAGAAAAATGTCGTATTTTGTTACTAATATTATAGTTATCCTAAACGTTTTTAAATTAAGCGTGATTATTTCGATTTCATGACTGTCACTCGCATAAAAACCAGAATAATGAATAGCGCGGTTTCTCGAGGTTGAGATGGTGCATGTAGCGAAATGCGGTCGATATCCCAGTGGATTCTTCAGTGTCTTAGGGGAAAAAGAAGTCATGCGCTGCTAGAATGGTGGTGAAAATTTCTTTCGAAATGCATTCCAGCAATCTATAATTTTTCTATGTCACTGTGGATTTCAAGATCATAAAGATTTGGCATATAAACGATGTTCTCCACTTATCATCTTGCACGCGATAACAATCTCACACACGTAATTGTGATTATGTATCTCTATAGTGCAAGTAAACTGTGAAATTGAATTTATCCGCTTCCGTAAAAGCTGGGGCTATTAATCATGGTCGCGTGTTCTCCTAAGGTAACTTGATAATCGCTGGTAATTATCTGCAAATAGGGTCTCAAGTTTAATAAAAATTTAATTGTTGTTTCTGATCTTCAGATTTAGGATTTGAATTCTCACTGAAACATGATTTCTGTTCCGGAATTAGTTCCTACTTTATCTTTAATCAACAATTTCTGGATTTTATGAGTCATAGTTTGCGGGACTGCGGGTAAGATGATAGGGTGTAGAAATTCGATTAGAAAAGGATCTGAAAGTTTGAAACAGCAGAATTTTGAAATTGGAACATTTTCAATCTACGTTTTCGGCTTGAAAAAAGTTACTTACGGTTTTTGAAGCTCAGCAGCAAAGTGATCGAAGAAAAAGAGTTGTGACACATTTCTTCATTTACTGTTGAAAACTTGGATTACTAACTTTGCATCTACTAGGCAGTCTGATAAGTCCCTGAAAAGTGAAACACGGAGACGTTTTTTTGGCCAAAGTCGGTTTTATTTTTTAACATACTCTCCTTTTAGGTCGATACAGCGAG
>NC_046662.1:97112552-97115243 GCF_010883055.1 Belonocnema kinseyi
CTTCAAATGCGGTCGTTTTTCGGTGATTTCGATTTTCAATCGGTCCAATAATGATGAATAGTATGCTCCGGTTATAGTTTTACCTTTTTCAAGATAGTCCACAAATATTATGCCATGTGCATCCCAAAATACGGAGGCCATAACCTTTCAGATCCATTGTTGCGTTTTTGGACGCTTCGGAGCACTTTGGCTCGGTGGAACCCACTGTTTTGCCTGTTGCGTTGACTCAGGAGTGTAGTAGTGGATCCAGGTTTCATCCATGGTTATGAATCGGCGCAAAAACTCGGTCGGCTTACGCGAAAATAATGCCAAATTCTGCTGGGAAGTTGTCACACGAATTCGTTTTTGGTCCACTGTGAGCAAACGCGGCACCCATCGCGCGCAGAGCTTCTTCATGCCTAAAAATGAATGCACGATATTGCCCACACGTTCCAATGATATGCCTACATCATTAGCTACCTCCCTCATTTTCACTTTGGGATAATTCAACATCATATCATGGATTTATTCGACATTTTCTGGTGTAGTGACCTCTTTTGGGCGCCCAGATCGTTCAGCATCAACTGTGCTCGTACGGCCACAACGAAACTCGGTAAACCACTTATGAATCGTTCCAATCGACGGTGCAGAGTCCGTGTAATACTTATCCAGCTTGGCCTTGGTCTCGGATATCATTTTCTTGCGAAGATGGTAGTGTTTGATCAAAACTCGAAACTCAGATTTTTCCATATTAAAAAAAACTCGGAGGTTAGTCGCTTCTCAGTGCTATAACTTGTAAATGCATAAACATAAATGGCTGAAGTTTTGACAGGCGTCATTTGAAGGATCAAGATCGATGAAAATGGTTCACATTAGTGAATACTAATGCCACCTCTTAGAATTTTCAGGTACTTATCAGACTGCCTAGTATATCCTACAAGAATGAATAAAAATAAAACTGATAAACAGTAAATATCAAAACAAAAAAAAAACAACTTTTTTTAGACTGATAATAAATCTAGTAATGGAGATCATATAGCGATCTGAAAAATTGTAATATTCAACTAATTTTTGCAAATGGGTTCTTTATTTATAAAAATATTTACAATTTTTAATTTCCCCTAAATGCGCGCTTGCATCCCAGGCTTTAAAGTCTCCGACAATATTGTGACCTTTATTATAAAATAATAAAAATAATTAAACAAACATTTAAAATATATGGTTCATTTATTAGTGCAACATTTGGGAAACGATTGCACTCTTAGAATAAAATTGAGTCATGCAAAAAAGAAAATTTCACACTATTAATTAAACTCATTCAAATTCAATTTTAAATGATAACTAACTAAAATTATTTATTTAAGATTTGTAGGCTCAAATACTAATTATTCAATAATAATGACATCCAATTTGAAAGCGCACAATTTTAAATATTTTGCGTTTGCAGTCTGTTTCATTTTAAATAATTTTTATCTGAAGTAATTCAGTTTTAAACACTTTAAATTTAAAATTCACTAAGGTAAACTGATCATTACTGGGACAGTTAAGAAAAGCAAGAATTGAACATTTTGGTACAACAACCGTTATAATAAGTGGCTAAAACATTATTTGATCGAATAGAATAGAAAATATATTAGTAATTTTATAGTGAATTGATATAAACGGATATTTTTAAAGTTAGTCAGATCGCCTATTAGTGGGACACGAATTTTGGGGCATATCCTTAAGTGGGACACCAAAGAAGCCAATACTGGGTTCAAATATTATTCAAAAAACATTTTTCAGTCAAGTAATAAAAAAAATGTTAACCAAACTGTTGAATTTTCAAGTCAAAAAGATGAGTTTTCTTCAAAAGAATTATATTTTTAATTTGAAAATAGGTAAACATGGGTATTACCGACACCTTAAAAAAAGATTTTTAGAAAAAGGAGAATATTAATTTATATGCTTATTTTTTGGTAACGAAGATGAATTCATCTGAAAGGGCAGATTTTCTCCGTTTTCAGACAGTACCTAGTAATATAATTATTCTTTGCCAAATTATTGTTATGCTTATTTTAAAATAATTTATTTAAATTCAGTGAACGATACCCCTAAATTCAGTGAACGACAGCGCTATTGATTTTGAATTTAAAAGAAGTTAGAAAGTTATTTGTAAGGAATATTATGCAATCAAGTTTCATTAGATAATAAGGAACATCATTTTGTATAATCAAGGATTTTTTAAAAAGAAAAGACTAAGTTTTTGGAGAAAAGGAATACCTTCGATATTGTGTGGTTATATTTATTTCATCAGTTCAAGAATTTGTCAAATTCATTCGGTGGTGTCGTTGATTGATTTTTGAGGTTAAAATTCCAAAATTAATTAAAAAGATATGAAACATTAAAGACTCTTGAGAGGCGATGGCATAGAAATAAGGAAAGCAAATAGCAATTATAGCAACACAGATATCAATAAAAAAATTCGTATTATACCATAAAAACTTCCTTCTGTTGGGTGTCGTTCACTGAGAGATACGTATGTCGTTCACTGGTTTCGAAGGTATGATAAGAATATTTGAAATATATCAAATCTGCTCACATTTGTGACTAATATTTATTGAATTACATTGGCGCGCGAATCGCTCCAAATCATCTGTTTTCAGTCAGCACCACTCCCGACTAGATATATGGTGCAGTCACAGTCCACATCTTCTGAGTTTATGTGTTTTT
>NC_046662.1:97115343-97120624 GCF_010883055.1 Belonocnema kinseyi
ACTACTGGGAGCAACTGCCATCTCGAAATGATACTAGCTCACAATAAAACAGCGTTAAATCACACCTATGGCTACGTCTCACAACCGAGAGATCGCGACCGGCAGGCAAAACCCTGGTTTTTCTTAAGGATACGAATCGACATATTTAGCGATACATACATAATACTTTAGCTTCGACCAACCACTTTCATAAATATTTCATAAACATCCCGACTTACTTTTCAGCCGGCCTGACAGTTTCATAAAATGATGATTTCAAAGAATATATTGTACATCACTCGTAGTACTCAACAGGCCCTCAAGTGGATCTCAATTTTCGCAATGTTCTGCAAACATTGATCTCTCTAGAAAGTCATATCTAATACTACTTGTAATGTAACATACGATTAAAGTTAAAAACTTAAACATAACAAAATCTTTCAATCTTACAAAAATAAGACAATTTGTTTCTTCATTATTTATAATTTGAATTATTATTGAAGGTTGCTAATACTTTTTTGGTCCTTTTAAACTGGATTAAGTTAAAATCTGAAATAAATTTATAATTGAGAAATAAATGAGGAAGTGTTATTGCTATGGTGGCTCACTCGTTTGGTTGGGCGGTATCCAAAATTTTCGTTTCTCAGTTCCCTTTCGAGTTTAATGTCACGCACTTGTGGAACTTTTTTTTAAACAAGTTTTGACGCGCTGCACTATTCAAAGTGATATTGATTATTATCAGTTCGAGTTCCGACCCATGCATTCTCAATCCTTGATTACTATAACGCAGTGTTCTCGTCAAATTAGTGATTCTGAAACAGTGTTTAATGTTTGGCCTTTTCGTATTATCATAAAGTGGAGTGATATTTTATCCATAAAATGTGTCTAGTGTTTTTTAAGTTATGGATTAATTGAGAATTAAAATGATTTTCACGACATATATGCTCAGAACCAAGTTTCCGTTAAAAGAACAGGCTGAAGTGTTTACCCCTGAAATTATGTTTTGGAGATATCATCTGAGTATTTTTACCGAATATGCAAAAAAATCGTTATTCTCATTTTTAAAATATCTGGGCATTTTTCGTTTTTTTATTAATTTATTTCATTTGCTTCGAAAGGGACAAGCAATAAGTAAAGTTTTCTCGGATAAAAACCTTTAATTTTGCGGACAAAAAATGTTCCTACGTGATTAATATTCATTGACTTCCACCATTTTGAATATAACTTCTGAAAAAAAAGTTAATAAATTTCCAAACAATTAAAAGAAAACATATTCTAGCATACATGGCTCTTAAATTATAAAAGCTTTGAGAGATTTTTAGGCATAACAAAACTTTTATTCATTTTCTTTTTGAATGATTTTTGAATGATTTTTATAAATTAAATAATGGAATTATTGTTTGTAACTGTTTTGTATCAGCACAGCAATTCATTTAAGTCGTGTATAAGCTCCGAAACATTTGATCCCATTTCAAGTTTTTAGTCGGACTAATTTTTGTCTTAATAAGAAACTTTCTGTTCCGATAATATTTTTTGCTGATTTGGAAAATAGTACAATATTTTAATATTTTATTATGAAATGAGGAAAATTAGGTTATAAATACACACAAAGTGCCATATACTCAAGTACATTACACACTAAAAGCACACTAAATAATTGCTGATCACTTTACTATTCATATAATAATTAGAGTTTCAAGTCAGGTAAGTTACCCTGGTAACGTACGAATGTATTTTTTTCTCTTTCTGAACTTTCGCAAAGCTCATTTTTGGCAATGTCAACGCACTGTGCATGCAAATAATTTGAGTGGAAAATGCCTCAACAAAAAGGTGATGTATGGAAATTTTTTGTGGCTGCAATGCAAAGAGGGAAAGATAGTTTTAAGTGCAACTACTGCAATATGTTTAACGTGAAAAATGCTACTCGACAGGAAAAGCACCTACGTACGTGTTATATGTCACCCATAATAGTAAATATTAAGTTTTCGGAAAAGCAAACCCCTCAAACTCAACTTATTCAACGTTCGCAATCAGGTAATTACGCTAATTGTATATGTCTTCCACTTGTATAAACTCACTTTTTGCACAACATATCTCTTTATAGGTTAGATTTTTTCTGTTTTCATCTGATATTACTCTTGAAGTGCTCTTAATATTACTGACTTGTATAATTTACACTGATTATTTCTTTGACTTTTTAATTAGCTACATTAAAAACTCAAAGAAATGATTAGGAATATTGATGAAGTGCTAGCGATTCATAAATAAAGAAAAATACGTGCCAGTTATGCAATACTTATAATATTTCTCAGAGACAACGATCAGGACAACGGTAGATAGTAATGAAAAAAACGAATTAATGGGAGAGCTTCAATTGAACCCCCTAAAAATGTACCCAAAATACAAAAAAGTCAGTCAACACTACTTTCAATGAGAAAAATTATCGATTCTTTGAAGCCAGGGGAGCAAGTAAGTGATAAATAATGTTTGCGCAAATAAAATTTAGTTATCTACTCTGTATAGGCTATCCTTCTCACGTTCAAGCTTTTTTTATCTTTGAGGCTATTGAATTCATGATCTAACCTCAAAATTCATTCGCATCATGCTCAACAAATAGAGAATTAGATATTTTGCAGATACTAAGCACAACTCCTTTTTAAATAGAACGGCTTCTACAGAGCAAAAAACTACCTCCTTTTAATCATTTTTGCGTAAAGTTATATTTTCGAATTTCAATCTGAACACTCGAAAATATAACTTTACGCTAACATTGTTAACATTAGGCTCTTTTTCGCGATGAAGGCAAACATCGATTTAAAAAAGCAGTTGGACTTAGTATTCTAAAAAATATTTTTTTCTAGTATTTATTCTGTAACGTGATTGAATTATTAGGTTAGCTATTTAGTCCAAAAGCCTACATGTTCTCTCAATTATTTCAAATAAACTAATGAACTAACCAATCCAACTACTTAATAACCTGATTAAATTAAATTTAGGCATTAATTATTACAGTTTGAATTTTTGAAACTTCATATTAAATTACAAATTTCTTTTTGAAGTTATAAAATGTATGATTTGTTTCGTGTAGGAAAAAGTGAATGTGTTACTAGCCAGAGCTATATATGCCTCAGACGCTGCTTTTTTCTATACTAGATAATGAGTACTGGAGAGAATTTTTCAAAGAGCTTCGTCCATGATTGAATATCCCCTCGAGTTACATGTTAAGTAATTCACTCTTGCCAGTAACAAGCGTTGGATTCAGAAAAATTAAGAATTTGTATTCCTACGAATACGCGATTTTTCCTCCGTCTAAAAATCCCCCAACGGGAACAGAAAAAGTGCAAATCCTATTCCTCTCAATTGACTAAGTAAGATTTAACGAAAGCATTTATTTAACCTATTTTTCATTATTAAATCATTTCATAACTTAAAAATTCGAAAAATATCCAAATTTATATTTATTTATACTTTGATAATTTATTGAAGCGTTTTAAAAAATACAACAAAGAAATCTATGTAAATGTGTGAATTTAAATAATTTTAACTCTAGAGAGGCAGAGTTGAATTGGTGAGAATTAAAATTTCAGAATTTACATACCGCAAAAAGGAATTATAACAACTTATTACACATATTTTGTGAACTTATTAGAAAGAATTAAATATAATCAAAATATGACCACTTCTGAGGAATAAAAAATATCTCTGTGAGGTACGTTACCAGTACAATTAGAAGGAATTAAATATATTGAAAACACGTTCTCTTTGGGAGAATAGAAAACTGTGTGGCGATCGCTATGGAAATAGAAGTGAATAAGTTTAGACAGATGGAAAAATCGCGCATTCAAAATAATAGAATAATCTTCACTTTTGCGCTGAATTCTGAAAATAATATTTTTTCTCTATTTTTCGCTTATTACCGGGTTGGAGGCAGAATACGAGAGAATGCAGCAGGATGTTCACACACAAATAATTAATTCAGATGTATTAGGACTTCAATGTGACGGTTGGAGTAATAGAAGGTAATGTTATTTTTTGACATTATTATAAAAAGATTGTATGCAAAAGTGAAACCTTTTCTTAATTTCTTTAATATATTCAATATAAACCAATTGAACTTTTTCAACAATTAAAAGCCAGTATCAATGAGAACGTTTCTTTTCTTCCCAGAAATGAACCATTCGTCAACTTCGTTCTTTTTAATGTTGGTAAACTTCTTCTGTATAAAACAATGCCAACAGGAGTAAATCGTCACACAGGTGAATATGTGGCGGAACTAACGTCAGAAGTCATCGAAGAAGTCGGCCCGAATAAAACATTCGCTGTCGTTACTGACAATAATGCAGCTATGATCAAAGCACGAGAAATTATTCAACGGAAATATCCTTACATTGAAGTGTATAGTTGTGCGGCGTTGTTGTCAAAGATGTCAACTCATCTCACGTCGCCTATAGTTAAATGGATAACTATACTGGAGGGTGACTCGTGTATTTTAAGTCGAGTTTCGGAAGCGTTTCAAGAAACTGAAACATGTTTTGAGGCCGTAATTGCCAACTCGCCAACTTCTGTGGAAGACGATGATTCTATACGACGAAGTTTACAGAAAAACGGCAAATGACGTTAAGATCTATACAATTTGCAGCAAACATACTTTATCCGAAATGTAACGGAATGCATCTTCGTGCTGCAGAACAAGTAAAAGGTAATTCGATTATTAACAATCGAGTTAAATACCTCTTTGATCAAGAAACAGGTGCTGCGTAGAAAGTCATGACACAGGTTGCGAATTACCGGGATAAAAATGGCATTTTTTCTCTCGATTACATAAGGACCACTGAAAAAACTTTAGACGCTCGAATCTCGTGGAGATCAAACTTTTTTAGTTCCAAAATAGGTACCGTAGCCTTTTAGATACTGAACATGCCAGCTACATGCGCAGCGACAGAGAGAACGTTTAGTAGAGCTGGAAATGTACAGAATATTAAAAGAAACCGAATGAGGACAAGTCGAGCAGGAATGTTGACTCACGTTTCTCATACTCTGAAGCTTGCGTAACGAAAAAAAAGCTCGTAACCAAAAGCGAATTGAAATTTCGAACAACGAGTACAAGGAGGATATAGCTGAAGAAGAATCTGACGAATAGGATAATATTGAGTCTAATTTTTCTGACATGTCTGATGAGGAAAATTAAAACTTTTTACTTTCGTTTGTTTTTTAATGTTTAAAATAATTTATTTTCATTTAAAAAGACGCTTTAATAATTTCGTTCTTTACGTTCAAAATAACATCTTTTTATGTGAAAAAA
>NC_046662.1:97120724-97130108 GCF_010883055.1 Belonocnema kinseyi
AAAATTTTTCATAAGGACAGCCGCAGGATTTCGCCGAGAGCGGGTACTAATCTGGAAAATTGCACCCGCTCCCAGCGAAATCGCGGTAAAATTTCAGCCACAACCACGTCTCACGACCGTCAGATAGGTGGTTACAGTCTGTATAGGAATGAATACGACGATACATCAAAAGCGTCTTGCACCCTAAGAACACGGAGCGACCCAAGGACTACCGCCTACTGCATTTTTCCCGTAAGTGTTTTAGCATATTGTTGACACGCAGGGATGCTTTTTAGGCCATTAACAAGTGAAAGCTTGGCACCTCCAAGAGCGCCGGTGATAAGGACGATTAGTTTAACAGAATATTCCGGGTACAATCATTGCAACTCCCTTATAAGGTCTCGATACCTCTCTTTCTTTTCATTCTCCTTGGTTATGATGTTTTTGTCAGCTGGTGCCGAAAATTCGATAACGAACATGGTTCGCTTCTATAAGTCAAGACGAACCATGTCAGGCCTCGAGTGAGCAACAGAAACAATTGTCGAGAATATAAATTTCCATTATATGCGGCACTTCCTATACTCGACAATTGACTCCATTTCCCTAGGAGCATTTAGAGGAGCGATATTAAGGTGAATGCCGTAGGAGTGACAGAGATGGTAATAAAGCACTCTAAAGCACAATAATACCAGTAGCTTTTTGTTTCTCGTTTGCATCATAAAAAATTAACTTCGTGATGCAGTTATCATTATCTTCAGTACACATGTACAAAGCAACTTTGTTCTTGCATCCAGCCATTTCCATTTAGGAAAACTGTGATTTAATGTTACTTAAAATAGTGAGAAGTTTCTCGTGTTTAAGAAAACCTATATATTTTTATTCTTTACCTTCATTATTTAGGTATATCGATATGAATCAAGACTGACCAAAAATACTGTGATTTTAAATATAGTAATTAGAATAATAGTAGGAATTGGTTTGGTGCAATCAAAATTTTTTTATTTAGCGCACCAAAGACAAATTTCAAAAAAGATAGAGACTGGCATTAGGGTATTCAGCTCTTTCTTTAAAAGAATGTTACACATGTGAACGGTTTTTGAAATAAATAATTGCTTGTTTGATTTCATTATACTAATTATTTATATTTATTCAAATCAATAATTTTATTTTTTGAAGTTTTGTAGTATTCCAAGACAATTATACGGAGTATTCTGAACATTTTCTGAATTTATTATTTAAATGATCACAAAGTTTTGCATACTTTAAATACACCTAAATGAGCGATGCTCATAATTTATTCTATAAGCGCGAACATTATCTAATTGCTGATTTTTTTAGATCTCGAAGGGTTGCCGACAACTGTGAATAAATGTCCATGATGTTATTTTTTTATTTTCAATCATTTGGTATATTTTTGGTAACAAAAGTAACTTTAAAATATAAAAAATGATTTAAAATTGAGTATAATATCGTTAACATTATCTAGTTACTTTTTAAAAATTCAGATTCGAAACATGAATCCTGAACATCCCGATTTCTCGATTATCTTCCATATTATGAACCTAATACAAGGGGTCCCAGTTGTGACCGATCAGTCTTCTGTGACTAGTCACTGATGTATTTTTTTTAAGGGAGAGCTGGAAAATATTTCAAGATGCGACCAATCACTCTTCTGTGACCAGATACTAACAAATATTTTTGAAGGGAGAGCTGAAAAACACTTCGTGATATGATAGATCAATATGACGTTAACCAATAAAGTTTTCACCAATATTTTTTAAAGCAATGGTTAATGCAAAAAAAATGTGTGACTACAAAATTAAAATACGGCAAAAAATGCCGTATCTATATACACTATGAATCATTTATAAATTTTCCCTAAGGGACGATTCTCAACCTTGACTTGTGAATATTATCTTTTCCAATCGTAAGCATTGAAAAAAATAGTGAAATTTACTGATTCAATACATAAAACGTAAGTATTAAATAAAAAATCCAATCTAAAATAAATTTCGACAAAAAGCAGCCTGCTATAAGATACTATAACTGATGTTTCTTTAATCTACTTTAATACATTTTGATAGCATTTTTATGTTGAATGTATAGCTGAACGAGATATTATTTAAAATAAAAAAGAATTAACGTTTGTACTTAAAAATCTCTTTAAGACGACATAGTTTCAAAAATATCTATGTGACAACTTTTTTTTTAATTGATCGGAAATTTAACTTTTTTTTGCTTTTCAGAAGCTTTACGTAAAATAAAACTAAAAACATAAAATTAAAAAAAAACGTATGTCTTTCACACATTTTTCTAAAGCTAAAAGGAAAAGGAAATTTAATCAATGTTAATCACGTACGAACTATTTTTGGAGGCAAAATTGAAGTCTTTTTCAGAGAAAACTTTACTTATTACTTGCCCCTTTCAAAAAAATCATATAAATTAATAGAAACGAACAACAAATAAATCTTAAAGGACACATCTCCAAATACACAGCCAGATATTTGTAGCTGAAAAAAATCATGAGTGATATTGAACAATACAAAATAGGAAGAAAAAAATATTTCAAAAGTCTTATTGATTATTTAACTACTCGAAAGAATACTTGAAAAAAAACGAAGACGATCGGAAAAAGTAGGAAATCCTGTGTAGTCACAGTGATCACAAGTGTCCTTTAATGGTTAAGGAGGTAGCTAACGATTTTTTTTTATATTCAATAAAAATACTTAGGAGGTATCTCTAAAACATAATTTCTCGGTTACCGAATTTTAGCCTGCTCTTTTAAGTGAAACTTGATTTTGAGGAGCCGTGTCGACTCGATCGTCTTCTGGTTTTGTTGGGAGTGATAAATCGGAGGACATAGACCTTCAGTTGCATCGGCATTTATCTAAGTTTACAAAAAGAACTACATACATATTTTTGTATGTAACACGTGTTAATTGATTCAAGTGTTGGCACTCGGATCATAGTTGAATTGGATCAAGTCAAATTATAATTAAAGGAAATTTGTAGAATCTCGATCATCCTTTTGAAATATCGATCATTTTTCAAGTTTGTAATTTTCGCATCTTTATTTTATGGACACTAAATTGACCATATGTATCTCCCTTGCTGCCTCACGCCAACCCTACTTAGTTAAAAAACAATATATAGTATTATGATTTAAAATCTGCAACATTGTATGTTTTCAAACTTTAATGTTTCAAAATTCTACAACAATTAAAAATGTTAGGGATTATAGGTGACATTCGCGTATGAATCTTATGCGATTTTTCAATTTTAATCTTTCGCCCTTATGCACTTTTGGAGTTCCAATTAGGCCTTTCGTTCAGGTGCGATCCCGTAAGCTGAGGTACCGAGGCGTAGGTGGGCTGGCGTGGGCAATGGGGATTCAGAGAAATGAGTGGCGTTTTGAGAAATAAGTTGGTTCCCATGAGATAAGGATTGCATTCGGATAGTTACGTCGCGTAGAACCTTGAATAATAAATAGCGTTTTATAGGATAAGTGGAGTTCTGTGGATTGTGCCTTTTGTATGAGGAGGATCCCTGGTAAGGTTCCGTGGGAAAAGGAGGGGGGTCTCTCTGGATATGTTGTGTCCCGTTGGATTAAGCCAGTTCCGAAAGTAACTTGTGATCTCGTAGAATATACTAGTAGGTTCATGAGGAATAGATTTCGTCCCATGGGTTAGGTTAAGTCTTGTAGGATAATGGGGTCCCGAGGAATATCAGTGGGTTTTTTATGGATAGATAGGATCCCATGTGTAAGGTTGGGTTTGTGGGATAAAGAAGGTTTCAAGGGTAAGTTGGCGTCCCATAGGATAATCAGGTTAGCGAAGAATAAGGGTTTCCGACGAATAGGTTGAGACTCATGAGATCCTTAGGGTAGGTTTACTTCCACGGATTAGGTGGGATCCTATGCTGTTGTGGGATACCGTGCGACGGACGGCAGCGACGATAATTTGTAGCAGTTGTAGTAGATAAGGTAGCATAAAACAGTGCATTTTTAATTTGGTGGATCAATTTTTAATTTAAAAACATAGGGGAAAATGAGGCGAAACGGAATGATTTTTTTTCTCATATTAAAATACAATAAAACTCGGATATAACGTCCCTGAATATATCCCTACCGATAATTGACGCTGATCCGCAAGTAGTGATAAAAAAAGTTGCAGGGGGTTACATTGTTCACTCATGCGTGAACAGAAAAAAATTCTCTCGGGTTTGTTCCCCACCAGTGCCAGTCCCAAAACCGGCAGTCTTCCAGTTTCACTGTACTTTTTTCGCATTCAAAACAGTTTTGAATGCATCAGTACATCATTGGTTATTTCAGGCACCTATAGTTACTATAGGTGCCTTAAATAACCAATGATGTACTGAAAAAAGTTTTTTTGCATTAAAAAAGTGCGATGTTCTACTTTTTTTTATTGATTTTTGCTAAAAAGTTTGTCTTTAAAACGGGACGCTTTGTTAAATTAAAAATAAAATGTATAATAAACAAAATTAAGTAAAACAGGCTAAATGAATAATTATTAGAGTTGCAAGAACTTGTTGCAAAAGATGTATTGTCCATTTTTTATTTTTTAAAAACTACCCAAATCAGGCCTTACAAAATTACAGACATGAATTTCGTCTCCATGCGCACTGTCGAAATCTGCGCAAGACTGATGAGCCCAATTTTCGCATTATCTGCATTGGACTGCAACATTTTAAAGATACTTATATTATAAATTTATTAATTTGTTGAAATAATGTTAACAATACATTCGTAATATACCGATCACAACAATACTTGTCGAACTTTTTTCTGCAAACTCCGCAATAATATTTTCATAAACAATTGTTTGCAGAAAAGAAGCTTCGATGAAGAGAACTGAAATATAATCGCGAAAATATAAGCTATTCTCATCTTTTAATATATATTATCTTCTAATATAAAATATTATACAATTTATTATGTATACTATCATTTTAATCCCTAAAGTTAAAAAAAAATCCTCGGCCACGGTACCGCCACCAAAAATTTGCCGCTCTAGGATATAGCGTTATCAGCCTCTATATCAAATACGGCACTGTGTGTGCTCTACCACATCTCGCGCGGTCTTCCGTTTTTCTCCTGCCCATTCTGCCCCCAGAGTACTTCTTCCAATATGACACCCCCCAAAATCGCGGTAATAATCAGAATGTAGAATACCTCGACGAAAAAGAAGGTCTAATCTTACACATCGGAATAGTGTAGAAGCGATTTTAATTAAACCAACATTGATATTAGCCACGTGTTTTTAAAAATCAGTCAAAATTATAACTGAGCACGAGAACGATTCCTGCGTCTCACGATTTAAAAAATAAAATCAAAATTTTAACAAATTGACATGAGAAATTTCGGGAACGACTCCAAACGAAGTTTTTATAATTCCCAGTAGATGGATTCACACTACAGAGGAGATATATTCATTACGGTGGTCCAAAAAGCCACCAGGTGCCACCAGGAAGTGCAAAGTCCCATTTAATTACCATGGAAAAATTTTAAATTTTCGGAAAATTGATCTCATGTTCCAGTGTTTTTTCGAAATATGCCAAGTTTTTTAGGGATTTAAGAGAAGTGTCTAAGAAATAAAACAATACCAATAACTTTAAGTTCCAGCTCACCCTCCCCGCAGCGCCCGAAATATGAACCAAAAAATTAAAAAACCTAGTTTTACGCATTATTGTTACTTTTTAGCAATTTCCGTCATCTTTTTCATACAAATACTTACTAATGGACAATTTGAATATTTAAAATGAATTTTAAACGATTTTCAATTATTCAAACAAATGTAATTTGTTTGAGCAATTATTTATTCCCAAAAAATGTAAAAAATAATCTTTTTTTATAATTAAAATGTAATTGTTTTTCATTGGAGTAATACATTTTTCTAAAAACATTATTTAATTATTTAAACAATTTTTGGAGAATGTGGAGACACATTTTTGGAGAATAAATAATTAATATTGGTTTAAACAATTGAAGATTCTTGAAAAAGTGATGGTAAATATTCAAATTGTCCATTAGTAATTATTTTTATAAATAAGACGACGGAAATTGCTAAAAAGTAACCATAATACGTAAAAATGTATTTTTTTGGGGGGTCATATTTGGGCCCTGCGGGGAGGATGGGGGTGGGTTTGATAATGAATGTTATTAGTATGCTTTTATTTTGTAGACGCTCCTCTTAAATCGCTAAAAAAACTTAGCATATTTTAATGAAACCCTGGAACATGAGTTCAATTTTTCGAAAATTAAAAATTTCCCCATGTTAACTAAATGGGATTTTGAAGTGCCCGGTGGCACGTTTTAATATTCTAATTTCGAGGAAAAATTGCGGATATTCTTTCTTTGGAAATGGAAACTTGGGGGGGGGGTCTTGCCCCCAAGAGTGACAAAAAATTTTGTAATACATTTTTGGACCACCCTAATAATCATTGTCCTATTTTCCCCCTGTCGTCTTTATGCCCCATCTTCCCCTACCTAAATGAATTGTTTTAAATGCTTTATCTTACGCTTATCTCGACATTAATAGTGCCTTTAAATCTTCCGAAATAATTAAACTTTAAATTGAAAGTCTTGATAAAGTAAACCGACCATTACTGGGACAACGTAAAAAGTATGTCCAATACTGGGACAATAATAAATATCGTTGAGTATCTTTTATATTCCAACATAAATTATAAAAGTAAAAATGTTATATTACAGTGAAACTTTTCTATAGTGCCGATTTCGTGGATGACGGTGGGTGGGAACTAACTCATTATAGCCCGCTCTGCTTTCGTATGTTCACGCCTGACTGCTCGCCTGAGTGACAGCCGCAGATCCTGTGCACCCCGCGCTATTAAAGAGTTTCACTGTATTTTTGAAGTACTTTTAAATTTGTTACCACTATTTATTTTTATCCTGACAAGTTATACCTTTAGTAAAAAATAATCAAAAATATTCCTCAAAATGTATGAATAAACTGCTACAAAATTCGCCATTTTTTTTACTTCAAAACTTTCCGAATAACTTTTACAGCATTGTATCATTAAAATTTCCTACCCTAAAAGAACAAGTAATGTTTTTTCACATTTTTAATACGCTTAAGAATAAAATGCATAACTTTATTAGCGATTTTATTCGATAACTTATGAATATTTTAATGTCCCGCATTTGGCCAAATTTTTGGCGAAGTTGTCTAAACCGGGACGAGCGTCACTTACTGTCTCAGTTTCGGACACTTGAACGTGAGTTGCGAAATCGCGTTTCCATTACTGAGACGGTCACTTTCGCCGTGTTTTTAATTAAATGTCGCAGTATTATTTTAGTGATATATTAAACATATTGTTTATGAGACACAAACTTGCCGTTTAATTGATTATTTATCCTAAAAATTTATTCAAAGTAGTTTATTAAAACCTACAATTCTAACCTTAAAGTTTCCCAACTGCACTGTAAAAAATGTTTACTGTAATTTTACCACTTTGAATGTGGACTCGATTATTACCAACACGTAAGGTTGGGTATTCACGAAAGTCGGGAATATTTCAATCCGGCTTGTGATTTTAACTTTAGGTTATGTGAAATCGCCACTCGGTGTTGTAAATTTACAAAATGATTGTGAATTTATAGGTTATAGTAATTTTCCCAGATTAAGTGTATAAAATTTCCAGGTTACGCAATTTTTTCCTTACATTTGACAATATTACAGGGCAGATACAGAAAATTATTCTTTTTTTTTATTTCGAAATTTTTTCTTCTCTAGATTTTGTTACTATCGTTCAAAGTAAATATGAGAAGATCGATGTAAAGGCAAGTTTAACAATTTTAAAATACTAAAAAAGAAATAAGCATGATTATAATTGTCCAAGTTTATTGCAATGTTGTAAAGGAAAGACGAATGCGGTAATATAACCTCAAAACAAAGACAACAATGGAATAACTTGGACAAGTACGGTTATGCTGTTTTTTTTCAATATGCTAAAATAGCTACACTTACCTTAACATACCCTTCTTCTGTTTTGAACAAAACTAACAAGTGCTCGTTTTGAAAAACATCACGATTGCTGAAGATTTATGATTCTGAATTCTGAGGCTTGCAAATACTCTTTGGCCCCTAGAGTCCTCTGGGTGGGAGATTCAAAGTCAAATTTAAAATAAAATATTAATCAAAAACCATTGTTAACCATGTAGGTCATTTTAATTCTTAAACGTGTGAAATTTAAAAAATTTTTATGAACTAATTTAACAAACAACATAATTGTCGTTCAACATAGCGTCGAAAATTTTTTAGTTGAAACTATTTCATTTTCAATTTAAAAAATATATTTTTACTTCAATCTCTATTGAAAAATATTAAAAAAGTAAACAATATATTTATTTCAAATATTTAATTCAGAAAAAGAATTTTAATTAACTTGTAATTTTTTTCCATTTTCCACATTCTTGAGACTTATGATTTCACATAGTGTTGGAATTCTCTGCATCCGCATGGAATAATTTCCATTTCTTTTTGATAATTTTACATGTACATTCTGACATATTACATATCGTATTGGATTTTCAAAAACTGTTGCGATTGTACTATTTTGGGAAAATCCCAATGATGAATGTGGGCTCGATTATTACCAAGGTTCAACGTAGGTTTATCACCGAATTTAGGTTATGTTACGATGTGTAGCGTTGTAATTTTAAAAGCTTGTGTAGAATCCCTAATCTCAGTATGGAAAAGTGACCACGCTCAAAGTGGTAATAGTACCGAAAATTGTACTTGTAAAATTACAAATGCTTGTGAATGTCATTTTTATTTTTTACAGTGTGCTTAGGTAAGTAATGTAATATAGTATCTAATAAATTTAATTCTTCAACAAAAATTAGTAAGTATGTATTAAAATTTAATATTATAGGTTTATGAAATATTAATAAGATTAATATTCTCGAGTTACATTTTAAGATAAATTAAATAAATTATATTTTCCGTTGAAAATTTATAGGGTAAACAGGGGTATTGCCGACACTCTTCTAGTGAACGACACTATGCAATGAAAATGCTTTTACTAAAATTTCAGAGATATAAAATAGATACTTGTAAATGAATAAATATACTATAATCTATATAATTTTCATTTCAATATTTATTCAGTACAAAATTACTGAATTTATGTTAATTAAATAACATTTTTATTGCTACCTACAGGAGGACCTGTTGACACTATAAAAAATAGTCATGTCGTTAATTTGAAAGTCCCCTGAAAGTTCGAAGAAAAGGTATTTCTTATTCTGTAGTACTTTCAGAGGTTAGATACGAGGGTAGTTCAATAAGTCCTTAGAATGAAGTATAAAAACAATTTTTTTTGGGTAAATTTTTTTTTATTTTTCAACATAATCTCCTTGGAGCT
>NC_046662.1:97130208-97131999 GCF_010883055.1 Belonocnema kinseyi
AAGGTCACCTTTCAGAGAGGTGTCTTTCAGGGCCACACCATGAGCCCACTCCTCTTTTGCCTTACATTATTGCCACTATCTCTAGCACTTCGCCATTCCGACTGGTACTTGTGCGGCAAACCAGCAGATCGAAAGTACAAGGTCACTCATGTATTTTACATGGACGATCTTAAGATCTATGCTAAAAGAGCTAAAAGAGCAACTACATATAGCTCTAGGGATTGTCGAACGATATACTAAGGAAATTGGAATGGAAATTGGGCTAGACAAATGCGCTAAGGTTTATTTGAAGAGAAGAAAACTTAATGGCATCCCTGAAGATCCTGAGCTCATTGATAGAAGCGCTATACGACACCTTTGCGCTGGAGAGACTTATACATACCTGGGCGTGCCACAGAGCCGCATTCAGGATGTGCCATCTATAAAGGATACTCTCCGAAGCAGATACAAACGTCTAATACGACAGATTTGGTCTTGCGAACTGTCGGCGAGGAACAAAGTATCTGCAACGAACATGCTTGCCGTCCCGGTACTACTTTATTCATTTGGAGTAGTCCCATAGACGAAGAACGAGCTCAGATCCCTTGATATCGGGACAAGAAAGGTTATGCACATGAACAAAAGCATGTATCTTAAGTCTTCCGTTCCGCGACTGTACATCTCACGCAACAGGATTATTCTGGTTACAGCACATAGAGTTGCAAATGGAAGAGACCCTCTTCTTAAAATGGTCAGGAATCACGAAGAAGTGGGCACAGGAGTATTTCTGTACAAAGCAGCGGAGGAGGCTGCTGAAACACTCGGACTTCGTTCAGTATCAGGGATGAGCAAAATGCATCAAATCTTTCCTATCTCGAGTACTCACTCCTGAAAGCCCGGATTAAGAAAGCAAAAGAGAAAAACTTTCGTGAACAGCTCCTCGAAAAGAGGATGCACGGTATCTTCCACAGAAATGTGAAGGATCAGTCAATGCCTTGTGAGCTAATGTTTGCTTTCCTTAAATCGCCGGATTGAAGTCTGGTACGGAGGGTTTCATTTTTGCATGCCAGGACAGTGTCATTTTCACCTTAAAATACTGTCGACACATTTTGAGCCAAGACATTCCTGATGATAGCTGCAGGGCGTGCCATGCACACCCCGAGCATTTAGCTGACATACTATCTAGTTGTCCAACTCACGCGGGAACGACCTACATTCAAAGGAACAATGCGGCACTAAGAGTGCTTTATTACCATCTCTGTCACTCTTACGGCATTAATCTTAATATCGGTCCTCTAAATGCTCCCAGGGAAATCGAGTAAATTGTGGGGAATGGGAAGTGCCGCATATACTGGAACTTTATATTCTCGACAATTGTTTCTGTTGCTCACTCGAGGCCTAACATGGTTCTTCTTGACTTCGAGAAGCGAACCATGCTCGTTATCGAATTTACGGCACCAGCTGACCAAAACATCATAACCAAGGAGAATGAAAAGAAAGAGAGGTATCGAGACCTTATAAGGGAGTTGCAACGATTGTACCCGGAATATTCTGTTAAACTAATCGTCCTTATCATCGGCGCTCTTGGAGGTGCCAAGCTTTCACTTGCTAATGGCCTAAAAAGCATCCCTGCGTGTCAACAATATGTTCAAACACTTGTGGGAAAAATGCAGTAGGCGGTAGTCCTTGGGTAGCTCCGTGTTCTCAGGGTGCACGGGGCTTTTGCTGGATCGTCGTATTGATTCCTTTACAGACTGTAACCACCTATCTCACGGTTGTGAGACGTGGTTATGGCTGAAATTTTACCGCGAT
>NC_046662.1:97132099-97133230 GCF_010883055.1 Belonocnema kinseyi
CTAAGACCAACCGCGGGCAGGCATCCAATAGATAAAGAGCGATGCTTTACGACCCGGAGAAACATCAACACCAAGGTTTCTCTCAAGCCTAAAGATCTGGCTTAAGTGGATGACGAGCTTCGTGGACATTTTTCCGGAGAATCCGACCTCTGGGCTAGCAATCATTGTGTGTATAATGCAGCGAGAGCTTTGGCCGATGTGAAACGTAAAACAAAACCAACGGTTGATCATAAGACCAAAAGACGAATGCATCAACTCGTCATAAAGATGGGCTGGGCAAGACAGTACGCGTCCCGCATACAGTGTGTGATTGACTGCATCACATCTGGCAGAAATTTTACCGCCAAGGTTCGAAGGTTCGCGCGCGAACTCCGGACCCGTTATCACACATTTAACAAGTCAAAGCTGCTGACCATCAGGCAGCATATTGTTGAGAGAATACGGATACTATCTGACGCTAAGAGAAGTCTAGAGCGGAGAGAGAGGTGGGTCAGAGGAAATTAATAGTTTCTCTCTGACCCATCTCGACTTTTCCAAGACACTTCAGTTACTGTCGAACACCCACCCAAACCAGAGGAGGTCGAAGTATTTTGGAGAGAAGTCTACGAAGTGCAGCATAGACTGGACGAAGACTCAGAAAATATAAATAGCTTCAAGGAGTTATGTGTTGCCCTCATAACACCTGATAAAGAATGCCCACCCATCACTACCGAGGAGGTGAAAAAAGTATTAAGAGGGATGAAGAACTATTCCGCACCGGGACCAGATTGTATCAAAACCTTCTGGTGGAAGAAGTTTTCCTCAACCCATCAGCATTTGGCCCGTATTTTCACCTCATATTTGACGTCGGAAGAGCCGATTCCGGAGTGGTTGGTAGAAGGGCGCATAATACTCCGGCCGAAAATAGGCAACTTAGCTGACCCGAAGAATTACAGGCCAATAACTTGTCTGAACAAACTTTATAAGATATTCACAGCTATCCCAAATGATGGGATTGTTCGAGCAATTGAACCTGTGTGGCAAGAAATATATGAACAACGAGGCTCAAAGAAAGGCGTAGCCGGATGTCGGGAGAACCAGCTCATCGATAGATGTGTCTGCAAAGATGCAGCATTCTACCAGCGTGACCTA
>NC_046662.1:97133330-97137881 GCF_010883055.1 Belonocnema kinseyi
TATGCTAGAACACTTGCGGGAAAAATGCAGAAGGCGGTTGTCCTTGGGTCGCTCCGTGTTCTCAGGGTGCACGAGGCTTTTGCTGGATCGTCGTATTGATTCTTTTACAGACTGTAACCACCTAGCTCACGGTCGTGAGACGTGGTTGTGGCTGAAATTTTACCGCGATTTCGCTGGAAGCGGGTGCAATTTTCCAGATTAGCACCCGCTCCCAGCGAAATCCTGCGGTTGTCCTTATGAGAAATTTTTAATTATATATATATATTGAAAAAAAATCAAGTTTAGACTATTATACAAGTACTCTACTATGCTTAATAAAGAATATCCATGTTTTCTAAGACCAATAAAAATTATTTGACAATTTTATAAAACAAATTTATTTATAAATAGTCCGAGTTCTTCGTATCAAGCAAATTAAACAAACATCAACAAAATCAGTTTTGGAAAAAGTGTCTTTAATAATAATTAAACAACTATAACTTTTCTCCATCTAAAAATCCTGTGGACTTGAATTGTATAAATAATATAAAGTGTGATGATTTGACTCCAAAAAAGTGTTCTGGGGCACTGAAAAATCTGTACTTCACACAAATTGGCCGGTTAAAATGCATACAGCAAATGGAACATACGTACGTGACTTGAATAATGAGATAAAACCAAAAAGAGCTTTGCAGACAAATGCTTCAAATTTCCTTACGTCCCTGAATTACAGTACAAGGTTATTTAAGAAGTTTTATTTCTTGAAGCCAAAAAGTAAAATTTGTTAAAAAATGTATTCTCTAGGGTGGCTCAAAAACGCTTTTTTTCTTTAGAGAGCAACGAACTCCCGCTTTTTCATTCCAAATCCGAAAAAGAAATTCCCTAATTTTTCTTTCATGTAAAATGCATAGGGAACAATCACTTTTTGGAGTTTTTGAAATGATTTTTAGGGTTTGGCTAAATGTGACGGGAGGGCCTGTTGAGAATTATCCAAGGAAGAATTTCATCTATCATGCATATGGGTTTGACACCCCTAACACACCCTTACGAGTTCCTCAAAACTACCCTTAAAACAAAAACTGTCAGTTCTTCATGAAATCCACCTTTTGAGCACTGTATTCTGGTATTTTTTTACTTAAAATTTTTACTATTAGTCTAGTGGCATATTTATTATCATTGGTTAATTATTTATTAATTATTTGAACAAATGAAAAAAAAAAGATTTCGAAAATTTGCCCTCCTCTCCTCTTAAAATTATTACTATTAGTTAAGTAGAATATTTAATAAAATTGGTCTATTAATTTGTGATTATTTAAATAATTGTAATTTGTTTGAATAATTTTTGTGTGAAAATTCGTCTTTTTTTCCTAAAAACTTTAACGATTGCTCTAGTGGAATATTAATTAACATTAGTTCATTCATTTTTAATTATTTAAACAAATGAAATTTGTTTGAATAATTTCTTTTTGCATTTTTTAAAATAAAAATTATTACTGTGGGTCTAGTTGAATATTTATCAGTAATAATTAATTAGTGATTAATAATCAATTTAACAATTATTAATTTATCAGTTATATTTCTGTAATAATTTTTATTACAAAATTTTTTGTAAATAAAGTAAATCAAATAATGTTGATAAATATTCCACTGAAGAAATATTAATCATTTTTATTTGAAAAATATTTAAAGAAATTCCATTTCTTCAAAACCAATGATAGTAAATATTCCACTAGACCAATAATAATAATTTTAAGTAAAAAAAGACACGAATACATTGTTCAAAAGGTCGATTTCATGAAGAATTAACTTTTTTTTTAAGCGTAGTTTTAATGTACTCGTGGGGGTGTGTTAGGAGTGTCAAACTCATATGTCTGACAGATGAAATTCTTCGTTGGATCATTTTCTACAGGCCCCCATACTTTCCCGTCACATTTTTTCAAACCCTAAAGAATTAATCTAAAAAATCAAAAAAGTGATTTTTCCCTATGCATTTTACATGGGAAACTTCAAGGTAAAACCGATACCTGTTAAAATAAAAAAATAGAAAAATAAAAAATTACGGAATTTATTTTTTCGGATTTGGAATAAAATGGGGGGGATCGTTGCCCTCCAACATGCAAAAATATTTTGTCATGCATTTTTGGATTCTCTAGTATTCACTCAATAATTCGCAATGTAGAAACTAAAATATTTATTGGTATCAATGAAAAAGGCTCAGGGCTTAGACAAATTTAAGTGAACGGTCAAATAACTTGCATCTACTAACCCAGAGTAAAGAGTTCTCCTTCACTCCATTCTTTTCATTCTTACGAATTTCCCCTCATGTAAATTTGCACTAAATCGTAGCTTTGTGAATTAATTTTTCTGCTTAAAATGAGTAGAAAAAACAATAAAAAATGAAATTTGTATAACTTAAATGTTATACGATGTACTTAATCTTTAAAAATTAAAATTTTATGAATAATCATAGTATATTTTGAACTTTATATATTTCAAAAATTCTTTACAATCATTGGGATTTTAAGATTCAAAACTTTAAAACCGAAAAGTTTTAGATTTGCATGATTGCAAAATGAGGAGCCTCGGATATACTTGTGTAACTTGATAATTTGAAGAAACATATTTGAAACTATTGAGAACAGATTTCTAAAACAAAATAAATAAACGTTTAATTTAATTAATAAAAGAGTAACAAAAGCTTATGAAAAATGACACATTGATGTTCAAAAATTCACTGACAATTAGTTCAATGACAGAGTAACAATAAGTTAATAAATCTATAATTGCTCTCTGGGTTGAAGCTGTAGCTGGTGTTACCTGTGTGGAAAAATGTTCTAGCGCTGGCTTGGCTCAGACCAGATCACCAGGTTCAAGCCCTGGCGCTGGCCAGAAGGTCTGACCTGGGCCTGGCCAGAAGGTCTGGCCTGGGCCTGGCCAAACGTGTAACGTTTTTTCTGGCTAGTCCCAGTTCAGACCGTCTGGGCAGCCGCTAGACAGGGGTTGTTCAGCTGCTAGACATAGGCTGATCAGCTGCTAGACATAAGCTGGTCAGCCGCGAGTGATGAGCTGGTCAGCTGCTAGTTATAGGCTGGTCAGTCGCAAGTTATTGGCTCATCAGCCACTAGTTAATGGCTGATCGATTAATGTTTTGTCGTTGAGAATCATATCGTCCATGCTTAGAGGATACGCTTTGAGGATACGCTCAAAAAGCAAAACATGATTTCCTAGAAAAATATATAATGTACATGTTTGATATAATCAGAAAAATTCCAATTTTGCGTCAAAAATATACTGCTATCAATAAATTCAATAAATTCAATTATAGTTTCTAATCATTTTTCTTTTACAATAGATAAAAAGTAGGTTTGTACTTACTATTTATTTAATAACTTAATACAGATTTGGTACATGTTATCCTTCCGCTTTTACAGCTAACTTTTGGCTGGATTAATATATTATTCGGAATATAATAAGAAATTTTGACAGTTTGTGACACTTGATCGACAAAAACTAGCACGGCTTCCGTGAGGTGAAAGACAAACACTGTCCGAACACTTCAAGTTGTAACGTCAACTGGCAAGATGTCTGCACGCCGAGGGCAAAGCAATGAATTACAATTACTTGGGAAAACTTGATTGTTTTAATGACTTGGATACAAAAATTTCACTATAAAATTTTTTTGGCTTCAAAAATTTCATTATAGGCGCTGTAACTTTTTAAA
Organism: Belonocnema kinseyi; assembly: GCF_010883055.1. Taxonomy (NCBI): domain Eukaryota; kingdom Metazoa; phylum Arthropoda; class Insecta; order Hymenoptera; family Cynipidae; genus Belonocnema; species Belonocnema kinseyi. The sequence continues at coordinate 97,137,031 of NC_046662.1, forward strand.
ATGTAAGAAAAAATTTACTGTATCGAACTTAGATTTTCTACTTGACTCGCTGATCAGCGCCAGGCCTGGACCAGACCATTTTGTTGAGATGATAAGAAAGAAAGTCGTGTTTTAATCGTGATTTCTTATTTTCCAGCATTTTAGATACCCAGTAACGTTTTCAAAATACTTCAAAAAAGTTTGGCGATGGAACTTGAAATTTTTATCTATTGGCTAGCTGACCAGTGCCAAACCTGCGCCAGAACAAAACTTTTGGACTAGACGGTCTAGATAAAGTCAAAACTGAGCCAGACTAGCGTCAGACCTGAGCCAGATCAGTTCCTCCAGACTAGACAGCCTAGATAAAACCTAACCTGTGCCACACCTGCAACCAGACTGCCCGAACATTTTTTCACACGGGTAGGTCGTCTCCAATTAAAATAAGGAAACTTTGAAGCCACAAAGCAACGGCTACTATTTTTTTTGTAAATGAAAAGACATGAGTAAATTTGTTTTCCACGACCCTTGTGTATATATATATAATTAAAAATTTGTCATAAGGACAACCGCAGGATTTCGCCGGGAGCGGGTGCTAATCTGAAAAATTGCACCCGCTTCCAGCGAAATCGCGGTAAAATTTCAGCCATAACCACGTCTCACAACCGTGAGATAGGTGGTTACAGTCTGTAAAGGAATCAATATGATGATCCAGCAAAAGCCTCGTGGACCCTAAGAACACGGAGCGACCCAAGGACAACCGCCTTCTGCATTTTTCGATACCTCTCTTTCTTTTCATTCTCCTTGGCTATGATGTTTTTGTCAGCTGGTGCCGAAAATTCGATAACGAACATGGTTCGCTTCTCGAAGTCAAG
>NC_046662.1:97137981-97140466 GCF_010883055.1 Belonocnema kinseyi
CGGGGTGTGCATGGCACGCCCTGCAGCTATCATCGGGAATGTCTTGGCTCAAAATGTGGTGACGGTATGTTAAGGTGGAAATGACAACGTCTTGGCATGCAACAATGAAACCCTCCGTACCAGACTTCAATCCGGGTGTTTAAGGAAAGCAAACGTTAGTTCACAAGACATTGACTGATCCTTCACATTTCTGTGGAAGATACCGTGCATCCTCTTATCGAGGAGCTGTTCACGAAAGTTTTTCTCTTGTGCTTCCTTAATCCGGGCTTTCAGGAGTGAGCACTCGAGATAGATAAGATTTGATGCATTTTGCTCACCCCTAATACTGAAGTCAAGTCCGAGTGCTTCAGCAGCCTCCTCCACTGCTTTGTACAGAAACGCTCCTTGCCCACTTCTTCGTGATTCCTGACCATTTTAAGAAGAGAGTCTCTTCCGTCTGCAACTCTATGTGCTGTACCCAGAATAATCCTGTGTTCTTAGGGTGCAAGAGGCTTTTTCTGGATCGTCGTATTGATTCCTTTACAGACTCTAACTTTAAATGTTAGACCATGAGGCAACTTGAGGATGTCACCGTAATTCCTGAGAGTTTATAAAAACTTGTTTTGATGGTATCTATTATAAGGTTTCAATTTTCACAGCCCTATGAATTTCGAGCCTATTCCGCCTATAATGTGTTGAAACTATCCGTATACATATATTTGCTTCTGACCATGTTTCCTGAGGATATTCCCTCAAGAGGGCCTTCTGAAGTTTTGGTAATGGGATTGGTAGCTTAGAAAGTTTTTCGAACAACTAGCACGATTTTCCCCTCTGGAATTTAACCTTTTTTACCTTCCAGTGTTTTTCTATCTTCATATGATCTAGCTCTGCTCTTTACATCGAGATTTTGTTCAACACTTATGCATGTAAAGTAAATAAAACAGTTATTAAACGTATGTCATCATAGTTTTTCTTCTGGCTCCTTATGTAATTAATTTCTTTTATTGCTCATAGAAACAATTGTGCTTTTCCTTTGTCTGTGCGTTAGGAAAGGTAACTTCGTTCTTTAAAGTACTTGTTATCCGTAGTGAAATACTAAAATGTAAGTTGTTCTTTAAGTACTGTAAAACTTCCCTACTGAAAATTCCTATATAGTTTCCTATATAGGATCCTATATAGGAACCTACATAGGATCCTATATAGGATTCTACATAGGATGCTATATGTTTCACCTATAGGTGCAACCTATAGGAAAGGACATAGGATCCTATATGGGTGCCTGTATAGGACAATCCCTAATAAGGTACCTAATAGTGCCCAACTGATGGTACCTAACCGATGATACCTCATGGTACCTAATGGTCTCTAAGATCCTATACAGGAATCTATATAGGATTCTTTATAGAATCCTATGTCATTTCCTATAGGTGGTAACTATAGGTGAAACACATAGGTTCCTATGTAGGATCCTATATAGAATCCGATGTAGATTCCTAATTAGGAACCTATATAGGGACCTATATATGAATTTTCAGTAGGGTTTCTCCCGTTCTGCACCAAGGCTGTTGTGGAACGAGACACGTACTAGGCTGAGGCGGGGCAATTAAAATATATAAACGAAATAAAATATAATGACGTTTAGAAAAAGTTTATTCTTTAACGGCAATAAGACTCTTAAATTTAAATGGATAAAGAAACATCTTATGGGTTAATCAGACTATGGGGATCTTGCAAGGTACTGAAGTTTATTTCAACATTATTTGACCATTTTTTGCATTAATCATTTACACTCTATAATTTAAAAAACAATAATGTTTGAGCCAGTTAATAAATATTCATCATAAAATTTGAAGGTTAGTCTTTGGTTATGTTTGTCAGTATTTGTTAAAAAAAATTTGTTTGCTGTTTATTAACTTTTTTAGCAACTTATTATATTTATTTATGTTCTTACGGAGAGAGCGTACGTTTTTTCAAATAATCCAGAAAGCGGGAAAGAATTTTAAAGAAATTCAAAATTACGGAAGCATTTTATTTTTCCAATATAATGGAGTATTCCTTGAAGTTTAATCAAAACTGCTTGGAGAGATTTATGTTAAAAATTCATTATGAATTTATATTTATCCAAAGATTTCTAGTGGAGAAATAATGTTTTTTTTTCGAACCTTCATTCATCTCCCGCATGTAGGGTTATGAGCAATGAATCGTTTCATTGTAACATTGAAAATTTCACTTGAAATTTTCAAATGTTTCAGAGTCAAAGTTTCATCGTTTCATGAAACATTGGGGGGAAAGGAGAGAACTTCCATATGCGCATGCGCGGAAATCAGTTCAGGTTAGGTACTAGTTACTCGTATCGTATGCCACTTCGCCGCAAGTTTAAACTTTTTTTAAAATTTTACATAGTGTTTCTCAATGTTTCTTAGTGTTCCTGCAGTAAAATTGTGATATTGGTGAAAATATTAAAAATTGTTGCTCTGAATACTTCAAAATGCCTTAGTCTATCAAA
>NC_046662.1:97140566-97151430 GCF_010883055.1 Belonocnema kinseyi
AATATAGGAAAATTGGGTTTTCAAAATTCTTAACCATGTAACTGTATTTGCTATCAAACTCAATTTTGTTCATAAATTTTTAGTATTTAATTTAAGGGGAAATTATTAAAACGTATTGCACTAGTTAAATAATTATTTAATCAACGATTACTTCAGAAAATGTGAATTGATTTTCACTTCTTATTATATGCGGTTTGAATTTTTCGGCCACCGTCTTTGAAACATTGCAATGTTTCATGAGACCTTGAAAGTTTCCTGCAATTTTACAACCCTACCTGCATAGTAGTTAAACAAACAAATGAATGATATTTGTGCTCTGTAAATCTGACTCAGCGGTGTATATATCGCTAAGTCAAATTTATTGAAGGTAAAATAATGTATAAACTTTATTTTTTATGGTTACTTTTATGTTTGTTCCTTGTTTTTCACTAACTTTCATTCTCAGCTACACTGGAAATGTATATCATTTACATGTATGTATATTATTTCAATCGGTATTATGCATTGGTATTAAAACAGACCTATTTTCATTTTCTTGTTTTTATCATTTGAAGAACTTTATTTTTAAGCTAATTTTTTACGATTTTAACAAAAAATTGGCATACTTTAAAAACGTGCATAACAAATTTGTAGATCTTTTTTTGGCGAAGAACTTTTAATTCAATAAATTTCTTTTACAATACTTAAACTTATTATTAATATAATTATTTTATATTAATTACTCAAATATTAAATATAATATTAAATATATTGAATTATGAAACATATATATTAAATATATTATTGTCAATTTTTTTCGTAGCTTGTCGTTTGTCCAAAAATTAAATTTTTTTAACAATTTTTTTTAATGAACAGGTTTTGTTTCTTATTTATTTTCGTAGCTTGAGCCGTTTGTCCAAAAATTTTATTTTCTATTTATAATTTTTTTTACGAATAAAACAAAAACTGCCCCAAAAAGTTATTGGCAACAAAGGACCCCGCAGCAAATGTACATGAAATGGCTTTCAGTAGATTTTGATTAAACTTCGTAAGATTATAGTTCTCAATATCTCGACCAAAAGTGTTATGTGGCACGAAGTCCGAAAATGGACAGTTTTCGAGTTATAGAGGATTAAACATCCAACCCTTTTAAGAAACATTACTAAATATCTCGAAAACTTCAGCTCTGCGAAAAGAATGATCCCTATGAAAGTTACTATTGGGCTCTAACGGGAAAATGCAAAGAAAGTCATGGCTTTAAGACACAGGTCATTTTTCAAGGTGATTAAATGTAAACTTGTCATTTATTGCTAATATTCAGCCAATAAAGACAAGATATAAAGAGGAAATCAATATAGAACCCACAAAGGGAGGAAATGAGAATGACTTAGTCAGTAGCCAGCCAATGAAGGAAAATCATGAGAAGGATGTTTTCAAGACACGTCCTTCTTGATATTAAATCTCGCTCATGTCTTGCCTTCATTGGCTAGATAATGACTAAATCGCACTCATGACTTGCCTTCATTGGCCGGATATTGTCTAAATCAAGCTCATTTCATGCTTTCATTGGCTAGATATTGACAACATCCTGGACAAATCTTGCTTTCATTGGCTAGATAATGACTAAATCTCGCTCATGTCTTGTTTTGATTGGCTAGATAATGACTAAATCGCACTCATGACTTGCCTTCATTGGCTGGCTGTTGACTAAGTCATTCTCATTTCTTGCCTTTATCTGTTCTATATTGATTTCCCCTTCATATCTTGTTTTTATTAGCTGAATGTTAGCAATAAATGACAAGTTCGCATTGAATGACCTTGAAAAATGACCTGTGTCTTAAGGACATGACTTTCTTTGCATTTCCCCGTTAGAGCCCAATAACTTTCATAGGGAAAATTTTTTTCGCAGAGCTGCAGTTTTCGAGATATTTGGTAATGTTTCTTAAAAGAGTTGGATGTTTAACCCTCTATTACTCGAAAACTGTCCATTTTCGGACTTTGTGCCCCATAATACTTTTGAGCGAGAAATTGAGAACTACAATTTTACGAAGTTTAATCAAAATCGACCGAAAGCCATTTCATGTACATTTGCTGCGGGTTCCTTTGTAGATGTCATCAGCTGCACAATTTTCGCCTAGTTATATTTTTTAGTATCATGCATAGTTTGACTGCAAAATTGAATTGATAATTTTTCATTTTCTTTCGGTAGTTAAAACCAGAACCGTTAATCAGAAAATTTGAATATTCGATTTCTCAACAAAATTAAAAAACTTTATTAGTAATCTTGTAGGGATTTTTAGACTTTTGACTTTTTTATATCGTGCGTTGTTTGGCTTAGAATTTTCATTTTCGTTTTTTTTTTATTTTGCAAATGCTCTTCAAATATCAATACAAGTAGCTAAACATAGAATGTTTGAATTTCGGAAAAAATTGTTTGGAAAAATTTGGAAATGCTTTAACTTTTTAACCAAAATAGCTGGCTAAGGAACTTGACCTTCAGTTTTTGAAGCTTAAAGAGTGTACTGAAGGCCAATCTAATATATTTAGACATTTGACAAGAACTGATGGGGGGGGGGGGGATTCCTATTTTACACAAATTTAATACCTTCTCTGATAATAATGTTAAAATTAAAAGATACTTTTTATCATACAAATTTTGATCTTCTTTTATGTTTCTCTCATGGAAGTGGCTCTTTGAACTGCTCTGTTTATCTCTGACCTGCAACCGCGTAAAACCGCGTAAAAAGTAGACTGCTTTCCCTGAATATCGTTAGAAAATAAAATGTGCAGAGTATGCAGCTGTATTTATTATAAGAAGACGGAGGCATGTTTCATCTCAGAAAAAAAGTGTAGGAGAGCATAAGAGTGTTTATTTCTGTGAGTGACTTTTCTAACACATTTTATCAACAAAAATGTGCTTTATCGTTAAGGGTATTAATTAGGTTCTCTTATTGTTGCTCATATTCAACATATAGAGCTTAGGTCCTACATAAAATTAATTAATGAATTCATACTCAAACTTATTGTATCGATTAAATTCTCCATTAAATTAAATCTGACGTATCATCTATATTATTTTGGTCAATAAATCGAAAATATGTACCTCAGTTCCTATATGAATCTATATAGTAATAATAATTCATTTATCAAAAATAGACTGCTCCCTATAGGAAAAATGTCTTTCTATTTATACATAGAAGCAAGTAGAATATAGGATGCGGATTTGAATAATTTGATATTCCGCCTATTTACTGTTTAATTTTATTTCAAAATTGTCCTTATTTTATTATGATAATTTGATGTATTCAATTTAAGATAGAACTTTTTATTTATTTACATTCCTAATCTCGTCAGTTCCCTCTTATATTAATAAATATCAATCGTTTTATTATCTCCTGATCATTGGTTTTTCCGAATAATTTAATCATTTATGTTCACCCTTCTTCTCTTTCGATCGTTTCCCCGAATGATCATTACTGAACATTTCGTGTTCATGAACTTTCTTAAGAAATACTCCGATAAATTTTCTTCTTAATGATTGTTAATTAGTTTTGATTTATAGTTATCTGTAGTAACTTCTCCAATGAGTGTATATGATAAAAGTTTATTTTAAAGCTTTAAATATATGGTAGCGAAATTAAATTGGCAAAGTTTCGCTTAAAAATTATTTTCTTTTCATGTTTTTTTATTTCCTACTTTATTTAGTGGAAGTGATCAGAAGTGCAGTAGCGAAGGAGTTTTTCTGGCATCGAGTAGCAAAAACCGAAGAGTAATGTGTATTTTTTTAATGATGGGCGAGACAAAGAGGGAAGGCGATGCTATTGCGGACTCCCGCATTTGACTGACGCCAGTGATTAATACTTTCTTTACTTCTTCTTACCTCTCTACAGAGAGGCAACTTGTAAAACAAAAGTCGTTGATTTCAAAAGGAACAAGAACTCCTAGGTTCGGCTAAGTGTACAAGAAGAGACTGAATGTACGAGAGTCTTCACCACCTTTATTCCAATCTTGCATTTCTCGTCCAAAGTACTTAAGATGTCTTCATATTCTTATTTGTAGAAAACGAAAATACGAGTAGAATGGAGCCATTTTCTGCACGAAAAATTTTAGCTCACCTCAGTTGTTATTGCGGAACACAAAAAAGTTTTTCGATTTTTTTTTAAATTTTAGATAGCTCATGAGTTTTGTAAGTGGGCGTGCTCGGCCGGACAGCTCGTAAGAATGCTGGGTCTGCCATAATGGGGCATAAAATATTACTCTGGACAAAACAAATTTCAGCTCGCTGTCAATTCGTGTTGGATGCTTTTATTTTTAATGAAAGATTTGTTTACTTTGGAGAAGATTTGTACACTTGGGGTTTTGATAAAAAATTGGGATGATTTTGTATTTAACAATAAAGTTGATTTTTTTTTTAATTTTCAGAAGTATCCTTCTTGTTAAATTTTTAGCTATATAAAACAAGGCCTTATTACCCACGCTTAAATATCTAGAAACAATTTCCAGTTGGTAAGAGTCATTTTTAACAAAAATGTTATTACGTTATAAACAAATAATTGACCAATAATTCTTTTTATAAACAAAATAACAGTTTGGATACTTTAAAACGATTAGTCTCATTTTTTATGGAATCAATCGACAATATATTTCGTATAACCCCTTGCTATGCTATCTTACTAATTCCTAGGTGCTATTAATTATTTGAATTATTTTCATGAACAAATTGAGAATTTTGCTATTTTTAAAGAATACTCTAAATTACACAGGCCCACAAAAAGAAAAAAGTATCCTGAGCAGATCACCAGACACATGTATTCTTATTTATTTTTCGCCACTGAATCCGAATCCGAAGTCAGATTGGGGGGGGGGGGGGGGGGGGGGGGGGGGGGGGGGTGTAAGGGGTTTCTGCGAGGTTTTTGTCCCGATGTTTTCTTTTTTATTTTTATCATCCAGCAATAGTCTGCCAACATATTTACATCCCATCGTCCTTGGAATAGACGTTTGAATTATTTTAGGTCTTGGTGAAACCTCTCTCCTTGTTCTTCACTGAAATGACTTTTATTTTCTGGGAATCGATCGATATGCGAATCAAAGAAATTGAGTTTCAAGCTCATTAGACAGCCTAATTTCTGAAAATCTCGTACCATTGCTGCTACCAAATTTTTGTAATCCGTATCTTTTGTAGTAACTAAAAATTTTGTTGACACGTTTTTGAAACTTAACCATGCCGCTTTCTCGGTATCATTCATAGTTTCGACAAATTTTGCATCTCTAAATAAACTGCGGATTTCAGGGCAATCGAAGATACCTTCACTTAATTTAGCATCACTTTTGTGACTAAAGACTTAGCCCAAATATTCGAAGCATTGCCCTTTCTTGTTTAAAGCTTTAACAAATTGTTTCATTAACCCAAGCTTGAAAAGTTGAGCGTATTCGTTGAAAAATAGCCAAACTCTGAATCTGTTTATGAATACCCTCATCACAAAGAAGTATTGGTATAGGATCCAATACTTTTTTGCGAGAAAGTATTTGATTTCCAATTAGATTAAATATTAGATAAACGACTCAATCTATTTGTTGAAAAATAGAGAAAACTGAATTTCTTTATAATAATTGTCTAACTAATTCATAATTATTGTGAATTTGCAAATCATCATAGCAAAAACTGATCAGAAAGAGATCCTTGGTTGATTATGTAAGAAACTGAGTCTATTCCTAGAAAAATACCCAAACTATAAATTTGTTTATGAAAATTATTGAAATAATTGTCAAATATTATCTATTTTCAATTATACATGATCAAACATTAATTTCTCTTACATTTGATACGTAAATCGTAGATTTTAACGCGCTAAACACTTCCAATCCTGAAAGAAATCTTTTCTTCATTCATTTTTTTATAATGTAATCAAGAATTTTTAAAACATTCTCACCCACTGAAAATTATTTATAGATCGTTTTAGCAAGAATTCAAGACCTTGTTTGATCAATTTAAAAAACTTAAAAATTTTGCAGCTTACTAAGACGATAATTCTTTCCCACACTTTCCCTCCCCTACTCTCCCTACTTTCCTTTTTATTTTCCTAATTCGAATTTCCTCACTGCACCCTTCGATTCCCCTCCATTCCCCAAAAATCTTCATCCCCTACTTTATCCTCTCTTCACTTCCACAGTTGAAGCTTCCCTTTTTCTATTTTTCTTCCCTCAGTTTTCAGCTTCCTTCACCTACTTACTCGCACTACCCTAATAGCCCTCCTACACATCCCCTCGCCACACACTCTCTCTTAAAATCATTTACCTGCTTCCTCTACTTCCCGTCACACCATTGCGCCTAAATTTGTCTCACTTCCGGTCCTGAAACAAAGTACAACGGACTGACACCCGACACCCTAATTTGTTATCAAAAAACCGCACACAAATTTCTTTTTTAAAGACTCTTTATTTAGAAATACACTTAAATTAAAAAGATAGTGCAGGCTAAAAACTGATTTCTCAACATAAACTTTTTTGTTCTTCTGTAGGTTATGTTACAAATATGTACATTTCAAGAATACGACTTTTTTAACTCTGAAAAAATTACTTAAATAAACAAGCTCTTGATCTGAATTAATAAAGTTAGATTAAAACAACATACAAGTTATATTAAATAAATATATTAATTAAACAAATACTCCTGAGTATGAGTTTGTTATAGAAAAAAATTGTGTACTAAAACGGTTCTGATTTAATATGAGATTGGTGTTTGGTAACAAAAAATGGTCATAAATTAAAAATTTTAAATCAATTTCTAAAGTTTGAAACAATTTTGAAATCCATTAAGGCATCACTGAAGTATTTGTTTAACTACATAATTTTTCACAATAAAATGTAATATTATATATCATTTTTATGTCTTTAAAATCTATTTTCAATCATTCTGACCATACTTACATTACAGTTCTGATTCTATTGGAAACTCCACTGGGGCATAGGCCCAAATAAATATGCTAGGATAGCCCTGGTTACCTACGATAAAGCAATAATTTGGCTATTCATTAATTTTTTCTACCATGCGCAACATATTTAATTTTCCTGAGGAAAATGTAATGATAATAATATTAATAAATCTCTAAGAAATAAGTGTTCTCCGCTATAAAATTTTTTAAAGGCCATATAACAGTTGAGCGATTCTTCTGTAAATTATCTTGAAACGAATGATTTCAAATCGTGATATTAAAAATTGGACCCATTTAAACAGCAAATTTTTTCGTTTTATTTAAAAGAGTTCGAATTTAAATTGCTCTAAATTTGAATTTGTTTGCAAAATTTGCTTAAATTTCAAAAAGGCTTTAATTTAAAACACAGGTTTTAAAGGTATTGTATTCTTTTCATTGTATTACAGTATATTGCATACTTCCAATTCGTTAATGTGCAATTATAAATTGAGGCTTCTGATGCAAAAAGATTGAGAATCAAGTCTCGAATTTTAATTTTGAAGATATACTTTCACAATGAAATTTTGATACCGCATCTTTTACTCCTTATAAAAAAGTTGTAGCTTCTTTATTTTTCGAATTATTTATGAAAAACTGTTTTTCTTCCGAGAGTTTCGGGAGTCAACCGAATTTTGAGCAAGTGAAAACTGTCAGTGAGAAAGTTGTTCAGGAAGGTTCAAGGAAGTTTTCTGGAAAGTTTTAGATGAATTGAAATAGTATTTAACAAACTTTTGATGTTTTAATTTTCTGGTGCAATGGATTTTCTCCTACGTAGACTACGGCCCGGCCGGCAATGTATGTCTTACAGCCAACTGCATTTTTGTAATTAAAATACGAGAAATATGAAAAATAATGGTTTATAGGCTTGTATAGGCGTCTACATAGGCTTTTGGGTTGTTTCTTTACCAAAAATGAAATATATCAGTTTAGTTAAGTCTGTTCCGATTAGCAGAGCACGCCCTTAAAATATTATGTGATATATAAAAGTTGTTCGATTAAATTATCCTAATAGCTATACAAAATTTTATGATATAATTATAGTAAGGTTTTCCACTTACAAAATGGAAAATAATTTGAAACCTACTAATTGTGTAAAACGAAAGAAGAGAGAAAGTGTCTAGGAAAGACAAGTTCTTAAATGTAGCAGAAATGCGGTATATAATAATAAATTATTCAATTATTTCTTGCTCAATATACATGAAAAATATATTGAAAACAAAAATTAAAATATATTTCCAAGTATCGCAGTAATGATAATGATGATATTATTAAACAGATACATTGTTATTGTGTATAGAAAAATGTGAATCATAGAGGAAAATAATTATTTGAAGAATATTATATTTTTGGTGCAACTATTTTTTAAAAAGGCTTCTCAATACCAAAGTTTGTAGCAGTCTAAATAGTATTTTCAAAATATATATTTTCCATGAACAAACTAAATTGTTATTTTTTACATCAGAAAAATTCTGGTGAAATAAAAATCGTCTGGAAAAAGAAGAAAACTTGAATTTTATAAATTGAAATACATTATTTCTTTGAAAAATCTGTTTCACTATTTTATAATACGAAGAAGTACACTTGTACATAACGCTGAGACAGCGGATTATCGGCCGGGCCGTAGTTTACGCGGGAGAAAATCCATTGCGCCAGCAAATTTAAACATCAACAGTTTCTTAAATACTACTCCAATTGATCTGAAACTTTTGAGAAAACTTCCTTAAACCTTCTTGAACAACTTTCTCACTTACAGTTTTCGCTTACTCAAAATCAGCTCGACTCCAGAATCGCTGGAAGTTGTTTGTGCACGAATTTTGCACCGTCTCGGAAAAAATTATTAATAATTTTTTTAATAAACATTTTTAACTTTCGCTTACATCATCTATCGCAGAACATGATAATGCATATTTTTGATTAGTTTTATTACAAAATATTGAAAACTTTCCATTTCGTTACGAGTTACAGTGAAAAAATTCAAAATATTTTAATTAGAGAAAAAACATTTTTTCATAAATAATTCGAAAAATAAAAAAGCTAAAACTTTTTTATGCGCAGAAAAAGGTGCGGCATTTTATTTTCGTTGTGAATATATATCTTAAAAATTAAATTTTGAGTCTTTATTTTCAAGTGCTCAGGGGCCTTCCCACTCCAGCAAAATAATTCTGTATCTCCTTTTTGCACCCGGAGCCTCAATTGTAATCAGTGCGTATCAACCTATTGAACTTATAATTTTTCTTATCATTTGAAATCTTAACCTTTGAACTGAATCCTATTTAAATTAATTTTGTCACATATTCAAGTTCAAGCGTTGTAACTTAAAATTATTTTAATTAGAAAATAATCTAATTTTGAAAATTTAAAAATGGGTAGTGTTTGAAATTCCGATCAAAATCAGGATACTTGTTAAATTTGAGAACGTCGTTTATTTAAAGGTTTAATTGGGGCATGCTCTTCGTGACCACGTGACCAAACTAGTCCCCGGATATGAGCATTCTTTTGGTGTTCACTGTGTCCACGCGGATTGAGATATCGTGTTTAAAATTTGACAGATTAAATAAAAAGCACGAAAGCACGCTTGTATACATCAATGTGTTTATAGTTTTAGAGAAAGTTTATTTATAAATCGATGAAAAAGGATATTACCATTCGAGTTATAGCACTATACCGATAATTTTTGGTTTGATGCATTTCGGATTTTTTGGTTCGCGTATATTGAGCACTGACACCAGTTTTGCACTAAATCGTCTAAACCTTAAAAAAAATTAATGTAAGCAATAAAATATGCACATTCGTTGCAAATCAACAAATAAGTATCTGCATACACGTAACCTATAATTATTTTTGAAGCATTTTTAGCGATTTCTAGCGGAGAGAAAAAGAAACTTTGACCGTCGATAAAGTCGAGATCACGTGACTAAGTTCATTCATAAAAATTTTGTATGGAGAATGAAATGATTTTCGTTATTTTCGGTCCTCAATACGTCCAAACGGATTGAGATATCGTGTTCAGGATTTAGGAAGTTATACCGAAAGCACTAAGGAACGTTTGTATGTATCAAAATGTTCATAATTACGAAGAAATTTTTCGAGTAAAATATTACAGGAATTAGGAAATAAACTTTTAACGTCAATAAAGTAGATGCCTCGATTTAAAAAAATCGAGGAACATCTTAGAATCTCATACTCGAAAATTCGTCCAAGTCCCATCTTGAGAAATGTGCATCGGCAGAAAATAATTAAAATTTTCTAATGGTTATATATTCTTGTAGATTTTTTGTACTGGTATGAAAAAATTCCAAGAATAAAAATAAAATTTCGCCCGGGGTCGAAAGACAAGGTGAGTCCGACGCTGAGTCCCGCTGGTTGGTTCACTGTCAACAATAGTTATCAGCTGATCGATTCAACGTCAAGAATTATGGAAGTTGGTTGGAGAACTCCGACGAGTAAATTTTAGCACATTCCTGGTGTTGCTATGTTTCCAATTTAAAATTTATCTTTTATTTTTAGGACCAAAAAAATGAAAATCATTTTACACCGAAATTTCATGAATGAACTTAGTCACTTGATCTCGACTTTATCGACGTTCAAAGTTTATTTTTTTCTCCGCTAGAAATCGCTAAAAATACCCAAAAAATAATGATAGGTTACGTGTGTGCAGATACGAGGGTAGTTCAATAAGTCCTTAGAATGACCAACACATGGCGCGCGAATCGCTCCAAATCATCTGTTTTCAGTCAGCACCACTCCCGACTAAATATATGGTGCAGTCACAGTCCACATCTTCTGAGTTTACGTGTTTTTATAACCAATGGAAAAAAAAATTGTTCGTTAAGAAAAATGGAAAAAAATGAGTGCAGAGCGGTAATCAAACATTTTCATTTAAAGGGTTTAACTCCATATGAGATAAAAAATGA
>NC_046662.1:97151530-97155120 GCF_010883055.1 Belonocnema kinseyi
GCGCATACTTTGAATAAAATATTTGTTATCATTCTCTTGAAATAAATGTGTTTTTTTCTTGAAAAAATACCGGTTTCATATGTATACACCTGGTATATCGTAATACATGAGATTCAAAATTGTGAATAATTCATAATGGCGCCTTATGAAATACTCAAAAACTCGCCTTTTTTTTGTGCTTTTCGTCCAAAGATTAGAAAGTTCTTAAAGCTGGAGTTATACTGGGAATGTTGTTTCTAGACGAAATTTGAAAACTTTTCACCGAATTGTAAAAATTATGTAACTTTTTGAAAAGCAATTTTTAGTCTCGTAAAAATTTCGAGATCTACATCCAACTATACACTTTGTAAGAACACAATTAATTCTTCTTTAAAATTCGAAGGTCTTTGGACGAAAAGCGTAGAAAATACGAGTTTTAGAGTAGTTCCCGGGGAGACCGAAGGAACCGAATGGAGCCTCTACAAAGTACCTGTAAAGACCCGATTCGGTTCCTTTTTAAAAAACTCGAAAAAACAGCAAAATCAACTTTTAAATTGTTGAAATTCGGATTCTACGTTAAAATTCCCTATTGAAGGTAACGGAATAAACGCAATAGTTTTTTTTTGCAACGTTAAAAAATTTAAAAAAAGTAAGACGTATATCGCCTGTTGACTGCTACTTACAGGCGATGAGTTTGAAGTGTAGCAGTCAACAGGCGTGATACGTCTTATATATTTTTTTAACTTTTTACAGTTGCAAAAAGAAACTATTGCGATTATTCCGTGACCTTCTATAGGGAATTTTAACTTAGCATCCGAATTCAAACCATTTAAAAGTTGATTTTTCTGTTTTTTCGAATTTTTTAAAAAGGAACCGAATGGGGACCCAATGGGGTCTTTACGGGTACTTGGTGGAGGCTCCATTCGGTTTCTTCGGTCCGCCAGGGTTCATAAGACGCCATTTAGAATTTTTCAAAATTTGTACTTTCATGCATTTCAAAATTATTTTTTTTTTTGCAACAATGTAGCCTTTTAATTGACACTTGAAAAGTTGTCATCGAAAAACGAAGAAATTATGAATTTAGAAAAAGAATTTTCGTGGCCATCTTGAATTCTTTCAGAATTGTTAGTTTTCCTTGTCTCGCGTGCTTTCTAATAAATAAATTGGCCGCTTTTAACAATTTGACGAGATTTTGTTATTAATTGTGGAAATCTTAATTTTGGTTCAAATTTACAGTTCCAGCATTTTGTAAATTAAACAAAAAATTTATGTGTAAATTTATTTTATCAGCTTAGTCTAAAGATCATAATTGTACAGAGCCAAAGGATTCCGATAAAATATACAAAAACTACCTGCATTTGAAATTTTACGACACTTTTCCCCATGTTAATTGCATGAGCAACTTTAAGTGAATTGGGGCACATGTTAATATTGACCGATTTTACTGAAAAAATTTTTTCTTACGTTTATTTAGTATATATTCGATTGTTTCAAAAACTGTTTAAGCTTTCAAAAAAGGAAGACTGTGGCTGGACTCAGCATTATGAACGCAACTATATAATTTATTCCTGTTTTTTTCAAACAAATTAAGGACTTTAATAATTCCGAAAACCTATTGACATGTAGGCAAGAAATGGTTGTTGAATTCAAGTTTCGTACGAATAACGGCTCTGAAAATGGCGCTTGCAATAATAATAATAAAAATAATAATAATAATAATAATAGCGCATACAATGATATAAACTATCTGATGTTTTTTTCTATGCGTATTTGAATTTTGACATCTGTTTTGTAAAAAAACATACAATTTCTTCTTTAATGTTCTATAGTTTTTTATTTAATTTTGATATTCCAATTTCCTTTCCGCATTCTCGTGAGTTTTATCGTCCGTTTGTTTGTAAATATAAAAATACGATTTTTAGACAAATATCCAGACTTATGGTTTTGTTAATTTTTTCTTAAATCTGATATTCTATGAGCAAGATATTTTCTAAACTTTATGCTGTTTTTTTAGAATCAATGGAAAATATAAAAAGAAAGGTTAAGATAAATGTTTGCGCATCTAGAAAATCTAAACCATTTTCTAAGCCAGGAGAATTTTTCCTTTTACAGTATAACTTCCACATTTTTCTGGTAAACGATGCAAGATACCAATAAAGAGCAAAGACATTTTTTGTTAAACTTTTGTGTCAGTGCTAAGTTTCATCTTAGAAAAGAACAATGGTATTTTTGGGCCCAGAACATGGAGTAACGCATACAATTTTATATAAAATGTAGGCGCTCGCATCAATTCGCCATCTCAGTAGCTGAATTTTAAACTTAGACGTCAAAATTCAAATGCACGTCACTTCGTCAAAAATGTTTTGTGTGAAATCGGAAAATTCATTTCCCTTAATTTCCTCTAAACATCCACATATTTTGTCACCCAGAGATTTTGTGACTTACAGTGCAAAATCTGCATAATTTTGAAAGGATTAGAAACAAGACTTTATGAATCATTACAAATATATGATTAACATTGATATTAAGTACAAGATTGAGTTTCATTCAATAAAACTTTCCTTATAATTACAAGTCGAATAAATTTTCTTTTTATTAAAAAAAAATAATCTTATTTATAAAAAGGATGCTTAGACTTGTCTATCACTGGATTCAAAAGTAATAAAGCAACAATAGAAAGAAAAAAAGGCAGGTGGATTAAAAAGAGAAAAGAAGTGGAGATCGCTTAACTCTCTTGTGTAAGGCTTGCATGTGTTGGCGTAAGGATAAAAAAGAGAGTGAGAACAAGTTATGAAACAGTGGGAAAGAAAGAGAAAGAAACAAAAAGGCTGTGTATAGGATAGGGAATGAGATAGAATTAAGAAGAGAGCTAGAGTGCTGAGGATAGCTAGAGAGGAGTACAATATGGGTCAGTTATCGATTGCTCCCTGGTCTGTAACACATACTATGCAACCCTGCCGTTTCTATCTTGTTATCTTAAAGATACCGCGCTGCAACAACTACCCGCCCACTCCACGGCATCAGATCATCACACACCCCTGCATGCGTGCAGTCATATACACAAGTGCATGTCCCCGACACCTTATATTTGAATGACCGTCGCCACTTTTCTTAATCGCGCCACTTTCCTCCCTTATACCACTACTCCATATCACTATTATCTGAATCAGTCAAAGCGACCGGGTTTTTCATATTACTTACAAAGCTACGCTCCGAATTATCTCTTCCAAAATTTGCATTCTACTCATTTGATTTCTGCCCTTGATTTATTTATAAATTGATGGAATAAGATATTATCATTCGAGTTATAGCACTTTGCAGATCATTTTTGGTTTGATGAATTTTAGATTTTTTTTATTCGCTCATATTGAGCACTGACACCAATTTTATACTAAATCGTCTAAGCCTTGAAAAAAATTAATATAAGCAATAAAATTTGCACCTTCGATGCAAATTAACAAATAAGTACGAGGGTAGTTCAATAAGTCCTTAGAATGAAATATAAAAAGAATTTTTTTTTATTTTTCAACATAATCTCCTTGGAGCTCTATACACTTGGTCAATCGCTTTTCAAGTTTTTTTAATCCTTCAGAAAAGTGCTTTTTCGGAAG
>NC_046662.1:97155220-97165501 GCF_010883055.1 Belonocnema kinseyi
GCCAATTAGCACAAATGGTAAGTTCCGACAGTGCCTACAAGTGTGCCTACTGGCCGCTAAATGGCAATACCGGTTTCATATGTATACACCTGGTATGTTTCTTTATAATAATGTCGCCTTTTAATTGACACCTGAATAGTTGTATTCGAGAAACAAAGAAAAAATGAGTTAAAAAAAATTGGCGGCCATCTTGAATTTAAAAAATTTTTTGAGTTTTGTCATCGCGTTCTTTCTAATAAATAAATCTGCCTACTGTAAGAGTTTGAATTGTCTCTTAATCCGCTCAAATTTACTTACTTTTTTTTTAAATAATTTTTTTGGATGATTTGAAATTCGCATTGTAGTGGAATATTATGTCTATACTTAGGATAATTGCAGCTAAAATTAGGAAAATACTTCATGCGAATGTGGGTATGTTTTGCTTGCAATATGTCAAGATCGATAGTTATAGGGGTGGCTGTGCCTTTGAAATCATAGAGGTTAGTAAATCATTTTTAGCACAGTTATTGTTTTTATTTCGTAACAGATTTGATGAGTTATTAGCTTTCTGGGAACAAATTTAAAGACCGACAATTATAAATTTTAGTTTCGATTCATAATTTTTTTCATTTTTAGCTTTTTTCTAAGTATGAATTTGTAAAAGTTGATTTGCTTTTTCGTTGTTTTAAAAAAAATAGTCTTTCAAATGCTTGTTCCACGATTTAAAAAATTTGGCAAAAAACTGTTTTTTAAAATTTACTGTTTTTTAAAATTTCCGCCAAGCATTCATTAATATAAATGGAAGTTCCCAGAGGTCCTACCGGTTAACCTCGATTGTGTTTAGATTTATTTCTAAGAAGAATAAAATAATTGACCATTTTCACCTTTAAACTCTACGTGAAACTTCGTCAAAAATGAATTTTATTCTTCACTCAAAAAACATGAAACAACCTCAATAGCATAAATGCACAGGTCTATAATAATACTCATTCAGTAAAGAAAAGAGAATTCCCTATTGCAAATACCTATGTAGGTCACTAATAGGATTCTACATAAAGATCCTATAAGTGACCTATATAGGATCCTATATAGGGTCACCTATATAGGTCAGTATAGGAGCCACCTATAGAAAATGAAACAGCTTCCTGGATAGGATACTATACAGAATCCTATTAGTGACCTATATAGGACAGATGATGAACCGGAAGTGTTGCGCAGTAGTTTTCTATAGCAGATACAGCTGCGCAGAAGTTATTTTTTTCTGTGTGGTTGCTTAGTAGTAGGAACCTGTATAAGTTCTTATATGGATTCTGACGTAGGAAAAAGGAACCCATACCCTCACCATAGAATCATTTAGGATTCTATAAAGGATCCTATGCAGGAAGCTGTTTCATTTCCTATAGGTGGCACCTATACTGACCTATATAGGTAACTTTATATAGAATCATATATAGGTCACTTATAGGATCCTCATATAGAATCCTATCAGTGATATTTACAGGCACCTATATAGGTATTTGCAGTAGGGTTCACAATAAACTACATATTAAAAATGTTGTTTATGGTGACTATAATTTTTTTCAAATATTTGCTTTGATTAATATCATTTTCTTTGACTGTAAACAGACTGTTAATAAATTTTGGTAAATTGTCTATGAACCTCTGTCATATAAAATACCTATCTTTTTCCGCAAAGAGAAACGTCATTTATCACTACATTTTAAGACACAATTCTTTCGAACTTTTTACCTTGGCGTACGCAACCAATAGTGCGGAGCAGTAGTTCTGTCAGGAAATAGATAATCGTTAATCTTCCGACTTGAAAGACTTGAAATGTCTTTCAAAGGGTATTAATTGGACAATTATTTTTTACTATAGAATATTAACTGGCCGATTTGCATTGTGCAAATTCAATAGATGATAAATAATAGTACAAACTTTTATACTTTGAAATCAAAATACTTTCGACAGATGTTGAATCACTACGGAATACTTTTCATTGTTGAACTTCTACCCCTGATATCGATAAAGAAAGATATTCTGTAGAAGGAAAATTTATCTGTGCGTTCCCCTTATAACTTCTTCCTTTTCTCAGATGAGAAGTTACTGATAATTCAGTCGTCGATCGAAATGTTAGCACTTATAGATAGCGATTGGGGACAAAACTGATAGATAAGTTTGATGAACTTACTCTTAATGATGGGTAAAAGAAAGGAAAGTTGTTTAGTGTTATTTAGGGTGACTTGACAAAAAGAAATAACTATTTTCTTGGCTTTCGAAAAAAGTACATTCTCATCAAGAATATACGGACAAGTATCCAGAAATAGGTCACTTTCGTCTTCTTCTTTCATATAAATATACCTTCTTGAAAATAAAATGAATCGATGCTTTTGATGCATTTATTCATCTTGATAATACTATATGAAAAGGTCCCTTATGGTCGGTGTGCAGTTACACATAAAGAGCTGGATGAAGTTTCGGCTATTCAAGCCCAAGAAAAACTCTTTAAATCGAAAAAAATCTCGAAGGCTTTTATGAATTTGAAACTTCGAAAAACTTCTTTTCGAGAGAAACGCATCTAAATTTGGCGAGTGTCATAAACGCTCGAGTCATACTTTTTTTACGAACATGAAATATACCCACTTTTGATTGATTTCGGGACATAATTATACTGCCAATAGATTGAATATAGGTCATATTATCACCTCCCTCTTAAAAATCAAAGTAATAACTTTGACCCTGACTTAGAATAACGCGAATAAGGGCACTTTTCATGCGGACACTAAAATATATTTACTAATGTTATAAGCGAAATAAACTAATCTTTTTTTTTTATTCTTGAATTTATTTAATAGGTTGAAATATGTACTCGAAATATTGCCTTTTCTCTAATTCCTACATCAAGTTTCGGCTTGCATTTTAAATAACATGTTATTATATCATGGAGTTTTGAATTTTGCCAAAAAAGTAAGCTAATGGCCAAAACTTTCGTTTTGATATTTTAATCAAGAATCTAGTTCCTTCAATTAATATTCTAGTCGAAATGCAATTTCCCCAAGTGGAAAAATGTATCTATAATTTTTATTTGTTTTGTACAAAAAATGTATAAAATAATTTAAAATCATATTTAATATTTCCCCCTATTATGTATAATTTTTTCGCCTGGGTTACAATGAAATACAGTAGAGGATATTATGCAAAAGTAGGTTAATAAAATTTCAAATTGTTATATATATCTTGTAAAAATTATTGAAGAAAAATATTACCGTACATCATAGCTTAGCTAATATATGAACTGTTTTCGTCTGGAAACAATTAATAAAATCCATAATTTCGTCGATATAATGTTTTAAGTAACAATCTCGAAGTATCCTTTTCATAGCTTTACATAGAAAATAATGCCAGGAAATCCCGCATGGTGCAAAAGGTTGACAAGATGCAATTTTCACAGAATCTAATCAAACTGAACACACAGGAAGTTCAAAACTTTTATTACAACCCAGGAAGCTCTGCTAATTAAAAATTTTATTTTGATTTCGAAATACTGTTTTTCTGTCGTTGTTGTCTTAGATGCATGTTATTTATTATGTCTCGAAAAAATGTCATTCAGTTATGCTAAACATTATTCCAAATCTTGTCATAAAAAACTATAAGAATTTCATTTTGCAAATTCTAATAAATTCAAATGACCTACTCTATACAGTGATCTACGCTTTCAGAGTTTCTCTTAAATTAGAATAAAGTATTAAAGTGCGATAATTACCATTTATTCTACAATTTTGTTATTACTTGTGATATTACTTGTAATAAAAATAAAATGTTTTTAACTTTAATATTTTGTTAGAGTATCCGCCTAATGATTTTGTAAAGAATCTAAAGCGCGTAAGAGGGGGAAAGTATCAATAAAGTACTTATGATTACATAAATCTGCTTCAAACATTAAACTTGCGTCTTGTGCACTACAAAGATTTCAGTTCTCGAAGAAAGAATTTAATTTTAAGTTCTTCAATTTAGTTAAAAAGCAGTGAAAAATGTACATGACGCATAAAGAAAGTTTTTATGATATTATATTCGGTTGAGTCTTTTCTTTTTTTAACCCCATATTCAAGGGAATTTTACCAGAATGAATCAAAATTAGGTTTATCCATTAAAAATCTAGAATATAATTATGATATATAAAATTTATATCTAAATTAGCTTTCACCATGGAATTTGCACAGAATCTTCAGTAATTTTTGTTGTAGAGTTCCTAAGAAAAATGTAAAAGAAAATATAACGATTATTTTCCACGAAAAATATAATGAAAATCGTTGATTCTCCTATTTTATTCACAACTATAATAAAAATGGAAAATTCCCACCTACTTAGAGGTAGTTATATACGTTTTTGAACAAGAAACAAGCGTAAAATAAATATTCTTATTTATGTTTTCATCGTAAAAATAATTGATATTATATGTACGAAATTTAAATTATTTTTTCGACTAAACTGGTAAATGGTCCGAATATGGCAGTCCTTTCAATTTAAGATGACATCCATAATAAGTGCCCTATTGTTGTGGCCCTGGGCAGGATCTCTTCATGTCCTAAATAATCCACACGGTCGAAAATCATTGTTTTTTATTATAGCAAAAATTTAAAATCTGACATGGTAATATTTAACGCGTAAAATTGAAGCCATGAAATATTCTATTTCTGCTGGACCTGAACTCACTTGTTCTGACAGTTCGAGTTGTGCAAACAAACTTTTGGACGATTTTTGGAAAGTTTTGGACGAATTTCGAAAATGAATGAAAATTTTAGTTAGTTATTTTTCTCGTGTTAAATTGTTAGGGGTAAGTTCTCTCATTAAAATAAATCTTTTAGCAGATTATGACTTTAATAATATGAATTTTATATTAATCTTTGGGAATTATCTAAAATTATTTTATTTAATTATTTTGTTAAGAAGAAAAGAGAAAGAATTTTTAAAGCGTGCGAAGTCGCTTGAAAACTCGTCCATGAAAAATCTTTTTTTATTTAAATTTTTTAAACTAAAACAGTATTCGTAATTTTTTTCATATATACATTTCTTATCACTATCTACTTTGCAGTTACATGTAAAAGAAAGTCACAGGCAAGACAAATTGTAATGAAAGCAGATTTGAATTGTGCGCGAATATCCACTAATCACGTGATTTATCGGTCAGTTAGTAGTTGGTCGCAGGGACTTAACCTAACCTGGTATCACGGCGACCTAACGTTTCTAAACGCAGCATATTTTCGTTGACTGTTCAATCTGAAAAAAGTTTTCTGGTGCTTTTACAGTGGCAGTGATTAACTTATTTGCTGTTGGAAAATCATGTCTGATACCGAAGAGATTTACAACTTCCAGTTGGGTGAATTTATCAAAAGCGGTCTAAAAACTGGAATTCGCGATATTGACTTGGTAACATCAAAATGGATCACATTTAACCATACCAAAGGAAAGCCGAAAACAAAATTTCTGCCGCCACCTTATAAGAAGAAAAGCAAAGAGCTGTTGCATTTTCTAATCGCAGCAAAAGTACCACCTCTACAAAGTTGGTTTTCATACACAATCATGCTAAAGGGAAATGCGAGTAAGTATATGTATTTTAAAAAATATTTTTTTTCTGCAATTATACTTTTTTAGAAACATATAAGGAAGCCGAAAGAAGAGTAGAAACTTCACGGTCTGAAAATTTCGCATATACAACCGACAACGACATTATTCTAGAAGATAAAGACACTCTAATTTTGCGCTATATCGGACATATTTTGTCAATGTAAAAAACAAGAACTGAATTTATTTGCTAAAAGGTCCTATTGAGTCCCTAATGAGAACCCCTAACATTGATTGGGAATTGATCAGGATACTTATTAGGGGACTCAAAACATTTTCTTTGACGGCCCCTAACAATTTTGCGTAACCAAACTGGTACGGTCCCAAACCATTTGCCCCATGCGGACCCTAACAATAATAGGGAAAACCCATCAGGCCCTCAACAGTACCCCGTCAAGATTTCTACTCGGGAGTGAAAAGATAATATTGTTAATTAAAGGATAACAATATTAAGGTTCTGACTTTTTATTTTATTTTCAAAGAAGAAATTGTAATTACTGATCGTACTGAATGTAGCAGGAATTTTCGCGTGTTCTTCCTTAGGTAAAAACTTATTATTGAAAAATTAGAAAAGGTTAAAAGGACTTTTCAAAACGGGTATGATGTCTCACTTTCACTTAAAAAAAACTATTGTTTAGATCACATGAATCACCGGTTTTATCTCCGGTGATTGAATAAAGGAAAGTGACAAATAATAAGGGTTTCTCCTGTTATAAGAATGATTAATTTATGAATATAAGGGGATCGTTCAGGGTTGAAATATCAAGTTCAAACATTTTTTTTGTTGGCACACATAATCGGTTTCAATTCCTTTAATAGACAGTGACAACGTGACACGTGAAGAAAGCAGTGAAATATAAAAAATGAAGATCGTCATTTATAAAAGACAGTTTCGTGTCAAGTCATAATAATTCTGAAAGAGTTTCCAATAGTTGCAAACGCACCATTTTGTGAGGAGTTCAGGGAAGAAATGATTTTCTTCAGAACACGCAAGCTGAAAGCAAATTTCGTTTGCAAAGTCAGGAAGATTGCTGAATGGTTGCCCCTGAAGCTGATTAAAATCGACGACCCAGATCTGCGTGACCGTGAGGTGTCTGCCTATTGTAAACAGGCGGCTGAAGGCGTTTTTCGAGAGGACTTCAAGGAGCGGTAGCGCAAAGCAGAGGGTTCTGAGGCGAGAACAAGCAAGCGGGTGAAACTGAATATGGTGGTGAACGTCTGCTGCGGTTCATATCTCAAGTCATCTCTGACGAGATTGACATCCCGCAGTCTACGAGGACCCTCGAAAATCTAATACTAAAATTTAACCTACATATTAAACAGAACTTTATTCCATTTACTCCTTGGATTCCTCAGGCTTAGTTCCTTAGTTCCTCAAAACACTACATGTATCATTCTTGAGTGAGGTGTACGAAAACCGGTTCGGATTTTATCTTTTTGATATACGATAGACAAAGAAACCCGCTTCCTATTATCTAAGCCCTCTGTAACCAACTACACTTTTCCTTATCTTTTCATGCATAATATAGTTATCATTTTTATGAAATATGCATGATGCCTGTAAAGCGGGGTTAAAGTTGTGCTTTTCAATCAAAGTGACGTTAGAGGGAGAAAAATGTTTTTTTTTCTCCTCAGGGAGCAATAGTGTAAAGTCAGAGGTGAATACTAAAGAATATGCATCTATGAGCTCACATTTTGGGTTTAAAAAAAGTGATCGTCAAAGAATTAGTTATTCGGGTTGATAGATTGTTTGACAGATTGAACCATTTCAAAGCTATAAGTTACCAAAAATTACCATAATCTACCATAAATTCGCTACAATTTCCGAAAATTCTTGGTTATTCTGAATCTCCATTTTCAATAATTATTATGACAAAAAGTATTTAGTAATTTCTTTTCTATTTCTGTGTCTGGTTTTTATATTGATTATTAAGGATTACAACAAATTTATATTTATAGGCAATTCTAAAAATCACAGAATAAACTATTTTTTTAATAATAAAATTGAATTTATATTTTTATTGGTTTTGCGGAGAGTAGTGAATTCCACAATAAAGATAAATGATTTAAACTATTTTTTCTTATAGAATTCATTTGCGTTAAATGTTAAACAGGGTAAAAGATTTTAAATTTAGTCTGAATGTATGACCTCAGTTTACAAATTTTAGAAGTGAGCTTTACACTCAGATAAACACTAAATTTAATGCTAATAATTTTAGGGTATGGCAAATTTATGAATTATTTTGTTAGTCTGTTTAAGGAGCCTGGCGCACCAAAGGAACCGAATGGAGCCTCTACAAAGTACCCGTAAGGAACCCATTGGGTCCCCATTCGGTTCCTTTTTAAAAAAATCGAAAAGAACAGCAAAATCAACTTTTAAATTTCTGAAATTCGGATTCTACGTTAAGATTCCCTATAGAAGGTCACGGCATAATCGCAATAGTTTTTTTTGCAACGGTAAAAAGTTTAAAAAAATACAAGACCTATAACGCCTGTTGAGTGTTCCTTACAGGCGATGCGTTTGAAGTGTAGCAGTCAACAGGCGTTATACGTCTTATATTTTTTTTAAACTTTTTACCGTCACAAAAAAAAAACGATTGCGATTATTCCATGACCTTCTATATACTTAATATCCGAATTTCAACAATATGAAAGTTGATTTTTCTGTTTTTTCGAGTTTTTTTAAAGGAACCGAATGGGGTCTTTACGGGTCGTTTGTAGCGGTTCCATTCGCTTCCTTCGGTCAGCCAGGGGATGCAGTATTTTGATCATCATGTATTAAACACAATAAATCTAGGCAAGCTAAAAATATTTTATATACGATGAGAAAAAAATTTGAATAAACAAAATTTACTGGTTTAAACAAAAAATGATCGTACTGTAAATAACATTTCATCAATAAAAAAAAATGATTTCATCTGAACAGACGGAATGAAGTTATTGTTGCAAATCATAAATGGTTTCCTTCAGCGAAATATTAATTAACCGATGTGGGCATTGGGGGTCCAAAGGACCCCACGCACACTCTACGGCTAAGTTACATCCTGTCTGCCTGTAGGCATCGATTAACACTGCATGTGCACCGATATTGAATTGCTGACAAAAATATGTCTACTCTGCAAGAGAAAGAAGGATAAAAAACAAAAACGTACGTCTGGTTTTCCACCTATGTGCGATTAGTTTCGCATGCCAATTTACTCTGACTGCGGTCTCGGAGACGATTGAAAAATTTTGTTATACTGTGAAATAAGATTTAAAAAATTTTTTATTATAATTATGGGAATTTTCCCACAAAAATGAAAAAAAAATTTTAACTGAATTCGGAGATGCTATAAAATATCATAACGGACGTCCCCGGACTCTTTTTCAAGGGATAATAACAAAAAAAATTATTGTGCTAAATAAAAATGGTATGCATGTGCACTATTTTAAGATTAGGATCGTTTTTCAGCTCTCTCTCATTCCGATAATGTAGGCCTCTGCCGTACCAGTGTTGTCGGTAGCACCAAAGATATTATAAATGTATATGCGGTACGGGGCGTCAGAGTGGGGAATTATATATATAGGACATCACATTTTCTGTCCTATCGAGGTGCTGCCCACACCGTACTACGAAATCGAATTCTGGTTTTCTCATTTTTCGTCAAATATGACGGTAAAGCAGTAGAAAGATGTTTTGAGGTTAGAAAGGTTGACATGTATCGCTACACATAAACACGGAACTACGGAATAAATAAGAAATTGATAATGAGTAGCGCAATTTCTATATGCACAAAATTACATATTTGTAATAAATAATAGAGAAAATTAAATGATATGGTAAGAAATAAACTGAATTTTCAGAGAAAGAATCTGAAAAATGTAATTATGTTTAAACTTAATAAAATCTAAATTATTATGATTCCTTTATTATGATTCTTTTATTGACTTTATTTATTGATTTATTTATTCCTTTGTTATTTTCATGTTTCTACTAATGACAAATATGATTTTTTAAATTATAATGTTTTATACTTTAAAGTTTAATTTTCATTAATATACTGAACCGGAATTTGAGGACATTTAATAATATACACATTTTTTTGGAATTTTGAAACTTGAGACAGGTTTTTTGTACATAGTCTTTTTTTAAAATACAAAAAAAGTCCTTGAAAAGCGGTTTTTTAATTTAAAAAAAAAAGAAACGTTAAGATAAATTAGTGCATAACAAATTTTTTTTTTTGATAAAAATATATTTTTAAATTAAAATAATCAAATATTTATACAAAGGAAAAGCTTTTGTAATGTTTAAAGTTTAAACAAATTGTTCTTTAAATTCAAAATTACCACAATTGAAAACATTTATATATTTCTGGATATGAAATTTTTGTTGAAAGTTGTTATAGTATCTTTTTTTAATTGCAAAAAATATTCTCAAAAATCGAATGGTTTATAATAAAACAAAAAAACTTTGAGATAAATTAGGGCTGATCTAAATCCTGCAAAATTTGCTTGAGAAATGTTATTAGGCTCGAAGAAAATTAAGGGAGAATTTTTTTCCCTTGAGACACACGTGTTATTACATTAATTTTTTAATGAAATTTTTATAGAATTATTTTGATTTTAAATTAAAACAATAATTTATTAAAACTTTAAATATTGAACGAAAATTTCTTTGATAAAAATACTTTATTATCGTAT
>NC_046662.1:97165601-97182944 GCF_010883055.1 Belonocnema kinseyi
TTTTGAAAACTAAAATTCGAAAATTTTTTCTAAAGCCTCCAGGGGACTTCGTTTTCGCACGAAAAAATTTTATGTGCCCTTATTGCATCCGGACCCACAATTTCTATCCGCCTCGTGATAAAAATTATTTGCCATCGGATAATTGTCATTTCTAATAGAGGGGTCCGCGGTCGAAGCCTGTTCGATGAAATTTTAGAAATTTTACGCGAAGAAGGAAAATCGTTTTTATTTTTGCAATTTTTAATATTTTTTTAAACTGTAAAATGTTTTTTGTTTATTAACTAGAGAAAAAATACATGTTAGATTTATAACATTTAAATCCAGATTTAATGTTATATGCCAATTGAAAGCTATTCATATGTTATCTACAAGGGGTCTAGCGGTTTCAACCTGTTGTCTGCAGTATTCTACTGCTGGGTTTCTATTGTTTTTTCCGGGATAGCATGTTTCCGCATTTTTTTCAAGCTGCGGGCAAGTTTTACATATCAAAATAATGGAATCGCAAGCCGAACATAAGAAGCTAACAAGTTTAGATGGCGGACCTATGCTTTAGATACCAAAAGGCGATTTTCGAAAATCCATTTAAAAAAAACTAAAAGGAAGTTTGCCGTTTCGCTTTCGGGATATTATCTGCATATGAAAAATGTTCCAGAACAAAAAAAAAAAATTAATTTCGAAAAAGAATGCCAGTTAACAGGTTTAGACCGCGAAACCTTCAACTGTTTGCAGCGTTTTTAACAAACTTCAGATAAATTATATTTTGTGGTTTTACTATGTTGCTTCAATATTCTAGGCCCTGTGAAATTATTTCAAATTATTAATAATTAAATTTAACCTGTAGCACTAGTTGCGCGCTAAATCTGGACTCAGCTGAGTCGCGAACTTTAAGGAATCTCGAGCGCGGATTAGACTTGGATGGGGGACTGTGTTCGTGTGCTATATACCTAGTTCTTCCGAGCGGGGGAGGTTTGACATCGAGGATGTCTCTACTGCATGGATAAACTCAATGATATCGAAGGTCTATGTTTAAAATTGACAGTCATGAAACCGGCTGTACTTCTGAAAATGGTTTTTTGCACAATTCCTCTCCTCTGGCCAAACATCCAGTCGAATTCGAATAGTTGTAATAGAGTCGGATGCAGGTGTTGGTTTATCACTGGATACCCTGAGTTAAAGTTGAAATGGCGAAGTTGAATCGTCTGTTGATCAAGATGCTCATGCTAAAGGACCGTGATGCTACTTTAGCACTGTAGTAGGCAAGGCGGTCTCTGTTCTATCGAGGTTTTTGAAATAAAGGCCTAGTACAAAAATAGGGGTTTCTGAACCCGATAAGAAGGCTTGTATTAAAAAGTATTTAAAAATTGCATGCACCCAGTGGTATCGTGAGAAATATTGAATAATTCTGGATCCCATTTTGTACTCCCGTCTTGAATCTCCACAGCAATAGAAGTTATCTCTTAAATTGTATTCCTTTATGTACCTAGCACCGACAACATTTTTCTGAATACTTTTGGATCCACGAAGCAACCAAGAAATAGAAAAATGTTAACTTCTTTTAATATAGCACATTTCTCTATTTTTATTTACTGTTTTTCGAATAATAATGAGGTAAAAAACCTTTTAAAACATAGCATCGGTCATTTTACGATGTCACGATTAATTTCCACACAGATAGCACAGGTGAAAAATAATTTTTTGAATATTCATCATGATTTTATAATTTTGTAACTGATAATATTTAAATAAAGCGAATATTTCACGATAAAGAGAAATATTCTTATATACAATCCTACTAGATTTTGGAATTTCATACTTTTGGAGCACGTTCTAATGCTTCAAACAAAAATGGTGTTTTTTAATTTATTGGCGGTTACGTCTAGCAGCTCCGATCGGCTTTGAAAAAAATTGGAATATTATTATTTTCGCCGTCTAATGAGGATTAAAAAACGAAGGATAGAAAAAGCATCCTTAGGGATGCAAAATTTTTAAGATCTTTTATTGCAACGTTTCGTACCAGGAAATGCTATGGGACTTAAATTAACCAGTATATTTATAATGATAATAATTATACTAAATGTAAAAGTTTGTATAAATAGGAATAAAAAAAATGAATATCTAAAGAAACCAATTTCATAAATTAGGACGGAATGTTTTATTTACTACAAAATTAGTTTTTCGTTCTTGGTACTGGTTAGTATTGCGGAATTCTCTGTAAAACTAACCGGTCAAGTATAGTGTTAGGGATTTTTCGTGACGTTAAGCCTTAACTATCTATAAGGGGGGGGGGGGGGCTTCACGGGAAATTCCGTAATGGTCGACAGTTTCTATCTTCTTTTCTTTATTTTTTCTATTTTATTTCATTCTATTATATATATAATAAATATATATTAAAATATAGTGTTGCCCAGGGTTTAAGTATTCAGTTGAAGATGTAAGTAAAGTAGACGGTGTTGATTTGCGGTAAAAATGTAATATATAAATTGATGCTGAGAGATCCCTCAGTAGAAATCTTAACATTTCGACTGTTCCTCGACAGTCATCTTCAAAATAATTACAAAATTTACAAAGGGTAACTTGGTTTGCGTTTACCAATAAGATATTATTTAAAGAGTATGGCAAACTGATTTGATACCTTGCACTCGATGGACTTAGTTAAAAAATTAAAAATTGTTAGAGACATAAACAAACATGTATATATCCAGCAGACAGAATTCTTCGGAAGATGACTATCGAGAAACATTAAGATTATTTGTAGATGTCTCAGCTCCAATTAATATATTACCCCAAGAGTTGGATAGGTACAGGTTCAGTACTGGCAGAGTATAAACGTCAATTGCCGGTTATCTACTAGCCACATTATTATGCCGTCCGTTGGCTCGATACAGGCTCAGCAATGGCAAAGTAAAAACTTGGATAATCAGTTATCTAACGGCTACAGTATTCGGTCGTGCTTTGACACGGTACATACTTAATACTAGCAGAGTACAAACTTTAACCATTGGCTATCTACCGGCCTCATTATTATTCCGTTAGTTGGGTTGGTACAGACTCAACACTGGCAAAACACACAAGTAAATTGCCGGTTATCTACTGACAAGATCATTATGCCATGTATTGGCTCGATACATGCTGAGTACTGGTAGAAGTGTTTCTGAGATAATTCTGATAGATAAGGATTTCTTTAAGCAGTGTTCTATGTTGGACTTGAAACGTGAAGTTAATGGTTAATTGAAACAATCGATTGTTCGATAAGTAAATCCGCAGAATTCATAGCAGAATTCCCTTTATACTAGAACCAGCAGAATTCCCTTTAGACTAGAACCTGCAGAACGTGTCGTCCGACGGTTCACTCGTTCAAAAGAAGCAGAATTATATTATGCTTCTCGTTTAATGAATGCTGAGATAGTGTTTCCAGAAGGTAAGTAAAAAATACTTTACTACACAATAAATAAACTGTGGCATAAATTTTTCATTTCAATCATTAGATTGCGCTTCTCACCGAAGTATATCGAGATAGGGTTAAATGTATTTTCTTTAAAAAAAATTGACAGTGAGACAATATTCAGATTACAATTCATCCATCAGGGGCTAATATTAATTAAATATATTGATTTAACCTCAATACACTTAGATTAAAATATAAAATCAATATTTAAAAATATTTTTGATAATATTAGATATTTCCAGATGGTTCAAATCAAAATTTCAGCAAAAAAGGTCACCCTAAACAAAAACACGAGCAGTGCAATTTTATCCCGGGTTTGGTTTCGACATTGGCTTTGATAGAAATTTTGCGAAACGGAAACATTGGCGCCATATAGTTTCAAACAAAAATATGAATTAGGAACTTAATTTATATATACATTTATTCTCACTTCCAATTCTTACATATATCTTTTCTCTCTCTCAAATAAAAAATTTTTTTCATTGAGATTAAAAAATGGATGAATTCATGCAATGAGACATATTTTCAACAAAATAGTGGAATCCTTAACCAAAAATATATATATTTTTAACTAAGAAAATTCTGAACAAAAAATTGTTAAATTTCTCTGAAGATACCTATTTTTAACATAACAGTTGAAACCTTAAACAAATTAGAATAGAAAGATGATTTTGGATACAAAATAAAACTGTCGAATATCTATTTGTTTTGGAAGCTTCTTTAGTTATTTCCTTCAAGGATATGTAAACGTAATTTTCTTAAATTTCTCAAGAACAAAAAATACCTTAAAATGGGTCCAAGAATACTAAAAAATATGAATTACTTCTATAGTTATTCCAATTTTTCTAAAACATTGATATTTAGCGGTTTTTTTAGAATATGTATTTAAAAACTGAGATTTTGCTTAAAAACTGGGCTTTGCAGATTTCGAATTTTTTCTTCTTTCGCAGTATTATGAGAAAAAAAGTCCATGTTAATAATATAAAAATTAAGGCACATCAGCTACAGCTCGAAAACCGCAAGCGTGTCGATAATTTTCATCAGTAGTGTATATATTTTAGATATTTTTTATATTTCTAAAAAATTTTAGATGAGATCAAGGTGATGCTAAGGTGATGCCTTGGATTCAAAATTGGAGGGATTTGAGAGGAGCATTCAGTATGCTTTCTACAAGAAGGTTGAAGAAATTAAGGAAGAAGTGCGAGCTGTTCATCGATTTGATCTAACAGAGGCGTTACAAAGACGCTCAATATTGCCACCGTTTCCACATACTTTATCGCTTACTTTAAAAACTAGTCATTTGAAAAATATATGCACCTAAGTGTTCTTATGTCTTAAGTATTGTTTCTAAATTACTTTTTCAAATTATTTTATATCAGATTGGATAATTGAAATTTTCAAAACCAATTCTGCAATAATTATCAATTTTCATTCTTTGATTACAACGATTATTATTATTGTAATTTTAGTCTAGTATATTTAAGTCGTGGAACATTGCATCAAAACCTATTGTACTATGCGTTTTATTTAACAACCCCTATGCGTTAGTGATAACACAGATGCATCTGACGTTATTGGAAGTATTCGCATCTTCCTTGACATTTTGCCAGTGAAGAGGACAATTTCAGAATACTTTCACCCAAGTTCAGTCGGATTTTATACAACCAACCCCCCTCACTCTATATTAGTTAAAAGCATTGAATACAAAACCTGGTCGTACGTCCCAGATGGTCACCCATACGAGTGGTGTCCGTGATCGAAATGGCTTAACATCCGGACTCTTCCCGAGTCTAGATTCATTGAGTAACTAATGATGTACATTACCCCAACGAGATATGACGTCGATAAGAGTGCGTAATTATCCCAGTGTTGGATGATTACTACGGCATAGTATTATGCCAATAATATCTCAGTACTAAGTTTCGGAAGTTTATCAGTACTAAGCCAGCACTAGAGCGTCCCATGTGCCATAACTGACAATATTAACTTAGTCCAGGCGCAATACTAAGGCAATTGTAAATATGAACATAGTTCCACGCTAGCTTAACGCCAAGTGTAGTATGCCGTTCTTAGACCTTCACTTTGCCAGTATTAAATCTTTACCACGACGACCTAACACCCACTCACAACCATCATTACGCCAATATTGCATTGTTGCTACGCCAATGTAACGCTAGTATCATGAAGGCTAGCTTTAACGAAATATAGTTGTTTTTCCAGCACTAGATTGATACTGTGTCAGTATTATGACGGGCCAATGACGATTTAATACCAGTATAAAGCCGAGATAATGCCATACATACTATATATTGTGAATTTGCCAATATTCAATCAGTGCTGGTCCGTTACTGACTGCCAGTATTGTGCCAGGTCACCTTTTAGAATTTTGCCAGTACCAAGCCAACATTGGAGCCTACTCTGTGCTAGTACCACGGCAACATCAAAATGTCTTTGTGCGATACTGGCGCGATACCGTGCCAGTTGTAAATTTCCACTTGGGACATTTTGAGCAGTAATCAACAGCGCCTACTTTACTTACATCTCCAACTGAATGTTTAATAAAACTGCGAATGCCTATGTATTTTATTTTAAAATATTGAGTAAAGGAATATATATATATATATATAAAATAGCATGTTCTATTGCCGAATGTTATGATATAAAAATAATATTCACACGGCTTTATTCGTGAAACTGACTTTGATATTGTTGTGTTGGTAGGGGTTGGACTTTTGTCGAGACATCCGGATGATCATCATTGCAGACTAAAAGCAGTAGGGTACATTGACTCTTTTCCTTTCTTATACATTTTCTTCGCATATCTCCTTACTTCTTTTGCTCGCTTTTTCCTCTATTTCTTTCCACTTTTTACTAATTCAATCTTTCTTTACTTTAATCTTCTTTTTCTTGTTCATATTTGTCTTTTATATACAGGGTGTCCCAGGCTCAAGTGTCTGGATTTATATGGCTGCATAAAATGAAAAAATAAAATAAATCGAAAATTCCTTTTCCAAAAATCTGTTAAAGCTTTATTTTTTGAATTATAAGCTAGAACAATCAATCAAGAGCGCTGTATAAACAGTCGTGTGTGGCGAGAACGGGAGTCCAACGTAGCGTAATGACCGCTGTTCTCCCACTGCTAACACTAGAGATCTTCTAGGGAGAGTTGAGACACGTTTCCCCCTCCAATAGTTGCCGTTATACCGGAACTTTGATATTTTCATGGGGCGCGAAAAGTTTGAACAGTTTTATTTTTCATTAATACTTTTGTTAATGACAATTTTGAAGTATGTGTGTTTCAAAATGAATATTATTTTTCGCCAATCAGATTAGCTACCCCGCTAGTACCCCGCGTCTCAATTCTCCCGTGAGAATCTCTAGCTAATCTAACCCCACCTCAACGCTCGTTTCAATACAAAACGTTGGACTCACGCTCATGTAAGCAAGTCTGTTTATCGCGTGCTCCTGAATGCGCTAGCCTAAATATTTTTTAACTCAAAAACTAAAACTTCAACTGGTTTTTGAAAAAGTAATTTTTGATTTAATTTGTCCATTGTTATACAGGTATATAGCTCCGGACACATGATTCTGAGACATCCTATACATATATATTCTTTACTTTTTTGTCTGCTTCGAAAAATGTATTCACCGACTTAATCTTACAATTGTATATTTCTCTTTTTCTCACTGTATAGATTCACTCTGACAAATTTTTGCATCACTCTCGCATCGAAATCGCATGCTTTCACTTTTTAATCTTTTTTATTATGGATAGATAATAGGATCACCTAAAAAACATAATCCTTTTTACCAGTCACACTCTAATATGTTACCATTGGTGAAACAATAATTGCGTAATTTTGTTTTATTTCAGGAAACGTTTAAACCGCAGTGCTGAAGTCTTAAACATACCCAAAACGATTAAAACTTTTAATTAAAGTTAATTTTTGTAAAAATAGTAAATCGATTACAGGAAATCCAAAACATGGTACCAGATGTTGGAAAAAAAAGGAATTCACCTCTTAGACCAAAACACTAAACCGGTTTAAACAGGTTTTAAAAATAAAACAAAATTAAGTAATTATTTATTAAATAAATAGAACAAGATTAAGGGTGACTAATTTAAAAAATAAACATTAGGGGTTTTTGGCATCATACTGCGTATTTTAATACAGTCGACGCTACTTACCTTACCGCTATTTACCTTGCCGCTTCCCCTAAATCTTGGTCGAGCTTGCCGTCAATGTTTTAGGTCTTTTAAGGAAATTTTAAAGTGCAAAAAGTCATTATATGATTTGTTAATGAGGCTTATAAAAGAGTTTCGAAATCATATAATATTTAGGTCTTATGATAATTTTCTTCTCACATGAGATAATATCAAGTATGGCAAGTTTAATCAAAGGTTTATCAATAATTTGTTAATGCTAACCAATTTTTCAGTTTATTCCGCGAGAGAATGATGTGCTCACAATTTTTTGGAACCAAATGTGAGATAATTACTTTCACGATATGTACTCTGAAAATCGAACTTTCACTGTTTGTAAACGGGATCCGTTCATTTTTCGGAACGGATAAAATTTAAGAAAAGTAAAATTTCAGAATGGGTTATAATACATAATGGTAAAACTTAGGAATACCAGAAATTCGGAAAAAGGAATAGATCAGAAATCCAAAACTCTTTATAGTGTATATTCGGAAACCAAAGAAGCGAAATGGGTTAAAATTCGGAAACGTTAAAATTAGGAGTGTGAACAATTAGGAATAGGTAAAAATACGGAGAGGAAAAATTCGGAATAGTAAATAAGTGTTTCTATTAACAGGTCTATAGTTTTTTTATTTATGGTAGCATACAAATATTTATCACGGTAAATTTGAATAGCATATCATAATAAATTTATGATATCCGTAATTTAAAATTTTTCAAGAAAAAATAATTATTTTTTATCATTATATAATTTGAAAACAATTTTCAACGTACAACATAAATTTATTACGATATGATATTGAAATTCACTGCGATAAACATTTGTTTACTACAATAAATAAACAATTATACACCTGCTAATAGATATATTTATTAACAATTCCGAATTTTTCCTCTCCGTATATTTACATATTCCTAATTTTTCACTCTCCTAATTTTAACGCTTCTGAATTTTCTCCATTCCGCTTCTTTGGTTTCCGAAAAGATGCCTTTCAGAGTTTTGGATTTCCGACTTATTGCTCTTTCCTACTTTTTGCTACTCCTAAATTTTACCATTATGTATTATAACCCATTCTGAAATTTTACCTTTTTAATTTTTACCGTTCCGAAAAATGAACGGGTCCCTTGTAAATACTGATCCACGCGCGGCAACTCGACTAGAGAGTTGGGGAACATCGTTTCCAGAAAAATTACTCCCCTACGGTCCTGTGGCTACGTGTACCGAGATTTCGAAACGAAAAAATGGATTATTTCAGTACACGTGGATACTGTCTTCTTAAACTTTTCTCATAACTTATGTAGTCTTCAAAAATAACATAATAATATACCTATATAATTCTCAGAAATCTTTTACTAAATATTTAATTGCATTTCGTCTGCAAATGATCGAAACACAAAGCATTCAGTCTTTTTTTTTGCAGTTTTTTCATATTACACAGATTTCTATTTGCGACTAATCACGATAATAATTTCTTATATCTTACACATCTTTTATAAACTTGTTGTTGTATCTGTAGATTGTATATACTTTCCCAGTCCAACACTATATTGTATATAATACGGAGTATCTAGGCACAACAACCAAATTTTGCATACGTTTACTGAATTTCGGTGAACCTAGTCACCCTTTTCAGGCTCCTTGAGCTTAACGAAAATATTTGTGTTACGCTCAGCGCATTTCAGTAAATCCACACGGAAAATTAAGTTTTATAAAGTTTACGAAACTAATTCAAGAGTAGCGGATATGGAAGATAGTTTAGTGGAAGTCAGAAAGGTTTGGTTATACGATGTGATGAACTATTTTTAAGAGATGCATCGAGCATCTTAATAGTATTTAAAATTCGAGACGATATAACATGTTGTGGCCCGCAGGTTATGAACAGATAATGTTTTAATGGAAAATTTGTATTTTTGTAAACACTTCAATTGCGGCCCAAAACATCGAAAAGTGGAAAGGAAAGTTTTGAATTACTCGAAAGGAAAAATTTTGTGTTTGGACCTCAATTTGGTCTTTGGACTATTTAGGTTTTTTGTATTTCTTTTGGTAGTTTCTGAAATAATTAGGGATTCCTCATATCAGAGTTAAAAAAGTGTAATTTCGTCAGTAGTTTGAAAACAGCGGATTACTTTAGTGAAATATAAGAATATCTCAAGTTTCGTGCTATCTTAACATGATCCTAAATTAGATGTACAGCCGCTATTATAATATGAGAATTTAAAAATATTTTTAATTATGCTTTTTTCGAAAATATATAGTTGTTTATCATATTTCTGGTATTTTTAATCGAAATAGATAAGAAAGGATTGCAAGGATTAGAAAGACTATATTTTGTACTTACATTTAAAATTTAATTTTCATGTAGGTAAAGTTAAATAAATTGTTGATAACGAAACAGAACGGTAGTACTAAGTTCCTTATTTTCTAACTTTTATTAGTCACATCCAATTCTTGAGTATAAATTCTTGACTATAGAGGGCACACAACCAATTGTACATTTTACTTTCACTTCATAATTTTTTCAATGGGTTACTTTTCCAAAGCAATAATATACACTTTTGCGCGGGTTTAGAGAAAATTGACTTTCCAATATTCTACACAGGCCATATGCAGTTCGATGCAAAACAATTTTCATCGATCGATC
This sequence comes from Belonocnema kinseyi, assembly GCF_010883055.1. NCBI lineage: Eukaryota > Metazoa > Arthropoda > Insecta > Hymenoptera > Cynipidae > Belonocnema > Belonocnema kinseyi. The sequence goes on from NC_046662.1 coordinate 97,175,893, forward strand.
GATGTGTTAGGACACAGGCAGCCTTTCTTGTAGCTGGAAGGTTGCGTGTTCGATTCTGGACATAGGCCTGAAGTTCGAGTGGTCTGACATAGACGGTTTCACACTAATTTTTTACTTTTTATTTTTTTAAAACTTTTTTTTGCATGGAAATGTAGCGGAAGGTTAAAAAAACACAGTCTCACTTTCGGCTTTTCCAATTTTTCCTTTAACAAGAAATGAGAGAAAAATCAAATTTTTTGCTACAAATCTCAATGTCCTAATACGGTCCATTTGACATTGAATTAATCAAATGTGATATTTTTAAATATCATATTTTCAAAGATATTTTCATGAGGAAAGATAATAAAAAATAAAATTAAAAATGTTATATCCGGACGTGGGTCAAATCCGACCAAACGATGCCCTGAAATCATGTCAATGCACATATACAGTTCATTTTATAATAGAAATAATTAATTGACATTTTTAAATAGCAGATTTTCAAAGGTCTTTTCTAAAGAAATGAAAAGAAAAAAGAAAAGCAAAAATCGATTTAATATGAAACCGTCTGATTGCTTTACATTTTCACGTTCGTTTTTATTTGGACAACTTCTGGACATAGGATTTTAAATTGTTTTGCTTTGTTTTATTCCTCTAGGCCGTAGCTTTGAAAATCTGATATTTAAAAATGTCACATTTGATTGCTTCTATTCTAAAATGGACAGTATATGTGCACTGACATGATTTCAGGGCAACGTTTGGTCAGATTTGACCCACATCCGGACATACGATTTTTGCTTTTCTTTTTTCTTTTCATTTTTTTAGAGAATTGCTTTGAAAATCTGCTATTCAAAAATGTTACATTTTATTATTTCTATTCTAAAATGGACCGTATATGTGCATTGACATGATTTCAGGGCATCGTTTGGTCGGATTTGACCCACGTCTGGACATACGATTTTTAATTTTATTTTTTATTATCTTTCCTCTTGAAATATTTTAAAAAATATGATATTTAAAATTGTCACATTTGATTAATTCAATGTCAAAATGACCGTATAAGGACATTGATAGGATTGAAGCAGCACGTTTTGTCGAATTGGACACTTTTTTGATAATAGAACTTTAATTTTTAACTTTGTCTTCACTCCTTGTGAATGCGGTGTATCGAAATTAGTATTTAAAAAAGCAGTAAAGTATATTTTTTTAAATGGAAAATCAAGATTTGTAGGAACAAGTTTGATTTTTCTCTCATTTCTTTTTAAAGTCAAAATTGGATAAATCGAAAGTGACACTGTGTTTTTTAACCTTCCCCTACATTTCTATGCAAAAAAAAGTTTAAAAAAATAAGTATAAAAAAAATTAATGTGAAACCGTCTATGTGAGACGTCTCGAACTTCAGGCCTATATTCTGCACACCTCTACTTCAAAAAAATTTTGTATTCATTAAAAAGATTTTTGAACTTCAGAACTTTTTTGTAAATAAAATATCGGATATAAACTTTGGAAAATGTATCAGAAGACCGCGAAATACGTTTATGTACTTCATTTGAGTAGGAATTTTGCTAAAAATTTCAAGGTTACAACAAAAATATATCAAATAATGGTCCCAGTATTACTGCAGGCATTAATATTATTAATAGCAATAATATTATAGTATTATTAGGTAGGCAGTATAGTAGGTAATATAGCTATTTGAGTATGCGACATGCCCTTAATAACTTTTACAAATGCTGCAAAAAATAATTTTGCTCAGGCTCGTCTGCTACTTCTGGTTAATAATTCTGACTGATTGGAAATTGTATGCAAGTGTTTAAGTAGAATGTGAATAAATTGTACAAAATTAAATGCTACTTTTCATACTGTGTTCTATTTGAATGAAAAAAAATTTGAAAAAGTCTCATATTTTATATATAATTCGTAAAGATTATGAAAAAAATGAATAACAATGATAGAAAATAAATTGTTCGCTAAGAACATGATCAATTTAAAAAAGTCCATTTTACTATGAAAACCGGCATTAAAAAATATTATTTGCAGAATTTTTTAAGAATAATAAAGAAAATTATATTTATAAATATTTGTATTGATAAAAAGAAAAACTATTCAAAACTATAAAGCCGAAGCGCTACTGATGACGAAAAAGCGAATCAGCTTTTTTAAATAATACTCAGAAAATATGCTTAAAATAAAAAATTTATGAAACGAAACTAAAATTTACAATTGACGGTCTCTGCATTTGTTTCCAGAAAGATAATAACTCTTCAAATATATTACAAAATGAAGAAAACACTGTGTGTCTGAAACGTTTTACTAATCTCTACTTTAAAACACAACCACTCCTACAACTAGTGACCTTCACATATAGCAAACTAAACATGCACACTTATATTGTATTGTATTTTATTACTCTGCCTTTTACGAGTTTGAGGGCTCCGTTGCCTTCACATCTTTTTTACATTTTTACTTAACCGCTATGCCTTATGCTTAACTTAACCTAACTTATCCTTTAACCGCATCGCCTTCTGATTATTATTCTGTAGCTCTTACAAATTATCTTACGAGTGCACGAGACCTTCCAGGGCTTCCGTTTCCGCTTAACTTTTTTCATGTTTTTCAATTTACGCAACACTAATTTCTCTTACACATATTTCTCCTCTATCAATCTTGGTCTCAAATTTGGGTTTTCGCTCTTTCATGCATTCTCTCTTCCCTTTTATCTTCTAAAGTCTTCATCCACTTTTCCTCTTGTTCACATCCATTCAGGATCCATCTGCTTCTATCTGCTATGCTATTTCCCTATTCCTCATCACTTCTCCATCTCTTTCAACCCATGCTTCCACGATTCTCTTTCATAACCACATACCCTACACTTTTTCATCTCTTCACTCGACCAATATTAGCACTCATTCATTCCTTCTCCCAATCTGAAACGTACCATCCTGGACCACCTACACTCCTTTTTCAACTTTCCTAAATAGTCTGGGACCCCTGCCAACTTAACCATTTTATACCATTTGTTGTACTTTGACTTCATAATCTTTTCTCACCTTTTCTTTTTCTTCTTCTTGTTCATTTTCCCCTCTACTTCCTCCCAATACCTCCGTTCGTCACACATTCTCCATTCCCTTCTAGCTTTCCATCTCTCCTCCTTCCATTTAGAATTTTCCGTGTTTTCTCTCCTCTCTCTATTTAATATTTCCTGGAGGCATACTTGTGCGATTTTGCTCCCATTCCCACTCTTAAATTTCTCTTCAAAGTTCCAAACCCTTTTCCTCTATCTTATCACCAATTTCTCTCTCCCTGTTTCTTCTCTCAGCATATAACCTGGGCAATTCGAACTCACTCCCATAACCCACCTCAGAACTCTCTCTTGAATGTTCTCTACCTTCTTGTACTCCTTCCACCCCCTGACCTCTACTCCATAACACATCACTGATCATACCAGTGCATCAAACAGCCATACTCTAATCTTCGAGTCTTCTTTGAGTCTTCTTTTTCTAATCCCCCACAGACCCATCACTTTACTCGCACTTTCCATCCTTTTTTCACCTGCAGATCATTTACACCTCCCGATTCGAACCAGAATCCTAAGTAGCAAAATTCCTCTACCATTTCCAACATTTATTCATTTTTCTTCCATCCGTACTTTACTTCATTCTTTCTCTTTCTGAAACACAATACCTTGGTTTTCGCCAAATTAATTGTCAGGTCTTTCTCTCTCGCATATCCTTCAAATCCTTTAATTATCAAGTTCATTCCACTTTCATTCTCTGCCAGAATCACCACATCTTCCTCGTACGCTAACGAGTACCCAGGCGGAAATATTATATATAGTTTATATATAGCGTAAAGTATTATAGATAATATTTATTTGTTTTATACTGTATATAAACTACATATCATTTTTCCCCTTGGGTATATTCTTTCATTTCCTAGCTCTGTACCCCCTTTTCCTTTCTTTTCTATTTTCCCTTCTAGGTCTGCTAACAATATACTAAATAACAACGGACTTAACGGGCATCCTTGCCTGATACCTCTTCCTGTCCAGAACTCAGAATTCCCAAATTAAGTTCTACGAAAATTTTAAATACTTTTTCTCGAATTATTCCACAATAAATTTCAAATTTTTTTATTTCGAGCTCATTTAAGAAACTGCGGAACTTTTGTATGATTAAACAGGGAATGGAAGTCCATCTGGAATGTTTTGGAAACTATAATAAACTGTGTTCAGTTATCGCTTATATCCCTTGCTCTTGAATTAGTTCCATTATCTTTTTAAAACTTTTTTTTCGTGTAAACACGAAATAAATTATATAATTTTTTTTCTATATATTGCATGAGTATATCAAAAGTTAATAAATATGTTTTTAAAATAATGTTTTTAATAAAAATTCAGGTTTCTAATTAAAAGAAAAACTTAGAATGCACAAATAAATTCTCTTTTGATATTTATAGCTAAAATGCTTTTTTTAACTGACGTAAGTTTAAATTAAATTCAGAATAACCGTGTGACTCTGAAAGTGAGTCTCCTTTGGAACATTTTCTAGTCAGTCGCAGCACACATTCACATTTTTATTATCATTTGCCTTAGCACTAGATTCCTTGATGATAGTGCGCGATTGTGGGGCGGATGATAATGTATAATGTCATATGTATTATCTTTTCTTATTAATTATTAATATATATCTTAAATTAATATCTCTTACCATATTTAATTCAACATTTATGTGTAAAATTTCCTAATGCCGCTCTCCCGTTCTGTAAATATAACTTGGAGACTGTACGTATACGAGTATTTGGGACACAGCGAATAGATAAGAAAAATATTATCATTTATCAATATGGAATCATCTTTTTTGTTTCATGCATGTGACATAAATCCTTCTTCAGCTTTCCATTTCCTCGCTGGCTCTTGACAACGAGAGTCCTCGGCATCTTAACTGCTTACATATACGATATATATCAATATATACTTTCTAATACTTTTTATTCTATCATCCATTTTTCCCTATTGATGTAGCGAACTTAGAATATTTTGAAAATATCTGAAGTTCATAAAGTTGTCTTTTTCATAAATTTAATTGCATGTTGCTCAGGAATGATTGCAAGAGCAAAAATTAATTTTCACTAAAACAATAGTAGTTTTAAGTTAATATCAATTAAAAAGTTCATTTTTTTCACTGAAACATTCTCTACAATTGCGTTCCTTGACTCTGATCAGAAGCGATTTGTGTAGGATTTGTTTAATTATCAAATTTTGTTGACTTAATTTGAAAAAAAAACATATAAACAGAAGGAATTGAAAAACACATGGATTGGAAATTCCTCAATTAGAAATGTAAAAATGTGTTTGCAAAGCCTGAAAAAATCGGAGCTAAAAATTGGAAGCATAAAAAACTTAAGACTTTATCATTCGAAGAGTTCAAAGAAAAAATTTAATCAGAAAATTCGTTCCATAAAAGAGTGACAAAATTTACTAACTTTCAAGTAGAATTATACAAAGAATGATCAGGTAAACCTACTAAGTGAAAATTTGCCTACTACGCGGGCACATTCTCATCGGGCGCGGCTCGCTTCGCTCGCAAGTTTGAGCGCAACTACGGGACGCGACTGATGGCAATCGCACTCCGCACTTGGTCTTTGCATTTCTTCCGCATTCGGGCACAGACCTTTTAAAATAAAAGGTGAACGGACCGACAACTGTAATTTTGTGATTTTGAACGCTCTTTTGTTAAAGCTCTTTTGGCTTTAACGAACACATTCTCATCACGTATCTCGTGCTTCGCACTCGATTTTGTCCAACATGTCAGCTTTTCTACATTATACACAACACTTTTATATCACTTATAATACCTTTTTTATGTAACTCTGCCTGGGATTACATATTAAAAAATTGCAAAATAAAAAGTAAATTGTATTTATCATGATTATTTTTGTATTTGTTTCTTATTTTGCTTTAAATTGTATTCTAAGCTGCTCTGAAACATGTATCATTTCAATCAATGTATATTCTTACAATTCATAATGTGCATAAAAATTGAATCATACTAATTCTTATTTCCTTGTTTTCATAATTTTAAAAATTTTTAATGTTGTTTTTTACGATTAAATAAAAACTACTGCGCATCTGCATAGGGTCTAATGCAGGAACCTATATAGCGTCCTATATAGGAGCCTATGTCCTCTTTCGTCTTCTCTGTGCTTTTTCCAAAAAGTTAATTTTTGCATTTTTTATGTTTTCTCTCATTTTTTTCGTAGCTTATATCTAAAAGTGATTCATTATAAATTTTTCATTTTTTTTCGTATCTTGCATAGTTTGACCAAAAAATGGAATTTTTGAATTTTTCATTATTTTTGGTGCGATCAAATTTGGAATGTTCAACTTTTCGACCAAATTAAAAAAACTGTTATCATAGTACTGTAGGGCTTTCAGAGATTTTTAAATTGCTCTGACTCCAATAATTTTCTTTTTATAGAAAAAAGTCATTGGGATAAATTGTTTGAGTTTGTGAGTACTATGAACAACCGTACATAGAATTTTTAAATCTTGAAAAAATGTGGTTTCAAAAATTTTTGGTACGATCAAATTTGGAATTTTCAACTTTTCGACCAAATTAAAAAACTTGTTATTATAATTTTGTAGGGCTTTCAAAAAGCAAAGTTTTTCTTTTCATGACTTTTTTTCATATCATGCTATGTTTGGCCGAAAATGTTCATTTTAGTTTGTTTTTTTGGATTTTGAAAATGCTATAATTCTAGTAATTTTTGATTTTTCGAAAAAAGCCATTTAAATAAATTGTAAATTTTTTTCAATAATATGAATAACCGTACAGAGAATTTTTGAATTTTTAAAAAAGTGGTCTCAAAAATATTCAAAATGTGCCCACTTTTTTAATTTTCATTCAAAATGGCTGGCTGATTACTTTTTTCAAAAGTTATTGTGTTCACAGGCAGACAGACAGACATACAGACACACAGAAATACAGACGTACAGAAAGATGCATTCGTAAAAACCTGTTTTTCCGATTCAGGGGGTCTCAAAACGTGGGCATTTGACAAAAACTGGGTGG
>NC_046662.1:97182954-97190742 GCF_010883055.1 Belonocnema kinseyi
TACAAATCTGATACCTTCTTTGATGAGAATGTAAAAATTAAAAAATTAACATTTTTAAATCTTATGCTTTCAAAGTATTTAAATGATTTGCTTCAGTAACACACACACACAAACAGAGAGAGAGAGAGAGAGAGAGAGAGAATAAATGAGTTTCAGTAAAGTATATCGAAATGGCTTTTACATGCAATTTATGCAGGATATTTTACGGCATTAAGAAATTTTATGATCAGTCCTTGGGAAATTTGAATATATTTTAAAAATAAATTGTTTAAATTACTGTAATGCCACGAATTACAGTGAAATTGGTGGATCAAAGTGCAGAAAGTGTAACATCGATCATATGAGATTGATCGTTTATGGATGTTTTTCTCATCAACACTTCACATTGCGTGTATGTGCTGGTTGTTTCAAAGTAACGAGGAGTGCCACACGTGTTGTATTACCAGAATAATCGTAAAGGAAGACTGCATTGTTGAATGCTGATGAAAAGAATGGCATCGCCTATTGTCGAATTCAATTACATTGCATTCTACCATCGAATAACAAAGCTGAGAGGTCAAAGCTTAATTATTTTATTGAGCTGTTCTCCATATAATCAATACTTACGAAGTACTATTTTCAGTCAAAAATGAAAACTTACTCTCTAAATTTGAATCAGTGAAATTTCACTGATTATCAGTGAACTTTCACTGATTCAAATAGCTAGAAACGTGTCACTGACAATCAGTGAAAGGTTACTTATTGATTCAGTGAAATAATCACTTTTGAGGATTGGCAGCACGGCACCATGTCAATTTAGTAATCATAATAAAATAATATTTTAGTACATTCAATCAAAGAATCATAGTAAAAACTTAAAACCCATAAATATCATCAAATTTTAAAAAAGGTGAAAAGTTCCGATGGTTTTAAATGGCAAACAACCTCACATATTACTTTAATTTCAAGCTGGGACTGTAATGTACAAACCCGTGAAGTAAGTACTTCCTATACGAGCTAGCGTATATTTATGCAGCAGTTAATTCAGCAGGCTTGCAGCATGAAAATTAAAAAATTAATTTCATTAAGGAATTCTTCTTGCTAATTAAGTGAAAGAGTAACAATAGCGCTTAAATAAAAAATTGAGAGGTTATGCTTCACATGAATTATTCGGTTTTGAACTAAATAGAAAAAAGTATTTAAAATCGGTATCATTTTTTAAATATTTATATTAATTAAAATGATTAAAAAAATAATGATTTGCGAGATTGGAAAGCACGCTCTTTTCAAATAATAACTTATCTAGCATTCGTAATTAAGTCTTTGATAATGTCACGCCCCTTAAAAAATGAGTAATTTCTACAAAAAAAAGTATGCTAACAAGTGCCGTATCGGCTCCCAACTAGTTCCTGTCCATGAAACCCGAACAGGGTTTCTAAAAATTCTTATTTTTGTCAAATTCATAGATAGAAAGTTCATTAAATAGATTAATTATAAAAAATTAGTTTCGTATTTTTATTTTTAATTATTAAGATTATATGTTTAGAAATCATGTACATTAGGGCGTATTGAAAAAAAATGTTTGCGTGAAGTTCTAATAGCAATGAAAACTTTCTTTTGGGGAGTTAGAAACACTCCTCTAAAGTTTCATAAAGAATTCCTTTTGTCGATTTATACCTGTATAGTTGATTTATACCTTTATAGCGATAATTCCATTAAAAAATTGTCAATATAATGTGTGATATACGTTAATCAAAATGTATTTGCAATATATTTCAACAATAATATATAAGGAATATTGACATAAAAATAATTTATATTTTAAACATGTTTAAACATTGTATTACACATAAAATTTCTAACGCTATGAAGTATCGATTTTAAATAAATAGTTTTAATCGATTGAAATTTTTCTTCCTGTAAGATTTCGTTTTTTCCCGTTGTAGACTGGTTTAAAACTTTGTACAATGACAGGAAATGTAATTCTTTCTGACCATTTACAGTTTTTCATAAGTACGACATTTTTTTCTTTAAAAAAACAGGATAAGATAGATTTGCTTTACCTATACGAGGCATGAAATTCTTCACCAGAACCTGATAGGGCACCCATCAGTTTTTTCTAGACTAGATATTATGTTTCAATCAAAGAAAGCAAAGTCAACCGTTCTATATGTGAATTCTACATCCCAGTCATGTAAAATTTCGTGCGTCAGCAAAAAAAAATTCTTGCTGCAAGCAGATTCTGTGGAAGGTCATCCACGTACTACACACATTCTCTCAACATTTTTACAATACTTTACATATAATATAGTTGCACGCTTTTACTGATATTAACGCTTTTAAAAATCGAATACAATCTGTGAAGGAATTCGAACCGTCTACTCTAACGCCTTCGATCGCTAACAACTAGACTCGCGGCTAACTTTACACGTAGAATAACGAGAAAAAATCTCGGCTAAAAAGTTAAAGCGCGAGTACGTCAGGGCCTTCCAAAAAATATCTGCCACACCTCCCCCCGTTAATCGAAATTTCTTATTTCAACATCTTATTAATAAACGGGCTTATACATTTAGAGGAAGTAAATAAAAATATTGGATAATTTTTTTATTAAAAATGTTGTAACCTTAAAACCCTAAATTATTTTATTTTCAATATTTTATATTTGTGAAAAATTAAACATTAAAAACTTACAAATTGAATTTATACAAAATCTATTAAATTGAATTAGGTTACAATTTAAAGAATAAAATCAAACACGTAAAACTAATCTATATCTTAAAATATTTTCTGAAGTCCTACAATATTAATCGAAACTTAAAAATCTTAAAGTTTGTACAGGGGACTTGGCTTTGAACTCCAGCCCTGACAATGTTTACGTCCCTAGCGATTCTCATTTAACCATACTATTGTGTAATTCTTATCATAATAAAAGTGAAAATCTCTTAAAAATTCAGCATTTCATATTTTCTTTTTAGTGAATCGTTAATATCGCACGAAAATAAACTCTATATTATTAATTTAATAAAAATGTACATTACTTTGCGTAATTTTATTTTATACTGGTATGAAAATAATACAATCCTTATAAGATATATTACATATTAGAATTTTTACTTTTGGACTAGAGATTTTACATAACTCTTTTGTAATTTTTATAGTTCTGTTTTATATTAAATCCGAAAATAAATGTAAACTTTATCTAAATGCAGTAATGCCCTCCATTTACCCAACTAATTGGGTAAATTTTAATGAACAAATTTTCTCCTTGTACTTTTATGTTGATTTCTGACATTAGTTTTAATTTATTCGTCCAATATTAATTTCGAAACAAAATCATTTTTCGTTTCAAAAATGGGCAAGCTTTTCTGACTTTCGAATCTTGATCGGATGATTCCATCTTTAACGTCAGAGGAGTAAGCTTGACGAGATGCAGATGTGACTTCTTTCACACACCTTTCCACTGCTGAAGTATGGTATGGAAGATGAAAAATGTCTTTAGAAATGAGATGAGTTACGTCCTTCGTTGTGAATCGGAGAGATTTTCAATTGTCATCGATATAGGTAATGGCGGTTCAGAAATTTTGCACTTCTCCCATTCGATGAGTTCCATGTAGTCTTTCGCGTCAAAATTCAACGAAAGAACCTTGAATTTGCTTAATTTTGATTTCCCAATAGATTATCTCGCAGAAATTATCTGAGACACTGCGAACTTGCGGATTTTCTGCCTTTCGTCACATAGCATAGCGTGAAGAAGGTTTTCTAGGTGAGCAAAGTAGAAATTATTTTGTATTACTTTTTAAATACATTCAGTGAGATCTCCTTTCAGCTACGCACTAAAAGGAATTCTTTTCCAGATATGTTTCGGGGCATCTTTAATAGATGGTTTACATTTAATTTCGAAACACATTGGGACATATACTTTCAGGATAAAGTAGACTAAAACTCTTAACTCAAATGATGGATTCTCTGTCACAATGTAAGTTTGATGAGTTCTACTCATCCTAGTCAACCATCTGGAATGCGATAATTTCCCTGGACTTTTTCGAGCAAAATCTTCAGAACACTCTTCTTCTTTGATAGCATTCCATATATCTAGTAGGTAATTTTGATCACAAATAAGATAACGAGTGTCAACTACAGGAGAATTAGGACTGTCGACAGCATCGAAGTTTCAAAACCGGAAGTTCTTCATAAAAAGCTAAGCTTTTTCCGGTTGGACCAGAAAAATCTTTAGGACCAGAAGTTCCTCCATCAAGTTTTATAAACAAAGCTTTGAAGGGTAGCTAATTACTATGAAGCTCACACTCTATTGTAGCGGTTTACTCAATTATAATTCTAGAAATCGAATTATACCTGCTTGTTTACCAGTGTTCGTAGGACAGCGATCACAACCCACACAATCCAGATTGGAGGTATTCATTTCTTTGTCAAAGAAAAACCGAAGGATATCATGTGTAATCGTTTTTGCATCTGAAGAAGATGAGGATATGTGTGCTAAATAAGTACTTCCTGGTTCTTGAATAAGAGAAGTATGTTCTTCTCGTTTTGTTGTTTGTCGTGTTTTTCCTTTACTTGTTCCATCCATTACTTTTGTTTCGTCTTTTTTCCATTGAAGTAAAAAGCTTTTTTTTCTTAAGCCAAAGAGAGCTGCTCTTTCTGGAGTTAATGACGAGTTTTTGTTCTTTTCCGATAGAGTTTACTCTTGTCAAAAACTAAACCTTTTACTTCCTGAATGCACTTACTCACGTCGTGTAAAATTGCTCCGATTCCGTATCTGTCACAGACTTTTGAAAATGTTGGACAGTTTAATCTTGTCTGATCTGTAATCTGTAATCTGTAATCTGCATCCTCAACATCTTCTTCGGCGGGCTGGTAATTGTCTTTTATATTGTCATCCATAATCGAGCCACAGTAAGAACTTTCATCTTCAATTTGCACCTTCTGACGCTTTCTTTGGATAACTTCTTCACTTTGATCTTGAAGTATATCAGTCATCAAAAGCTTCGATTGCACTTCATGATGATCTGATTGTTCCGAATGAATTTTCGGAAGAGATGTAAATGAGTTTCTCATTCACTTGGTAGATCGTTGATCTAAGAGAAACACTCTGGCAGCTTTAGAAAGATCTATCTCACAAGTCCATAAAGCATTATCACACTTACAAGCCACAACATCAAATAACTGTGATTTACTTGCGCGAAGCGCATTTAATTTGCTTTTTTAACAGGATTTATCTTGATCTCTTCCATGCGACTTTCTCAATTTCTTCAACTTATCTTGACCTGTTTTAACGATCTTTGCGATTCTTGCTTCCGTAAGAATCGGGATGGAAGTTTCATTCCATATATCCTGCAGCCTTTTCACAACTAAACGCGAAATATCAGAAAAACTTGGACATCTTTTAGCTTCTTTTTCAGTTCGAATTTTTTCGTATTCGAAACAATAGTATCTCATTACATCAAAGTGTGTAGGTAACCTCCTGTTACTTAACTCACTATATTTTCCAATGAATGGATTCGAGTTTTCTAGCTCTCTTATGGCATACTCGCGATTAGACATTTAAAACTGAACTGAATTCTTTTTCTGAAAAAGCGGATATGAAAAACAAAATGTAAACAAAAGCCTGGTGAGCCATGGTGCACTAGTAAAATCTAAAGAAAATTAAAATTAAATTTTTTAAATTTTATAATCTGCAATGTTTACTTAATTTAAATGTGGAAATAAAAAATGTAATCATAGAATTAATGGAAAACCGTTTTGTTACCAGATGACACACAAACTCAGGTACATTTGAAAAATGATTATAATCGTAGAACTGTAATTGAAAACGAGTAAAAGCTTTATTCTGTAGACAAACATTTAATTCAAAAAAACGTGTATTTAATAATTACACGTCACCTGATTAAATTCACTCGTATTCAATCAAATTAATTTTTATATGTAGTCAAGTAAAAATAATTGGAAAATAGTATATTATTGGGGAAAATACAATTAAGAAAACCCTGTAATAAAAAAATGTATTCTTTCATACACAGGTGGCCAACTTTCCGGGAAGATGGTATTATTATTTTTTTTATTTCAACCCATATTGTATAGTAACTCTTCTACCTTTCATGGATTAACATAGGAAATCCAGAATTTAGTTGGATACACTCTTTTTCCTTTGATTTTAAAGTGCGATGCATTTTTATCAATGATTATAAATACTAAATATTATTATAAATTTCTAGAATGAATTCGTTTTATCTAGAAGGAAATAATTTTGCTAAACTTTTGTTAAATCGAAATACCATACAAATATGGTAAAAATTTCCTTGAACATTTTGTCCGTATCTAATTAGGACGTGCTAAGTTTCTATTTCAATAATGAAGAAGATATTTCGAGAATCATGATTCTGTTAGCTCAGTATTATTATAACTATAGTAATTGCCAGTGTGTGGATAGTAAAAGGTAACTAAGTTTAGGAAGTTTGCATGCAAATTTAGCTCACCGGACGTGAGTATATGCATATCGGTTTATAATCAAATCTCTGATTAAATATATCCACATTCCACCTAGCTTGGTAAACTATCAGGTAATTTGCAAAGTTTACTTTATCGAAAGCATAAAAGATAATCAAAAATAATTAAAACATCGGTTCGAACGACTGTAAGGAATGTATAGTTCTCAAATTCTAAATAATGTAGACATCGGTTCATGATTAAAATATTGTAATGCGCTGTTGTTTCCTGTAATCCGTTACGAAGAGAAATTTTTGAAAGTATGTTTCATTCGATAATCAACTCAATACTTAATACTTTTCTATACTTCAAAAATTCTCTTGCCGAGATTTTGAGTCATTACTTTTTCTTCAAAAATATATTTTTCTGTTCACAAAGAAAACCAAATATAACTAAAATACCATCACGGGTCAGGAAACAGTTTTTCTAAAAAAGCTTGAAGCGTCAAGAAATATAAAAAAATGTTTAAAAAAGCTGAAATGTAATTTTAATGAGAGTTTAAAGAAAGAATTGTAAAAGCTTTGTTAAATCCTGCTGACTTTGAAGTATGTATATCGGTTGAGTGAGGTGCAGTCAGTAGCGTAATTAGAACTACTTTAATGAGGGCATTGTATACCACTACGGGCGGTTTATTGTGCATTATTTATACGCGAAGTGACTATTAGGACGGCCAAGGATAGGCGGTATTTACCGAAGCTTTGATGCATATTTTGATGAAACATCTGCAAGATGCCGAGACTCTGCCACAAAATATTCTCATTGCAGTTTTATTCACTAAAGACGTCTTAAAGAGAATATCACGATGGTATCGACTTCCTTTAGAGACAATGAGCTCGTGGAAAAAGATAAGAAGGAAACTTTAGAGCAATTTTTCAAGAAAAGCTTTCGATCTAAGAAGATATTCCATTTAAAAATACTTTTTGCGAATTCAAAATTACAATTTAACGGTTTAACGATCTTACCTGCAAGTGAAGTTCTGTCTAAATTGCATGTAGTAGGTTCTTCTGAAGAGATCACTGGTGGGATTTTACGTCCTTCCGTCCCTATAAGGTCTCTTTATGCGTATGTCCCTCTGCATACCTCTTATTACTTTAAAGTTCTGCCTTACATAAAGGGGATCATTAAATTTATAATTTGTGACTGGATGGAATAGAACTTCACTTCCAGGTATGCTCGTTTAATCGTTCATTTGTATGTCGCGCCTCCTCCTCGAGACTACTAGTAGATGCATGATGAAAGAAATAGTTACGGCAGTGACATAAATTTTGCCTGTTTTGTTTAGAAGTTCTAGAGCTATATAAAGTAGAA
>NC_046662.1:97190842-97196672 GCF_010883055.1 Belonocnema kinseyi
ACATATATATAAACATTCGACTGCATTATAACTAAGCATAAGATTATTTTCCCAATTGGAAAATTGAGTTACCGAATGTCGACACTGAAGTAGATGCGTGTCTTGTGCTATAAGAAGAAAACTACCAGTTTTCATTTTTCAGTGTGCATTTTTGCACACCAACTGCTTTATGAGGCCTTTGAAGTGATTTAAATAAGTTTTGCGTCCCTCCTCGAAGCTCTTTTGTTCTCTGGATACAAGTCATCAAAGCCCAAAATATAGGCTATAGCTGACCTTGTGGAGTTTATTAAACAATATGATGCTCCTTTAGCAAATTCTAACGCCAAAAACTAAAGAAGCTCCGAAACTGATGTGCCGAAAACGTTAACATTCTGATTTTTACAGAATGACTCTCATCTCCTGATTGTTGTATCGTATTGTCACAGTGATGAGCTACTGATTAATGCAATTGTAATATCGATAGTCTCTGCAGGCATACCTTCTGAAGTTCAGGCATCCCTGATAATATTTCTGCGACCGGGAAAGCGGACACCATAGAGGTTGTGGGTTCCTGTTTGTGGAGCTTAATAGGTTAATAGAGGCTTTAAGAATACTTAGTTCGCTTTCAAACATTGAAATATATAGTGGATACCATGGCTGGAATGAAAAACATAGATAGTAGCACAGACTATCTAGGTATTACTAGTTAATATCTTAGCGATTTAACTATGGGATAGAAATCTAGACATTGAAGATCATCCGTATATATTAAAAAGATTTTAACTGACAATATCCAAGATATTAAAGGGCACAATTTAAGATATTCAAGTAATATTTTTTATTGTGCAAAAATTACCTGTAAAGCATGCCATTTTCTATAAAATGCAACAAAATTTTATATCGTAGTTCTTTGTTTTTGATATCCGAATCCTCAAACATTCAACTTTTTTCCTAATTATGGAATTTTCGTCTAGAACGGATAACACACCGTTCAAGGCTAACATGAAAGATGCCTGTAGCTGAGTCCTCATTTTTTAAAGAAAATTATAATATATCCAAAAACAATTAATCCGTTTTCCACCGAAACTGACAGCTACATGCCAACGACATTTCTCCGATTAAATTTTGCCTTTTTAATATCTTGTATGTTGAATAGAAGATATTAGATATTATGCCGTAATATCTGTATATTATGGTTAAAAATCAAATTTTTTCATATCTACTTTTTAATATCTATTTATCTCAATGTGTACAGACCATTGAGGAAACGAATGATACCTTTTGATCTTTCAGTCCTGATTTTCCCAATTTTGAAAATTAAAGGAACGGGAGGAAACGCGTAAAATAAATACGGAGACTATTTTTTTCGAAGAAATATATTTTTTGCATTTCGCATTAGCTCTACTTTCAAACAAGTCAATATCCGACAAGCCAAGTGAATTAATTACACAGAACCACAAACCGCCTAAGCCTGCAATATAAGGGGGACTAGGTGTACCTTATGTTTTTGAGGTCGCTGAATCCTATTCCGGTATGCGTTTGACGCCACGACGTCAGTATCAAAGTCAGTTCAAGGTAAAACCTAGAAAAATCATGGCTAACCAACTAAATAAGGGTAGTTTGAGGTTTAAGTGGTCGCTGAATTTGAATCCGGTGTGCGTTTGACGCCATCAGGTCAGTATCAAGGTCAGTTCAAGGTTAAACCTACAACATTCATCGCTGACCAACTAAATTAGGGTACCTTTAGGTTTAAGTGGTCGCTTAATTCAAATACGGTGTCCGTTTGACACCGGTAGGTCAGTATCAAGGTCATTTCAAGGTCGCACCTACAAAATTCATCGCTTACCAATTAAATCAGGGTACCTTCAGGTTTAAGTGGTCGCCACGAATGGCAGCTATGTGGAGATCTAAAAATCATGACAATAATGCTGGGACTATAGAGTGAACTGACAAAACATCAGTGTTTTATATGCAAATAGGATAGCCGAGCTCGTGAACAGCATTATGTAAAAACAATTGGACTCTTCGAGAATATTTTAATCCAGGATCATTTAACCCTTTAACGTCACATGGACACTTTTCGGATGTACCTTCTTCGAGCTTATTTTTCATCATGAAAAAGCTGAGCGAAAATTTTTTGAGATACCTCATCTACTATTTTCGAGATTGCTCTTTCCAATGGTGTCGTCCTAATTGTATGAAAGTTGCATTTTTAAACATTCATGCTAATCGCGTCCATGATTGTTGTACTTTCGAACTATGTGCTTGTTTTTTTTTTTTACAACCAACATGCAAGATATACATGGTTTTCGATATTTTTTTTGCATGCTGATTACGAATTTGTTATTATTTTTGCAAAATTAATTAAAACAATTTGTTTAAACCAATTTTTCAAAAAAATATAAGTTTTGTAAAATTGCAATCAGAATTGTAATCTACGGAAAAAATACGTATAAAACATGTATAATCGATATCCATTGTTTAAATAATTATACAAAATTAATAAAAAAAACAACAATTATTCTACTTTTATATTTAATATGCATGTTACACATGGTTTCCAAGGTGTTTGCGGTCAGTGATCACGAATTTCATATTGTTTTATGCGAAAAGTCTTTTTTTATACAATTTCTTTAAATAAATTTGAAAAAAATTGAATTTTTTCGAGGTTTATGCCATACTTATAAATTTTCTGGAAGGAAGTTTCTACATATTTATTTATGTCTCAGGAAATTATATGGTGAAGTCAAAATGGTAAAAGATAGGTATTGTCTGCAGTTCTTTGCGTGAATTACAATTGTGACAACGATTTCGAAAAATTTTGATTTATTTTTCAAAATTTCTATAAATAAATTGTGAAAAGATCATTTTTTGCATAAAATAGTATGAAATTCGCGATCACTGACCGCAAAAACCTTGGAAACCATGTGCAACATGCATATTAAATATAAAAGTAGAATATTTCGTTTTTTGTTATTAAGTTTGTCTAATTATTCAAACAATGGATATCGATTATACATGTTTCATACGTATTTTTTCCGTAGAATACAATTCTGATTGTAATTTTGCAACAATTCGATTTGTTTCAAACATTTGTTTAAATTACTTAATTTTTCAAAAATAATAACAAATTCGTAATCAGCATCCAAAAAAATTTCGAAAACCATGTATATCTTGCATGTTGGTTGTAAAGAGTACGCTCTAATCAAAGATTTGGAGTACTTCAAAACTTCCTAAAATTACTTACTGCTTCGGATTGAAAAAAAGACTACAAATTTTGCGTTTTTTACTTTGTTTTGCAAAAAAAATGTTTAAAAATGCAACTTTCATACAATTTGAATGACACCATTAGAAAGAGCGACCTCGAAAGTAGTAGGTAAGGTATCTCAAGAATTTTTCGCTCAGCTTTTTATTATGAAAAATAAGCTCGAAGAAGGTACATCCGAAAAATGTTCGTCTGACGTTAAAGGGTTAATGTTATAAATAAACATTTAGTAGATTCAATAAATGCGCTATTACCACCATTACATATAAAACTCGGTTTAGTGAAACAATTTGTTAAGGCAATGAGAAAAACAGAAAGTAATGATTATAAGTATGTTTTTGAGAACTTTCCTAAACTTTCCGATGCTAAAATAAAAAAGGGAGTATTTGACGGTCCGAAAATTACAGCTCTGCTAAACGATGACAAATTTGAGCGAAGAATCACTAGTGATGAAAAAGTAGCAAGGCAAAGCTTTAGGCAAGTTTGTTCTAACTTTTTAGGACAATATAAATACCCTAGCCATAAAGAAATATTTGCTCAAATGGTTGCAAATTTTGAAAAGTTATTGGTTCCATGAAAATTTAGGTGATATGAGTGAAGAGCAGGAAGAGAGGTTCCATCAGGACCTTAAGGACATGGAGCATAGATATCAAGGTGTGTGGGATACTCATATGATGTCTGACTATTGCTGATGCCTAAAACAGGATATGAAGACCGTTCATTAACGAAAGAGTATTCGAAGATCATTTAAGTAAAAAAGACGCGTTCTTCAGAAAAAAAATTCGTTTTAAACATGGTTTGACCTTGAAATGACCTTGATGCTGACCTGATAACATCAAACGCACACTAGATATGAATTCAGTGACCACTTAAACCTGAAGGTACCCTGATTTAGTTGGTGAGCGATTGTCAATCAGATTGTCTCTTGCTTTAATAGACTCATGGAAAGGAACATTGAGTATTTTAGTGTTAACCTTTAGAGGCTGCACAATTGCATATTTACTGGGAATAGGATATTCTTTAACCATATTTTCCAACTCTTCTTTCGGAAGGCCCTTCTTTAGGATATTCACCCAGCTTACCACTACATCCTCGTGGATTAGTGGAGCCATGTCTTTTTCTGCATTCTCTCTCTTTTGAATTACTTCGGCATATTCCTTATTAAGCACGAGGATTTATCGACAACAACGAACAACAAAAAATAAGGAAAAATCAATTAACATCTCGATGTTAACAGGCAAAATCTATTTACAAAAATTATTTGAATTACACAATAGTTCTAAATTGCTAGAATCTGAGTTTGATAAATATTGTATACGTAATTCTTTATATATTTAAAAACAGCCATATCCCACGGACATAAAAGTTAATATGACATAACAATCAACAGTCCCAACTGTTAACTCTGCCAAGGAGAATCCGAATGTATGCGATGCAGTAAAATTCCTGGAATATGATTTCGATTTTTGCCCAGGTTTGTGAGAAAAAACCTTTTCCCAGAGTTTCTCGTTAAAATTGTTTAAAAGTTACGCCCTTGAGACATAACTATGGCAATGCTTTTCACAGTTCTAGACCACCAAAAGAAGCCTGGCTCTAATCGTAAGAGAAAGCAATCATTTTATTTCAAATTTTATATCATATATTTTGTAAAAATGATATATGTTTCTATTGAATTCGATTGAAACTGTTAATAAACAAGCCAAAAATCTAACCTGACAGAGTAATACTAACATCGTTGTTGTTCACGACGCCTAATTTCTTTTTCTTCTTTCATTTCTTTTTAATATTTTTAATTTTTCGGCTTAGTCCTTCATCCTAAATTAATCACTTCCTTTCAACCATAATCTTAAATATAATTATGATGGAAATTAGAATAAAAGTTAGAATGAAAATAAGGATAAAAATAAGAATGGACGGGAACCATGAGGGGCTAACCCTTATTCGGACAATTTTTAGGAGAACGGAAAAACTGTATAATTTATGATTTTTTAGTGATTTTTTGTTAGCGTTAAGAATAATGAAACAAAGTAGTATAATCTATAATCTTATTATAATTATGTTTAACATACGATTGACATTTCTTCTCATTTTTCGTCGCGAAAAATTTTTCCGGCTTGGAGAAATTACTTTTTTTTAACTGCTTCGACAACTATTTGTATTAATAACCTTAGTGCCATTCGTGGATGTTTTCAGTAATTAATTATGTACAATTAAAAACAAGGAATAAAAACGCACGTTACATGTCGACTAACAGCTAGTTTTTGTATTTAGTTTTCAATGTCAAATAAGCGCAAACATGCGTCAGCAGTATCCATATCCATCTTTAGAACCGAAAAATAACATTGCAGACTAGCATTATTCTTTTCTTAAACCCTCGCGGGACTTACAAAAAGTCATGGATCTCCATAAGACTCTGCACTGGGCTAGCCTATTACTAGGCAGTCTGATAAGTACCTGAAAATTCTAAGAGATGGCATTAGTATCCACTAATGTGAACCATTTTCGTCGAGCTTGATCCTTCGAATGATGCCTGTCAAAACTTCAGCCATTTATGTTTACGCATTTACAAGTTACAGCACTGAGAAG
>NC_046662.1:97196772-97201313 GCF_010883055.1 Belonocnema kinseyi
CACAGTTGATGCTGAACGATCTGGGCGCCCAAAAGAGGTCACTACACCAGAAAATGTCGAAAAAATCCATGATATGATGTTGAATGATCCCAAAGTAAAATTCAGTTTTGGGCATGAAGAAGTTCTGCGCGAGATGGGTGCCGCGTTTGCTCACAGTGGACCAAAAACGAATTCGTGTGACAACTTCCCAGCAGAATTTGGCATTATTTTCGCGTAAGCCGACCGAGTTTTTGCGCCGATTCATAACCATGGATGAAACCTGGATCCACTATTACACTCCTGAGTCAACGCAACAGGCAAAACAGTGGGTTCCACGGGGCCAAAGTGCTCCGAAGTGTCCAAAAACGCAACAATTGGTCGGAAAGGTTATGGCCTCCGTATTTTGGGATGCAAATGGCATAATATTCGTGGACTATCTTGAAAAAGGCAAAGCCATAACCGGAGCATACTATTCATCATTATTGGACCGATTGAAAATCGAAATCGCCGAAAAACGACCGCATTTGAAGAAGAAAAAACCGCTTTATCATCACGACAATGCGCCTGTTCATTCATGCTTAGTTGCACAAGCAAAATTGCATGAAATCGGCTTCGAATTGGTTCCTCAGCCACCGTATTCACCAGACCTGGCCCCCAGTGACTATTAATTGTTCCCTAACCTGAAGAGATGGCTCATCGGTAAGCGTTTTTACTCAAATGAGGAGCTCATAGCTGAAACTGAGGCGTATTTTGGAGACCTTCCGATCGGGTACTTTTCGGGCGGTATCAAAAAGTTAGAAAATCGTTGGACTCGCTGTATCGACCTGAAAGGAGAGTATGTTGAAAAATAAAACCGACTTTGGCCAAAAAAACGTCTCCGTGTTTCATTTTTCAGGGACTTATCAGACTGCCTAGTATGTTCACCGAGTACGTCTTGAGATAGCCCCTTTGGGAACTTCGTTTTTTTATTAAAAATAGTAAAATTCAATTTTTTCACTTTCTGAAAAAGTACGACACATACGATTGATCTGATAATGTAACCAGCCGAAAAAGTGAATATTGAATTTTTAGTGCGTTAGCCCCTTATGGTTTCCAACCATTTATATACGTGCGACTTTCATCGGAACAAAGAAAGGAATGAGAGGTAGAGGGGCGTGTGCTTAACAAGACAGTATAGGGACAAGAGGATGTGAGCTCCTTTTTTGAAGCTTTATAACTGTGGCAAAATTAGCAGGTAAAGTAGGGCTACTACTAATGTTCTCGAGGAAGAGGCGCGGAATAAAATATTACTGATTATAGTTGAAGTTTTATTATAAAAAAAAGTATTTAATTACTGAAATGGATGTAAAAGAAAAAGTTTGAGTTACAAAACAAATAAACAGAAAAAAAACTTTCGTTTTAATTACATGAATTTTATAACTAAGCTCAATCATTTAATAAATGGTCAAATTTTAATAATTCTTTGTCAGTTCTAGCCTCTTTGTTAATGTTTAGATAAGTTTCCGTGCCAAAGATTCAACGTAAAAATTATCGAGGAAGAATACATAGATTTACACGCGATAATAATATATCATACCTAAAATTATTATTTCATTCCGTACTTTTAAATTAGAAGTTTTCGATCAGAATAACAAGTTTGAAGTACGGTTAAAGTATATGTTTTTAACTTGTACTAAATAATATCTTTTATTTTTTATTCACAATGAAAAGTGATATCTTGAAATATCTTACAATAATGATAAAACTGTTGGTAAATGTCATTTATGGTTCGATTAAGGTTTTTTTGTGATCAAATATATTTGTAAAGCATCTTGGAAAATTTTAAACTAACCAGTGTTAAGTCGACTTTTAAACCGACGGACATTGACCTAAATTTTATTGGATCCCCTCGCGGCAATTGCCGTTAGACAGAGAGAGAGAGAGAGCACACTAGCGGCACTTCGTCAAGCTTAATAAAGTTGGAAACCCTAAATCACCCAATTCAGAATTCTGAAATTCATCCTTATGAGACTTGATCGTGTTAGTTAAGCAAGCTGCTGGTGTTAAACATGAAACATTTTATCCTGGTTTAACACAAAAAAGCTTGAAAACTTGTAAATGGTGTAATGCAATTTGTCTCAGCGTTTGATTAGCTAAGCTCGTATTTTGTGCGGTGAGGTTTAAGGAAATTCTCTCGGTAAAAATTCTTTTAAGTTGTAATATCTTTAAAAGGTACATGAATAATAATAAAAAATTCTTTCAAATATATTTCTTAAGCTTTGTAATTTATTATGTTCTGTAAATAAAAATAATATTGCTTTTGACAACGTTTTATTTATATTACTTCTAAATTTTTAATTGTTCTTCATCGGAACTATTAAATGGAGAAAATTTTTTTTAGGGGATAGAAATAATGTGAATTCTGAGGTATCAATTTTCTCACTTCATGATTTATATAAGTTGACTTAAATTCACAGAAATAAGCTAGGATCCTCGGTTGAAAACAGCCCCGTTTAGCCTTTATAGGAATGTTGTGCCTGGTCAGGATCCCAGGTGGACAATCTGTAGGGGTGAATTCACTTTGAAATCTCAGATATTTCACGAGGGGGATATTCCGCAGGGAACCTCCCTCGTTTGCATACGTGCCACAGTATCAAAACTGAATGTTTTCGTTATAATAAATTGTCTTTTGTATCAAATAGTAACAATATCATATCCAAATTTGCAGTTATTAAATAGAAAGATCATTTCAACTTTCTGAGTGCATTTGTGGAGTATCTGCCTGAAAAAATTTATAAACATACAGCTAAGTTGGAAAAGAGGAAAAACGCGAGTTTGATTATAAGATAATGATTGTCTATATTTTTTCAAATAAAAAATTTATCATACAAGCTTGAGGCTACACTTTCGAATACTTATTTTATTTGAACTTTGAGTATAATTTGAATATGATCGAATATACCTTGGATCATGTTAAAGATGAGCACGAATTCACTTTAATTTCGTTTCATTTCCGTTGAATGTAGTGGGTTTAATTTAAAGCCACTCAAGGTTGGTTGAATTCGCAGATGAATTGGGTTAAAATTCTTAAATTAATTTCCAATACAGTACAGCTTTAATTGGTTGAAGAAACTTTGGGTGAAATTCATTTTTATTCACTTGCATTTGTATCACATGCAAAGGCGTGAATTGAAATTAGTTCATGAACAGATTTGCACATATTAATTACCTTACATTTTTACATTCTCATCATTTATGATTTTTTACTATAGCGTCTGTCTGTCTATCCGCCCGTCCGCCCGTAAACACGATAACTCTCGAAAAAATGAACGAATCAAATCCATCCTTGGCACACTTTTTTAAGGTCCTAAAAAAAGGACGAGTTCGTTATCCAGCCATTTTTGATAAAAATTCAAAAAGTGAGCGCATTTTTAAAATTGTTGAGACCTTTTTTTCTGAATTTTAAAATTCTATGTACGGATATTTATAGTATTAAAAAGCAGAAACAATTTATCCTCATGACTTTTTTTGATAAAAAGAAAATTCTAAGAGTTATAGCATTTTCAAAACTTTTAAAATCAACCGAAAATCAAAATTTTAAATAAAAAAACGCACGATATGAAAAAAAGTCAAGAGAAGAAAAACATTAATTTTTGAAAGCCCTATAAGATTATTTTAACAAATTTTTGGATTATCTTGGAAAATCAAAAATTTTAATTTTGATTGCACAAAAAATAATGAAAAATAAAAAATTCCATTTTGTGGTCAAACTGTGTAGGATACAAAAGAAGATAAATTAACCAAAATTGTTATCCCAAAAAAGATCTACAATTTCGTGAAGAATCACTTCTTGATAGGACGCATACTTTTTGTTTTATTCGTGAAAAACAAAAATTAAAATTAAATTAAAAAAATGTGTGGAAAAACGACTAAAGTTACGAGAGAAAGAAGATTCAACAACACCTGTTTACAAATGTCTGTCGGAAATCGAGCGCGCGGCGCGAGTTTCACGATGAGAATGTGTACCTCAAAGCCTACAGAGCTTTGAGAAACTTAATCTTTGACTACACTTTATTAAGTGGACAATTCAGAATGCAAAGAATAAATATCCGAGCGCGAAGCGAGTGTTGCAACCGTCGCGTGCCCTATGCGTGCTTAAACTTCCGAGCGAAGCGAGCCGCGTGCGAATTGCGCGATGAGAATGTGCCAGCAAAGCGGGCAGATTTTATAATTGAATATATTTTAATTCATGTAAAATTTAAGATTCGAGGTTTAATTCAGTTTGAATATACTTCTGTTCTGATGAATTCAATTGCATTCAGTATTGTGCAGTTCCAATTATTTGAAAATTGTTTCGATATAATTTGATGCCAGAAGCTCGAAAATACTTTTTTAAATTTCCATGGGCGTGTGTGAGTAACCATTTACTGTTTTCCATTTATCAAAAAATACCAGAACTATGGCCATACAATTTGAATAAATTGTATCTACAGTCTGTCAAGTTAAAGCGTGGGTGGCTTTACTCGCAGTCGGTAAGGTGTATCGACATGATTTTGGTGTCAAAATATTAAGAAGAGCTCCCT
>NC_046662.1:97201413-97210483 GCF_010883055.1 Belonocnema kinseyi
GCTCGACACCTTGACAAATGTAATTCCATGTAGAAACATGCGTTTAAATAAAATATTTTACCAAAAAAGTTACCCACGCTTTAACTTGACAGACTGTACGATTGATCTTCAGGTCTGATAGAATTTTTAGCTCGGTCCCTCATTCAGAAGGGTTTTTTCGGTTGAATTAAAAAATTTCAACCACAACAAAATTATCTTGTTTAGATGAGAAAGAGGTTTTTGATATCCAGAATACAATAGAATATCTAGTGTATTTATTCGCGTCTGGGAGACGCATCGATGAACCTTTTGTTGAAACGATTTATGAAGTTAAAAATAAATCTTCTATTATGTTTACGTGCAAAAACTTGTTTCATACTAAAAATAAAATAATAGTATATGTATTTTTTTTGTTTGTGTTTCCGAGATGCATCAATCAACCTATTGTTGAACCGTTTATGACCCACCATTACCGGTTTGTAAAGTTAAAAGAATAGTGTATTTTAATAGTAGTCATCGATATACGTCGAATGACCTAATTCCGGACCTTCTTGATCTCTTATTATCTACCAATATTGTTAAAACTATTTACCTTGTTTATAAGAGGATTTTTTTGTATATTGTGAATATAGTAGTACTGTATTTGATACAATTGCTCGCATCTTCAAAACGTGCAGATTGTTTGTGTCAGAAAAACTTTTTTTTCAATTTGGAATATAACACTACTGTGAATTAAAAAGTTGTTCATAGGAACGGAACACATCGATGGACATGTTGATGGGCTTCTAACGATCTGAAAATACGATTTGTGGTGTAACAGAAACATAATGGTAGAAGACTAAATTCGCTACAAATTTCGTCTGAAATATTCTGCCATTAAGCAAATATTTTAATAGTTATGCCCGGGTGAAGTGAGGTGTATTTCCTAGAATCATGTGTACACTGCCCTAATGATTCCATAAAGTACTAGTTATGATCAGTTCCTACTGTAAACATGTCGAATTCACTTTTCATACATAATAACTTAATTTTATGCATATATAGTCTAGCCTAATCCACATCTTCAATCCATCTCTAAGCTTTTTAAAATTTATCTCCTCGCTCTCTTCGATCCTTCTCCAGTTATTTCTAGGTTTTTATTCATTCGTGTCTTCCGCCTCGTTCTTCTTGACGGACTAGATTTGCTGATTTCTTTTTCGATTACACGAATTAGTTGGGATTCTTCCTCTTCTTCCATGTTTGTACCAAGTTTGGAGCTGATGGTAAGTGCGGAGAGGATGCTTCGTCATTGATCTCGTGAAATGTTGATACCGAAGAGAATCCCAAGAAATATTTGTTCCAGATGCTCTATATAGGAAGATAAACATATTTTTTGCACATACATTTTATTTCCTACACATACTATTCATATAATAACTATTAATAATAATTATACATATAAGATTGAATTATTATGTATGAAAACTGAATTATATATGTTTACAATAAGAACTGATGTAACTAGTACTTTGTGGGGTCATAAGGGTAGTGTAGATGTGATTCTAGAAAATACACTTCACTTCACTCAGATAAAACTCTGAAACTATTCACTTAATAGAAAAATATTTTCCATGAAATTTTTAGAGAATTTAGTTCTCTACAATTTTGAAAATCACTATTTTTAGTTTCCGATGTACCAAAAAAATTTAGTTCCAAAAAACTGATTTTTTGGACCTATTTTTAAGATGGCGGAGCGAGCTGCCATTTTATTTTGAGGCAAATTTTGAAAAATTATTTCCGGATTTAATGCAAGGTAGACCCTTTTTTAGCTCCTTAGCGCCTGGGCTATTAATTTTTCTTTTGTTACAGAGAACCGTCCCTCTATGAAGCCTATGCAATAAGCACAAAGAATTGGGCCCATACTGAATACTTACATTTTTATTTTTTAAAATATGCTCGCTGCACAGGAACATTTGCATTGCTGAGGCGCGACAGACTGGAGCGGGCCTTGAACATGCAGTGCACTCCCGCGCTTCATGCTCGTATTCGTATTCTTAGTGCGTAAATTTCAACTACATGTTTTTAGATATCAAAAATATTGTAATTTAAATCGAAAACTGTGATTTAAACTTCTTGGAAAATAAACTTATAAATTGGAACTGAAATTTTTTTAAATTTGTTTTTAAAGAAGGTTCTCAAAGCACAGACGGCTTTAAGAATTACATTCTCATTGCATTTTCATTACATTCTCAGTTCTAAGACAACTCTACTCTGATTAGTCTAAAACATTTTCAATATGTGTCCAAATGAAGCATTTTATCATGATAATTTGTAGAGTTTGTTGAAAAATGATTTAACTTTTTGAATTTTGGTCTAATTAACAAATTTCATGACATCAGAATGTTGAAAAAAAATATAACTTTTTAAATTTCTTTCGAAAACAAAAGTGTAATTAAAATAATTTGCAATTATTTCTGTCTTGTACCAGAAAATTTGACAAAAATTTCTAAAACTCATAAAATTTTTTTGTTTAAATTTTGAAAAAGCTCTACATTTTTAAATTTTGGTTTAATCGAAAAATGTAACTCAGATAATTTTTAAATATACAGTGAAACTCTTCTATAGCGCCGATTTCGGGCTGACGGTGGGTGAGAACTAACTCAATATAGCCCGCTCCATTTTGTTTGTTCACGCCGAAGTGTTCACCTGAGTGACAACCGCAGGCTTCGCATACCCCGCGCAGCTCCTCTTATACCTACCTGCATCGTGGCATCAATTCTTGGAAGGGCTATAGAAGATAGGCTATTAAAGGTTTTCACTGCATTTGGTATCTAGTGAAAACTTGAACGGAATTTCCTAATCTATCAAAAAGGTATTTTTTCCAATTTTAAAGTTTTTTTTAGAAGTATATAACTTTTCTAATTTTTATCGAAATTAAACATTTTATTTGGATAAATTGCAAGTCTTCTACCCATCTACACAAAACTTTGACAACATTTTCTTAAAATAAAACAAAATCAAAGTTTGAAGAAATTCTAAATTTCTTTATTTTGGTTTGAAATATCTGGTTAATGAACTTAACCTTCATTTTTGGAACTTTAAAAAGTGTATCTAAGGCTCATTCGACTGCATGCACCTTTTAAAAGTTAGCGTGGCTACAATGCAACGTTTAGGTAACCATACATACAGACATAAAAATATACAATTATAGGGTTTGTAAGCGCTGGATAATGAATGATTTAGCTTGAAGGGAAAGAAGAAATCATTTCCGAACTTGATACTTGTAGTAAAGTGCCTCGTAACCGCAATCGGATGAGAGAAGGGTTTTTATGGAATCCGAGAATCTTTAGAATGTAGAATCATGTAACCTGTTTCAGTATGAGCCTTTCGAAAATCGATGCCAGTAACGTTCCTGTTCCAATCTTAAAATGTGCATGGAATGTTATCTTTATGAGACATTTTGAAAGGAAGATCGTGGGATATGCCAGGTTTACGACTTTATAGAATGTTATGTTCAGGGATGGAAATTAAATAGCATTATAACACGCCCTTTTTTATGTTAACGTCTTCCTTTATTATGAGCTGCAGTAGATCCGCGAGAAAAAGTACTACCATTTGTTATATCTACATTTTTAACATAACCAGACGGCATCAGGTATAATTATTAGTGTTTAAATCTAAAATTTGTCAACTTTTTTACGACATTATATATTAAAAATGTGTTGTTTTTAAGTAAAAAGTTTGTGTGTAAATTATACTGCACACATTTTTCTTGATTAGTAAAATTTTTCAAGAGAATAATTTTATTTTAGTAGCAATATAGGGATGTAGGTAAATAAAGATAAAATTGTCTTTGAAAAACCTGGATTGCTGATGTAATTGTGCATTTAATCTAGTGAATATTCTTTTAAATTTCTTATATTGTATTATAAAATTAATAAAAATCACTAGTCCAGGTTCAATGCTTTGTTTACTAACTTTCCCAGGCACCCATTTGCTTCCAGTTCAGTGATCCGACAAGATCTAAAAATCATGTTATGATAACCTCTTTAAATTTAAACATTTAGTGAATGAAATATTATATAAAATATGTCTAAAGAAAAAGATTTCTTTCCTAAACAAACCTATATGCATTCTAAAAAAGATAAGAATTTCTATTAACATTCAAAAGAAGGCCATCATGAAGAAATAGAAAAATATATTTTCAAAAAGAGACCGAATTTCTACTAAAACGCGAACTTCTTCGATTCAATATATAAGTTTATTGCTTTTAAGAATCATCAAACGAAGTTTATAATATTTATTTAGCTTATAAGATATATTTCTTATGTTGCAGTAGTTATTATTTTCAGATGAAAATTTAAACACCATTGATTATTAACTAAATAAATATCAAACGTTTTTTTATTACCATTACGTTTTCATAACTTTTTGAAATCATAAATAGTCCAAATATTCAAAGAAACTTTCTTTTTTGCTAAAAAAAAACCAGATACAATGAAATTACTTATTGGCTTACAAATAGTATTTTTTTAATGTAAGAATATTAAATGAACAAACTTTATTATTGATCAAAAATTAAATATTTAAAAATTATTTAAGTTTAGTTAATTACCCTTGTCAACAAAAAAGCCTGTTGTCTTTGAATACAAAATATCATTTTCGAAGTATTTGTTTACGCTGAACACGAATCCGCTATCAATTTTTTGTTAGATAGAGGCCAAATTCCATTCTAAGAAGACAATTTAATCATTTATCATGCCCTTTTTGGATAAAGTCGATTTTCAATCTTGAGTCCTTTTAAGCTTTCAATACGAATTGTTCAAATTTAAACACTTTCAATTGTTATTGAATAGGTCGTGTCTAGGTTAAAAAATTTCAACAAGCTATATTTGCGATGAGTCTAGGGAGACCGGAATGTGTGACTAAGTTGACTGAATTTCGATGAGCGTAGATACTTTGTATTGAATAAAGACTTTTAATAACTTAAATCACCAATTAGTCCTTTTTCTTATGTTACCTAGTCCAGTTAATGCCATGTCATAAAAGAATAGTAAGAAATAGTATCTCCGTAAATAAGAAGTGGTTTTAAAATACTCCAAGAATTGGGATAGAGAACTACAATAGCGCTGTCACACGCGCTACTGATATACTGAAATCCCAGCCACGCGCAGGACATATGATATTTCCATCTTATATCTGCCTTCACACATTGGAGATATAATTACTTGCTATTTCTTCATGGTCCATATAATAGTATATTAAATAGCTAGGGGCGAAATGCGGCAATGACAGAGGAGTATGAACTTGTTCCCCATGCGAAGCGAGGTCGGCAAGTTACAAGGGTGGTCTGGAGAGACCGGATTTTTTAACATTTTAACGCGGCATCTGGCTTCAACGTAACAATAACAATGGACCTGGATCACCTGCCAGAATAATGGAAAAACGGGGTTATGTACGGCGCTGCTTTGGTGCAGTTAGCAGAGACACACAAGACGTACGTGGACATAGTCAATCACTATCATTCAATCATGCCATGTAACTACTTGCGCCCCGCCAGCTGATACTCGGCAGGAACTGGCTACTTTTGCTTCGTTCAAGAGGTAGAAAAAGTCGAACTTTCAATGCGCGTGTTATGAACGAATTCAAAGAATTTCTTGAATACTGTGAATCTCGTCAATTCTATAAATTCCTTGAATTACACGAATTCGTTGAATTTTTATGAATTTCTTGAATTCCATAAATACCATGAATTCTTCGTGAATTTTTTTCGGTATCTAAAGAAAGTTAAAAAATTCTTCGTATTTTAAAGTTTCTCTGTTTTTTAACTTTCTTCATACCTTTTCTACAACTATCCGGTGTCTGCAATAAGAATTTTAGAAAAAGAAAATACATATTAATCTAAACATAAGATTACACATTAAAAAACACTCATCGAAGAAATTGATTTTGTATTGGAATATAATCTATTAGCATCAATCACACTTTATTCCGTTTTGTCGCCGCCAAGCACCCTGTCACTAAATGCCTTTCAACTCTCGATGTTTACACTGCACGTTGGAAAAGGGGATTCGAGTGAATGTAATAAACTCAACTGGATTCCCCATCATTCTTTAGAAGCCTTCGTAATCCTTGCAGGTTGATTTGGTCCGCAGAATATGAGGTGGCTATATGAATATACTCGTATATGTATGTCCACGTTTCCCAGCGGTGCATTGGATTTCCAAAATGAACGTTATAATCGTATTAATAATTAATATTCATTAACGCTGCAGGATATCCGATACAAACCCGACTTTACTCTCCTCAAAGTGATTGTAATCCGATCAAATGGAAACAATTTACATCCTCTAGAGAAGCATATTGCACTGTAAATTACATTTCAACAACAATTCTTTAGTTTAGATTATTTGACGGAAGAAATTCTAGATTCAAAATAATGCATCCAAAATTGGGCATGAAAAATTTCAAAAATTATGGAATAGTTTTAGTTTCTGTTATTTACCGACAACCACAATAAATATTTGAAACCAGTCAAAGTTTTGAAACAAAGCTAACAGTTTCTTAGTATTGCTAGTTTAATTACAAATTGCACTTGTAAACAAAAGCTTATGTATGTGTATTTCAAGTGAGACGTGTCATTTCAATGCTAATTTTTTGTGCTGAATTGAACTCTGACCACCATTTCTTGGCCACTTTTCAGATTTTTTAGTTTTTTAAGCTAACAATTATTTAAAAATAATCTAGAAATAATTTATTTTATGGCCAAGAAGCCATTAAAGATGAGAAGAAAACACACGATAATGGCGTGAAAAATGAGATTAACTCCAAAGGAATATACATACAATATTTATATTAATATATCCCTCGCTTATCATATTCGTAGAGAGCCCCTAAACTAATATAGATTATACATCTGGATTCTAAATTAAACAAACTAATTTTTGAAATTCTTTTAACATAAATCGCAAGACTACGAAGGTGAAACACATAACTTGATCTAAGTAAGCACAAAATGCTCGCAGGATGCTGAAAGGTGGAAGCCCTCAAATCGGAATAGGCTAGGTAAATTACAAGTCCATGATAGAGATCCTCTCTCTCTAGGAGGTTGCAACTAGTACAGATACTTGCGAGGTCAAATATAAATCTATAGTTGTCATGACGAATAGATCTTCTGGTAGACCAAAAGAGTCTAATCTGGACGACCAAGCTAGAGATATAAAATGGCATTCTGACTGTCAAATATGGCTATATACACGGAAAAAAAATTATGTGTGGAAATACTTGCAAGCTTCAAGATATCGTAGGTCAGTTGCAGTATATTCATTTCTAGTCTTAACGCGTAGTTCGGCGAACTTAAAGGGAGATTCACAACCCTTTCAAAGAATTGGACTCTTTCTACCCTCTTATTATAACTTAGCCCCCCATTTGCTATAGCGTAGTGCAGTACACCTAATGCTAGACTACGCAAGAAAGTAGTTTTTGTATTCCAGGAGTCTAAATTTACAGAATACAGGGTTCTGAGAACAGCCCCACTTTCAAAATTGGCTGAACTGATTTTCCTATTTTCCTCTTTCATGAATAATCCCGATTGCGAAAAAACAGTACCCAGATAAACGAACTCGTCAACTATTTCTAGCTGTTTACCCTCAAAATAGAAAGTCAATTCTTCTAAACGGCCCCCTATAAAAAATTAAGACTTTCGATTTTGTTTTATTTCCCTTTGAAAGGTTTGCTTTACAGTATTGCTCTATTAATTTTATTTTGAAATGAAAAACCGCTAGATAGTTTTTGAGAACAACTATATCGTCGGCGTCGACCAATAAAATAATATCAATTAGGTGATCAATCGCAATACCTTCTGCTGCATGTTTCCTCATGTACTCCTCAAGATTAGCTATAAAAGGGCTGAAAAAGAGGGGGCTTAGGATTTCACCTTGGAGTACTCCTAGGGTGATCAGAACAGTCGATGTTATACCAGTTGGGGTTCTAATAAACATACAAGCATTTTGGTACAGATTTACAAGGTATTATACGGATGAATTCAGAAAAAGAGCTATTATTGCGAAGAACACACACAAGCCCATTAAAGACGCTCCAACTACATGTCGATCAACTGAATCAACTTTTTCTTGATAGAGTGAGTGGGCAAACTCTTGCCACTCCTGTAAGCTTGCTTTAAACTTTTCCTTTTTAACCTCAAGGAGCTTAAGGTATAATTTTTTCACTAGCTTATGATCGCTAAAATCCTCATCAGAAAAACTAGATTTCTTACATTATTTCAGCGATTTTCTTATTTTACCTCTAAAAGCTTCACAGTCTCTATCAAACCAAGGCTTTTTACATAATGAATGCCAAACTGGCTTTTCAATAAGCACTCATTTTTCTGCTACCTCCAAAATTGGCACAAACTAATTTCGATTTAAATTTTCTACATCATCACTATTACACGGAACACAAGGTATAGCTAATCTGTTCACCATTTGAACATTTGTTCACCATATTTATTATCCAAATCATCCTTCTATACGAATTCTCTAAATTCAAGTTTTTCTTCCACTTAATTTAAAATCAAGCAAAGATGTAATTCTAAGAATTACGCAAATCGGAAGGTGATAAGATGATGATTAAGTACCAATAATTGAAAAATCAGAGACCAAGGGCTAGGAGACAAGCTAGCAAGCTACTAGATCGATAACACTTTTAAAGCTATTTTCTGGCAACCCTAGACAAATAAATTGTGCCAGGGTTTCCCCTGAGCATCGATCATTTAAGATCACTAGATTATAAGATTCTAAACATTTTGCTACTGCTGGTCCTCTAGAGTTAATCTCAGGGTACATTGATTGACGAATTTGAGAAACCACAGAGAACCAAGGAAGTGCCTCTTCATCTAAATGCCTAAGTTTGGGTAGTCAATACTGATTCTGTTAAGAATCACCTGTAATTAAGTCACGGGGTCTTGCATATTTTTTTATTGTTTACAATATACATTTCCAATTAATGCTTGAAAATTCTGACACTGACATTAAAAAATAATCATGATGTGGTTTGGCTTATTATTTCATGAGGCTCCATCCATATACCACAAGGACATCTGGGGGGGGGGGGG
>NC_046662.1:97210510-97241993 GCF_010883055.1 Belonocnema kinseyi
GTGGTAATTCTACGCCTGTCTCCGAGGGGGAGAGAAGGGGTCAAAATTTGGTTAAAAATTGTCCACTCGGTATATGGATGGCTTCTGACCAAAAAAAAACAGATTGAATAATAAAAATGACAAAATCCCGAGTAGGATGAACTCTATTTCTCTTTCTAATCGCTTTCCTATAATGACGGAGTCCCTACAAGGGAGAGAAACAGGAGAGATATTGGATTCAGGTCTTTAACTTTAGACAGAGGGGCAGGACCGTTATCAACCAGCAGTTGCTTTCCCTTCACTGAGGCCAAAAACCCTGACTCCTTTAACTTGTCGAAAGCAACGAAAAAAGCTTTCCTCTCACTTCTCTCCTCCAGATAGATGTCTTGGCCTCCTACAATTCTCTTAGTAGATAGTTCCTTACTAGCTAAATCTGAATTGGTTAAATTTCACTAATTCATAGTCAAATTTGACTAATTGTAGAAGCAAGAACTCAGTAACTGATCATTATTTTAAAATATCTAATTAAATTAGTTACTTTCGTCCAACCAATTCAATTAGTTAAACGCTAGATTTGGCGCGCCATCGTATCGGTCGCCATGGCGAACGGTGGCGAAACTACTAATTCGTTAGTGAAAAATATACCAATTGGTTAGTCAAAATTTACTGATTGATTAGTCAAACATGAGACGCTTTCGGGGAGACGCGCATGTCCGTTACGCAAATGTTTATTTCTAAGACATCACTTTAAATCGCAGCGAAGAAAAAAACTATTAATAAAAAAAGAAAAGTACAAACTAGAGACCCTTTTTTAAAAGAAAAAAATCCCCTATTTTCCTTAGAATTGAGCTGGTGAACCACTGTCATAGCCTGTGTCTTCTTTGAATTCCACTCACTCGCCTATTCTTGAAAGTCTGTTTGTGTAACAAAATAATCTTTTTTTTTTCTGTGTCGACGACTTTTCAGTGATTATGCTGAGAAATTCGCTAATGCATTTGTAGTTCTTAGAAATGTTTCATAAAAATTAGTAATTTTTTAGACTAATTCAATTGACAAGGTGCAAACAGTGGCAAACCTTGAAAGCAACTAATTTTTCAGTCAAAATTGAGTTTACTGGTTGAATTACTTGAATTTTAACTAATTCAGATTTAGCCAATACGCTTTCCAAGGACAGCTTGTTTCTGTTTCATTGAAGTAAATTAAACTAGGGTCGGTATCTTGTCATCTGTTTTTCCAAAGCCATAAGCCACCTCGATATCATCTGATGCGAGTGTTATTCCAACACACGATAATATGCCCAATACAATATGCGTGAGATCTCTGCTGGCCTCTTTGCTAGCAGTGAGTTTATGGATGATAACATTTGTTTTTGAGCAAATTTTGCAGGAAAGAGACTTCTTTCTTGAGGAACACAAACTCTTCCACTAGAACCGTATTCTCTTCTGCTCCATAGCAGTAAACTTCAACTTTACCATTGGCGAATCTGTTTTCTGAAGTTCGAGATCTAACTGATTTTTTTCGAACCTTTCACTAGTTGACTTTAACTCGACTATGTTTGCAGTAGTGTCCCCTTAGTGGATTGAAAAAGTTCTATGATACCTGGATCCGTTGCCATTTTGAGTACTCTCGGTATGTCCCTTACAGCGGTAGCGGAATAGCTGCTATGGTCAAAAGAGCAGGTATACTGAGTCATCCCCCTCTCCCGGACTTAATTATGCTAATGTTTTTGTGACTGTTTTTAGTAATCTTCAATGACTCGGCACAAGCGCAATTTAAACTTTCTGTTTTTTACGTAAAAACACCGCGCAGCACCAAAGTTTTATTCTTTAGACACAGTAGATCGCGAGTCTCACATACAACTTATTATCAGGATCTTGAAAACTTCACAAAACACGGGGTATTATGGAAGACATGGGGAGCTCAAGTAACATGTAATTTTGGGAAAGTTGCAAATCGCGCTGTAATTGAATGTAAACATTTTTCGGTAAAAAGCGATGATCCGTGATTATGATGCATTTTGCAACGCTGATGGCTTAAATAGTTATCGAGATAATAGCAAAAAACGGCTCAAACTTAAAAAAGAGGACAAAAATGGTATACTGAGCTAAATGTCAACTCTTTGTTGTTATTCAAATAAGGGTCAGTTTCTTAATTTTTCATTGAAGAACAAATCTAAACTTTTTAAAATCCATGTGTGGAATTCTCCGCTTAAAAGTGTGACAGTATAGGATTTGGTCAGCTTCCAAAAAGGAAAGAAAATGTGATCAATTCCCGAAATAGTGAACATTGTTGAAAGTTCGCGGACTGTTTTCGCATTTTATTCGATTTAAAATCACTATTTTTCCTCTCTAGCCCGAAAGAACTTTAATTTGCAAATAAAGTATCGTTCAAATCGAGAGGATCTATAATTCACAGGTAAATACTATTTTTTAAACAATATATCTGATTTTAATAGAATACAAATTAGTGCATTTTGTTATAAAAATTTATTTTAAATTTTAAAATCTTTCATATAAGTTATAGAAATACTTTTAATTTTTCTTCATAGCACTTTAGCTTCATTTTCCTGGATTTCAATCAACGCAAAACTGTCATAATCATCATGATTTCGTTTTCCCGAACAAATTTTGGCCTTCAAATTATCATCAAAATCATTATCAATTGAGAAACTGCTGGAAGTTAGGGTTCCTGTTGCTTATATAAAAAACATTAGATTTGTGTAAATTTGACCCCTCCAGTTTTTGTCAAATGTCCACATTTTAAGACCCCCTGAATCCGAAAAACGGGTTTTTACGAATGTGTCTTTCTTTCTATAATAATGGATGTATGTATATGTGTACGTATATATTCACGTATGCACGTCTGTCTGTTTGCACGATAACTTCGGAAAAAAATTTTCTATTAGATTGGCCTTTGGTGCACTCTTTAATTGTCCTTAACTAAATGTTAGGTTCGTTAGACAGCCATTTTGGATAAAAATTCATAAAGTTAGCGCATTTGGAATATTTTTGAGACCACTTTTTTCAAATTTAAAAATTCTCTGTCGGTGTATTCATAGTATTCAAAAAGGCGAAAAATTTATTTTTATGACTTTTAACCCAATAACGATAAAAGCTATCAATTTTATAACATGAGTTTGACCGCAAAATTTATGGGTATAACAAAACAATAAATAGATCAAAAGTAATGTTGCTTATGTTTTTGGGTGAGCTAAATTCGAATCCATCGTGAAAATTAGAATATTTTGACTTCAAAATTAAATATGGCTCTTTATGCATTCAAAAATAGTGAAAAATGTTTGATTTTTTATTTTTATAATTTTTTTTCAGATATAAAACGCGTTAATATCTTAAAATTTCTTCAACCATTGGGCCACAAAATTCTTAAACTTTAACAGTAAATTTGTCTATATATGTTTTTTCTTCCAAAATGGCAGACAAAAGGCAAAAATGTTCGAAAAACTGTTCCTTTCCATCATCTTTGTTTTTCTAAAAAACTTGAAAGTTTAAAAAAAAGTTCCATGGAATAAAAATGTCTTGAAATTAACCATAGAATACTATGAAATTTTTTTCGATTTTTTAGAAAAAGTTTTTTAAAAAATCCAAAAAAATTCAAGAATATTGTTTGACTAATTCTAAGACATTTTTATTTTTGGAAAATTTGTACCAGACCAACAAAGATGATGGGCAAAAACAGCTTTTGAAACATTTTTGCATTTTGTCCGCCATTTTGGAAGAAAAAACATAAATATAAAAATTTTCTGGTAAAGCGAGGTGAATACATTATATAGCGCGAAGCGCGAGAGCCAACAGTCGCGCGCCCTAGGCGCGGACAAACTCGCGATCGAAGCGAGCCGCGTGTGTAGCACGCGATGAGACTGTGCCCGCGGAGCGGGAAGATTTCTTTAATTAGACATTATTCGAATATTGACGAAGAGCAAGAGATACACCTAAAAGTAAAACCTAAAAGCTGTGCTTATTTGCCCAAAAATAAGTTTTAAGCAAATAAATCATATACATTTTCTCACTCACGCAAAATTTTATCGAGCAAGTCTGCATAGAGTAAGATCTGTAGAGTATCTTACGCGAGCAGTTTTTTTTGAGTTCAATATATCGTTGAAATTCCGCTAGATACAGTTTGTGATCAGCTCGCTGACATATAACACTAAAATCAATAACGCGAGGAATATGATGAGTTCGTATATTGAACAATCCACTCGTGGGTGGAAATCGCGTAATGCCCATGATGTTCGGTAAAAAGATAAAATTTCGCAGTTCGAATTGAACATTTTTATGAATAACCTGTCAATAATATTTTATATTTCTATACGAAACAGAAATGCACCCACTTTACTTGACAATAGTTTATGCTTGGATGTTCTATTGAGGTAGAATCTTGAGAATTACTAGGAAATAGTTGACCATTTGGTGGGCTAATTTTAACTTTTGAAAGGCTCATTGTCGAGAATACTGCGTATTTATGATTAGTTTTTAAAAGTAATTAACTGGAGAGAAATGATTGTGAATACGTCTAGTGCCTGCTTGCTCCAAACGTCTGAATATAATTTCAATGAACAGTTTATCCTTGTCTTATAGCCAATTAATTATATAATTATCTTTAAGTTTTTGATTTTTAAATTTCATGTAAATGAGGGGAGAGTATGTTTTATTAACAATATTTCAAGTAGAACTATTATTATTTTAATAGAAAAATATAAATTAAAATTTTTGACGATAGTTCATTCCGAAATTATAGTTTTAGTTGATTCATTTGCAAAATATGTTAGAACATCAAGCCTTGCCCTTAGAGATTCTTAGTTTATATAAACTGAACATAACAAAAATTAGCTTTACTCGTAATAATAATAGTAATTTGGATGCGCAAGAATCTTTTTGGAGCGTATTAAGAGAATTAAGTGGCTCCCTCGAGCTTATCTCTATTCTTCCTTCCGTCGCGTTGTCCTAACTCAATTTCTCAGCAAAGTTATGAAGATCGAACGCCCTCCATTGTTGACAAGAAAAAATTGATTAAAAAAAAGGTTTTGTTTTCCAAAAAACTTGTGCCGCGGAACTGATATCAAAAAGAAAAAATATTTTTTAGTTTGTGTCAGTGTCGAAGCTAAACTAGTAAACATTCCTTAAAAGTCTTAAGGTCCGGACAGCAGCACAACAGTTTCATGGTTAATTGTTACTTTATATCACAATAATAATATGTTTTACTTAAAGTATAATTCTTATCATTCATTTTATAAATCAAATCTTTTTTAAATCAAGAACATCTAGCATATTTTTATTAAAAATTCTATTAGGCTATTCAACGTTTTCTATAAATGATTGTTCAGATTTTAAAAATAGATTTAATTTGAACATTTTCAGCAGTAAATCCGACAGTTCAAAATTTCCAGAGGAAAAAATATGCAAATATATTTGATAAATCTTGATACTTTTAAATTATTTCAAAATAAATCAGAAATAAAGTAGGTTTTTTATTTTATATAAAAAATTAGTTGTTATCAGCTCCTTCTTGTTAAGAAAATTTAAATCATGAAAGCTAGAGAAAAAATGCTCTGTTAAACATGAATAAGTGGAACTTATCAAAGTTAATTCTTTTCTAGCTATGTCAATAAGTGTATAGCTTTTTACCTATTTAGTAGTACACCTGTTCTTTCGAATATACACTGTCTCGCGTGTGGAAGTTTCAAAGCTTTACCCTTTTTTTTATAAGTGAATCTCTAGAGGCCCTATAAAAGTGGCCCACTTTAGAAAAGCTTACACTATTAGAAAAATCTGTATGAAATTTAATACAAATAATGGATATGAACTTAATTGGATAAACGGTAGTTGAAATATAATATACAGGTCGGAATAGCAGTGTGCTTCAAAACACAAAGTGTTTCTATTTCTTTAAATCTTATCCAATATTCGCAATGAAAGTAATAATCTAGAATTCGTAGATTAAATGGATTTTTATGATTAAAGTGCAACGTATGGTTGGAACCTTATCCAAAATTTACCAATACTGGTAGAAATTTAATGTAAGTGCAGTTGACTGTAGGTTTTTTAAGAGCCTAGCCATGTGCTAGTCGAAAACTGGCTAGGCGAATTTTTTGTCCAAATCCCAGTTAAGGCCTGCACGGGCTTTGGTCGGGCAATTCTTGTGATCAAATTCCTAACAGCATGGTGGTAGCAAAGGGACACTTTCTTTAAAGTGAACGTGTTTGATTGTTGATTACAGTAGAATGGCCCAAAGTGAAAACAGTATAACTAAGTAGCAATGTCGTGATTGTGATATATGTACTGTAAAGATTTTTAAATAGGGATGATAATGAAAATTATAAATTAATAATGAAAAAAATACATAGATTGTAAATTTATAATTATTTAAAAAGTAAAGCAGCATTAAGCATGATAAAAGCAAACGAGAAAAATCTCGAAACAGTGAGTTTTTGCCGTAATTTTAAATTAATATATGCAAATTGCGAAATTTCTGAAAAAAATGAGTGAAATAAACATATTAATTTCAGTAAAATTGATTAAGTAGATGGGTCTGAAGTCTGCATTACGGTAATTTGAAAATCCCGCTTTTGGTCGTCTGCTCTTGCCTCTTTATCACGTGTAATGTTACTTTCACTTTTCGATCCGATCAAAATTAATTTTTTTCTGTAATATTTGAAAGTTCTTTTAATGTAGGGAGGTTTTATTATAATGAAATTCAAAAATTAAAAGAACGGATTATTTGTTCTATTCTAGGTTTCTTTCCGCCCATTTTCTACCTTTAAAATGTTCAAAAACATATGAACTTCATGAAGATAAATCACATGTAATTTAAATCTAATAGAACACTAATTGATCCCGGCCGGGCCACGGCCGAGCAGTCCGACCATTTTACAGGCATGCTTCATGGCCGGAAGCTGGCCAGCACAGTGTGACGATGCTGGCCGGATTCCAACCAGAAGCCCCGGGCTCAGTGCGACTTGAAGTCGGGCTCACCGGTCAGCTCCCTGCTTAAAGTCAGGCTCTCCAGCCAGGGACTGGCCAGCCCTCGACCTAAATTTCCACCTGGGGAAAGTTGAATTATTAAAAAATGTTTCAATGAAATTTTTTAACATGAATTTTATTAAACATATTTTTGAATGTTGGATGTTCCTCGATTGTTCAAATTCTGGAAGCATTGCGAGGATTCTTGCAAGGGCCTATGATATGTGCTCCTTGTTTTGTCACAAAAAAATGTTTAGTCCGTTCACCAGATTAAAATTCTATCCTAAAGTATTTAAACTATCGGTAACGAAGAGCTTTCAATTTTTCTAATTGTATAAAGTATTATGTTGAATGTAAATAGAGAAAAAATTTGCATTTTTAGAAATTTATTTGTATACTTCCATAAAAATCTTTTCCCTTATACTTCGCAACGATTTAATTTAATTCATAATAATGTGTGCAAAAAATATATTGACTTTTAAAGTAAATTGTCATAAGCAAATTATATAAACAAATGTACAGAGAGAATTCATTTATAGATAGAAAGAATATTGTTCGTTCCGTAACACTGCTTCGACCCAGGTTGCTGATCAATCTTTCTAGCAATCACCCCAAAGTGAAGATTCTCACAAAGTCGTTTTTGTCAAGGTCTTTTGTTTCAGGCGTCATTCAATCTACTGACATTCTTTTTATTAACTATTTGCCGCCATACTTTTCTGTCCTGGCATACTTCTGTAGCTTCTTTTACGTCCTTGCATTTTTTCATGCAGGTTCGCGTGTTTTCGTGGCTTCTTATGTCTCTTCTAACTAGGGTCTTCTTCACACATTCTAACCATTCTTTCCGCGGTCTGCCTCTGGGCACGCTGCCATTTACTTTAACTTGATACACTTGTTTCGTTAGTCGTTCATTTGGCATTGTCTTAACATGTCCGAACCATCTCTTAAGTAATAATAGCGAGTGAAGTTTTTCATTCGATTGGTTGATATAATAAACCAACTATATATGCAAATATATAGTGAGCACATTTATAGGCAGAAGGAGATAATTTTTTCTTCTAATTACATATCTTCAAATTATATTTAAAGTTATGTTTACAGATAAACATTTGTCATCTATTTGTTAATTTTATTAAAAAAATTATCGGCTTCGTGATTTACAATATATGTAACTTGAGGACAGCTAAATGAAAAAATTATTTATTTCTGTCTATAAATGTGCTCACAATGTATATTACTGCAAATATAATTTGATGACACACTCGAAAGAAACAAATACCTCTTTCTGCCTGTAAATTTGCATAATGTGCATTTGTTTATATATTTTGTTTATAACACAAACAAATAATATCCGATGAAAAATGTTCAGCAGTAAACATCACAGTCAACATAATTCCAAGGAAACTGAACCAAAAAACTATTTCTGCCTAAAAATGTGCTTAGGTTGCATTTTTTATATAATTTGTTTATCAAGTTAATAAATAACATAAAATAAAAAACAATAGTTAAATATTGCTATCAATATAATTTGAACTCAACTGCACTGAAAAGCGATCTCTTTCTTTTTATAAATGTGCTCACAATGCGACTGTTTATATAGTATGTTTCTACTGTTAACAAATAATTTCGAGTGCTACAGTTTCAAATTAGTGTGTATCACATATTGTTTTAAAAACATGGAATCGATATTGTTAAAAATCGGATAATGTAATGTGTTTATAACAATCAAAACACAATAAGTGAACAATTTTTTCATAAACGTAAAGGGAATAAATATAAATAAAACATTCTCACTGTTGAAAAAAATTACGAGGAATTATAGGACATATTAAACTATGCGAATGAGTGACCCCTTTTTTGTGAAGTTAGAATCGTGTTTTACATTAGTGTAGTCGCTAGAAAGCGTGGTTTATAATTTAGCGAGGAAATTTCAGTTTTAGGTGCGTGCACATATTGTGCCATATTATATAAGTAAAGAAATGTTTTAAATTATCCATACGTTTGATAATTTAATGAATATTTTAGTTAGAAAAGTCACAGAAATTTTCTATTTTATTTTGTAATCATTTTTTTCTATGTAGTAAGCCCTAGAATTTATCTATATAGGTATGTACTGATTAAAATTAAATCACAGTAAACCCCAAGAATAAAGTGTATATTTCAATTAGATAAAAACGCTGCAGTACGTTTATCTGGCGAAGGATAAAATTTATCTGACGTAAATATTTGTTTGAGATATGTGACATGTCAAACGGCTGCGTCTATGTTAACAAAAAAATTTCTTCGACAAATTTAAAAATCCTCGCGGTATTAATTATTTAAATCTTTTCACACTTTTAAATGATTTTAAACAGAAAATCATTCACCTACAATTATTAAATACTTAGTCTGCAATTTGGTTAGTTCATATTAAATAGTGTTTGTTTACAATTTTTGAAGTATTCACCAGGGTCGACAGAAAACTAAAGGTTTGATCAACAAAAGTAAAGGACTTAACTTGGCTGATGGTGTATTCACACGCCTGTCAACTAGCCGCCAGCCAGCAAAAGGAAAATGGTAAACAAACACTATTTAGTTTAAACTAAGAAAAGTGTAGACTGTGTATTCAGTATGTGTAGGTGAATGATTTTTTGTTGAAAATATTTTAAATAAAGTGAGAATATTTAAAAAATGAATACCGCGAAGATTTTTAAATTTATGGAGGAAATTTTTTCTGTGAACATAGACGCAGTCGTTTGACATATTGCATATGCTACATAAATATTTACGTCAGATAAGTTTTATCTTTCGTCAGATAAATTTTATCTTACGTTATATAAATTTGATCTTTCGTCGGAAAAATTTTATCTTTCCTCAGATAAACGTGGTGCAGCGTTTTTATCTAATTCAAAGATAAAATTTATTCCTGGGGTTTACTGTGATATTAAAGTATCAAATCATTTCTCTTTAAAGTAATATTTCGAAATAAAATTTGGCCGAGAATTTTTATAACAGGCTTCTGGCAGATAATATAATATTATTTAGTTATTTATTTCCACTGCAACAAAATGGTTTAATTATTAGATTTTCTAAGACATTAAAAACGATGCACAGATGCCTT
Organism: Belonocnema kinseyi; assembly: GCF_010883055.1. Taxonomy (NCBI): domain Eukaryota; kingdom Metazoa; phylum Arthropoda; class Insecta; order Hymenoptera; family Cynipidae; genus Belonocnema; species Belonocnema kinseyi. Next base: position 97,220,564 of record NC_046662.1, read on the forward strand.
GAGACTGCCTTACAGAGGGCCTCTCGAATGAATAGAAACTATTTATTTTCAGTAGGCGTGTTCCTCACATTTCGTGACTGAAAAATAAACATAAAAAATTCAAGAAACGAGAATGAATTTTCTGACAGTCTTAATGAAAAGGTGGAGATAAACGCCTGAAAAGCTTTCATAGGAGCAAACGGTGTATAAACGCGTTAGTCCTCTTCCGTGAGGTAACATTAGTGTCGTCGAATAAAAGAGGTAATATTCTGAGCTGAAGTTAAAAGCGTGACTTTTGTGTCTTGCTGGCGGTGCGGTGTGCTTGGCTAGGCTTGGATGAACGTGGGATGGTCTTTTCGAGCCGCGTGTAAAAGCTCTCATCTCTAGAGTCTCACCCCTTGTCTATGAATTACCTTCGTTTATGCACATGTATGTTCTATATACACGTATCCATAAATGTGCACTGCCCTTGAACCCTTTGCACTTGTCTTTATTGAACACATATAGTTTTTACTAGCTAGATGAACAAGTGGTTTTAGTGTAAAATTTACCGCAAAAATCTCGCTATACGGATTCAGTAATTCTTATATGTATATATAAACTTATATCTAAATATTTCTGTGTTGGATATAAAGTTGTGAGTACGTGGGTCGGAGTACGTGGCATACCTGAGGAGATAATCTGCTTAGTTATATATAATGTTTCATGATTTAGTTTATTGCAACTCAGTCGTTGTCGATTTGAATTCAGATTTGCTAAACTCTAGTTAATATCTGAACCTCAGGTAAGAAAAATTGTAAGATGTAACAATTTTGTGTAAGCTAATTTGAAACTGTTATGCTTTCAGGACAAAATTGTATTTAGTTCAATGATTTGCTTGTTAGAATTATGCGTTTAAGTTGAAATATCAGAAAAAAAATTTAATTAGTCATATCTTTGCCTAAATATAACTTGATTGTACTTGATTTAAGTTTGGGGGTTTTATTCAGTTTCTTCCGGCGTTTTAATTATTATTAAGTTGGCTTCAATTTATCCATTTTTCACTAAGTGGTTAAAAATGGCCTGAAAGTACAAGACGTTCTTAGGCTAACATAAAGCTTTGATCACAGTAAATGTCCAATTTGTTCTCTTTTATATCAATATAAATTCATCTTAAGCCAATAGTTTCATAATCTTCTATTATAAGTACCCATTTTGCTCGATGAAATCTCGAAAATCTAATCACTCTGCATAAGTAAATTTTCATCCCTTCGAAGGAAACGAACTGCATCATTAAAAATATAAGGGTACTAGAATGGAAGAGCGGTTTTCTTAAAACTGATTATTTGTCTTTTCCTTGAAAGAGACATTTATTTTTAAACAAGAAATTGACCATTCAATTTCAATTTGAATTAACGTTTGCCGCAATCCAGGAAAATAAGTTGGTGTTAAATCTATATTGTTAAACACAAGATTAATAATTTGTTCGCTTTTGTATTTGATTTGAACAATATAATTTTTTTTTTGTTTATTCTCGGCAGGTTTATTTCCTACCAACACTTTTATTTTATTTTTTAGGACACGTTAAATGCAAATCAATCATCAAATATTGCTACCTAGTATAGAATTTATTGAAAACAAACAAGTTGTTTTTTAATTTTCAAATGCGCAACCTTAAGACATGTTAACTAAAATGTTATCCTGTCGTCTTATATTTTAGATTCGCTGATAGAAAAAAAAACTATTGTGATGCTAATAGAATTGTCTTTCTGAAATATTAACTGTAATTGTTATATTTTCCTCTATGATCTACAGTGTAAACTGAAGCGAGGCCCGTTGTAGCTCTATATCTGGAAGTAGTCTTCAATTAGCTATAGAATTTCCAGCCTCGAAACGGAAAATTTTCGTAGGTCTTAATTACGTCCGAAAGCCCGGTAAAATTCAACATTCATGACTATGCATATGTTGAAAAATCTAAAAGCACAACAAGTAAAAGCCGCAAATCTAATATATATTTTTATGACGAATGAGAAACTTAACTTACGCTGTATTTCACATGACCAAAAGGTGGAAAAATAATGAACCTTTAGAAAAGTAAAATAATAAATGAGTGAATAAGTAGATCAATAAATAATGCGAAGTTTTCCCATGGGGAAGAAAACATATATAAAAAACTATTTATTAGTATTTTCCAGAAATATTTAGTAAAAAATTAAGGGATAAGAAGAAACTGGATTGAAGCGACTATCAAGAATGATTTTAATACTGCATATATTTTAAACAGCAATTAGGTTCATAAGCATCTTTATTTTTTAAACAATAAACAGGGAAAAGTCAACGCAGCTCAATTTATGAATTTCTAAGTATAGAATGTATGAAATTGCTTTGAAGTGGTAACGGGAATATCGTGTTTGCCTCGCGTGAGTTCTTACGTCGAGCCATTCGCTTCGATCTGAATCTGCTTCACATGCGGACAGTTGCGGAGTTTCAAAGCAACTCCTTTGAATGGGCTTTCAAATTTATTGACTGGGAAACGTGAATTCTCTACGCTTGCAGAATATCAGCAATTCTCCATATGAGCCCAGAGATGTTTACCACCTTACTTGTTCACTTAAACTGGCTTTGCTAAACTAGACTCTGATCAAGCTGACGCTTTTTGCACATAAGAAACTGCTTTTCTATACTTCGTTGTCGTGATACTTCATTTAACTTTACTGAATTTATTAAATTTAATTTTCACCATATCTATACGAACAATATTGTATAGCTGACTTAATATGACCAACACTACTTGATATGTCTCATAATTTAAAAAAATTACTGATTATATCTTTCAAAGTTTAATGTGGTTAGGTTAAAATGAATTACACTACTAAGCGCCCTTATAGCTGACTTAAAATAACTCTTACAACTCAAAACTCCTTTCTGGCTGACTTATAAGTACGTGTACTACTTGATACCCTATGTGGCTGGTCTTAATAAATCCTCAGTATTAGGGGTCCCTCAAACCGACTCGAAACCATCATCTGGCCGGATTAATATGACTTTTACTACTTAGGCTGTCATTGCTGACCTTAAATTACTTTTACCACAATCATATGGCTGGCTTAAAATTACATTGAATACTTGAAACCTATCATGGCCGATTTAAAATTATTCGTACCAAGAGAAACTCCACAGACTTACGACCCTTATGGACGAACTAAAGTAACTTTTACTACTGGAAATCGCCCATGGCTGACTTAAGCTCACTTTTACGACAGTAAAACCCTTACAGTTGACATGTTCAAAAAGTGAGAGGAAGAAAGAGTGGAATAGGTTAGACAAGTCCACTCCGCAAAGAAAAAATAACGTAATAGAGATATACTGTTGGAAATGTTGACACATTTAAGTTATTAAGGTTACTGACATTTACTAAACTAGGTTGTTGAAAGAAATTCTTTACCCTTTATAGTAAATTTAATACATTTTTATTAAAATTCAGAAACAGTATATAAAAATTATGAATAGTTTCCTAAAATTTCTAAACAGTAACCAAACGAAGACCGCAGTTGCTACTTGTGTAATCCTCGCTTCTTTAATCACTTCTACTGAAAAATTCGCCTGATTAATGTAAGGTCCCTTTCCTCGCGGCACGTCACATTTGATGAAAAATAGGTTAAAACAGTTTTTTTATAATAATTTTAATATAAAAACACATTATATTAGTTTAAAAATGGCTTTCTGTGCGAATTTTCCAAACTTTGCTTCGGTGTCCTCGTGCTTGAACTGAGAGTCCATCTGTAGAGACGACTTTCTCTACGCAGTCTATATTAGTCCTAACAATATAAATATAGCATGAAAATATAAACAAAGCTCATACAATCGAACATGCACGTATCTAAGTTATATCACATACTGCAGTGTACTGCATGTTCAAAAAAACAATTTATTATCATAAAAGATGGGCTTTCATTATACATTAGATACAATGCTGCAGTCCAGTAGGCAATAAAAAGAACTAGTATGCTTGTCGTGGTTACTTTCCCTGCACGTATGGCGAAAAATGATCTCTGTGACAAAGTATCCGTTAGACATTAGGCTTTTCTGTTAGACTTATGTAACATGTATGCATACAAATTAATTGATACTGAATTCACTTATATTGTCTTACTAATACTTATATTGTCTAGAGAAATATAGATTACATATTTGGTTTTAAAATTAATGAACTAAAATCATTATTTAACTTCTTGAAATTTTAAGTTACTGTGTCTGAAAATTCATAAATTGTAATACAATTTTCTGAGACCTGTGTCTATAGCTTTATAAAGTTCTAATTGTTAAAAAATTAGTTTTTGTGTAGTAATACTTAAAAACGGTTACTGCAGAAAGTTTCAGGCACGCGTTTCTGAAAAATCATATAGAAATTTTCTAATACTGTAGAATAGTAAAAAGGATTTATCTAATTTTTCATAAAAAATAGCATGTGACTGACTAAATAAACTCGATTTGGTAAATATAACACCATTGGTAAAGATAATAAATCTAGGCTCCATTCTCAATTAACAAATAAAAGTTATTGAAACTTTATGAGAATTCGACTACCCATTATTCGATGTCCATTCGGCTCCTTCAAATTCAAACGGAATAAAATCATACTGAAAAAATAGCAGTTTAAAATCAACTATATTGCATGAGCAGCATTTTTTCTTTCTCATTTTACTACATTTGTAGCAGAGATAACTGTGATTTAAGGGTCAGAATTACTATTTAAATATTGTAAAATTGCTCTTGTAAATGTAACATAGTCTGTTTTAACAATAACTATCCACTCACAGTAAACTGAATCATATTATCCTAATTAGAAGAATCTAGTAAAAGTCACATTATGCTCACAGGTAAAATTATTCATTTTCTTTTGAAAATGATCTCTATTTTTATAGAAGAGATTCATTTACATCTCAAATATCTTAAAATAATCCACAACAACAAAATCGATTTAAATATTTAATATATTAAAAAAGTTATTGTAAATTGATAAACCAACATGTTGAAATGTTCTGAGGATAGGTTACAAATACGTTGTAAGTTGAGTCAAAACCTCAAATACATCATTTTTATTTTTGACAGAAGTTTGACTCGTTTAGTTGTTACGTCTAATGCGACGTCTGTATTGTAGTTTGCATCCCATAGATATTTTTAAACTTTTCGTAAATCATTAAAACTATGATTTAGTATTTATCTGATTTCCACTAAGCTTTTATCAATAAAGATCAAGGTTTTAAAAAGGAAATTTCCAGAGCTCTACAGTTAAAATCGCAGAATCTTTCGGAGATGAAATATTTTGTTTTTTAAAGGAAATTAGATAGTACGCATTTTTCCGATTCGCAAAAAAAATCTAAAAGTTACGCGTATTTGAATGTTGTGCTTTCTTTTCCAAAAAATCTTAATTTTTTCTTTAAACCTCTATAACTTTGGATCTGGTTAAACTATTTATTTATTTTTTATATTTTCTCGGAAACAATAATAGATACGAAAAAATGTTAAGATATAAGTTCGCCCCTGTAAAAACATTCCATGAAAAACGTTTCTCTTTCTCTTCGCTTTAGAAAAAAATTCAAAAATTAAATTTGTAGGGCAAAAATTCTCCCGGCCAAGAAATTTTTTTTAAGTGCATGATGCTGATAAGATGTCCTTATTTTATTAATGCAATTTTTTAAAAATATTAAGTAGAATATAAAAGTGGGGTTTTTAAGAAAATTCTTTTTTTCAAATTTTAGAAACATGAAGAAAAAATATTTTCTGAAAAACCCAACCTAATTTCCTCTAAAAAACAACATATTTCGTCCCCGAGAGATTCAGCTATTTCAATTGTAGAGCCCTGCCTGAGTTAAAATGGATTCGGTCTCTTTTATTTTCACCGCATTTCCTATTTCGCATATATAAACTGGATTCAATGCAAAAACCAAGATGAAGCGAAAAATCTGATCACACGCGTGGGCCGCGGAGTACAACTCAATTCTAGATAATAACTAAGCATGATGGGCAGATCGTTGCTTCTACCCGCTGATTGAGCCACATTATGATCGATTATTAACTAGAGTTTGATCGCATTACGTGTTCCACGCGTTTGATCAAATTTATTTCTTTATTCTTGACTCACGCATTGAATCCGGTTTTCATGCGCAAAATAGGAAACGCGATAAAGGGAAAAAGCAGTCATTGCTCACATTTTGCGCAAAGTGCCCTTTTAAAACTTTGATATAGTGATGAAAGATTAATACAATTTTGAGCGGCCCTACATATTTCGATAGTTTGTTGTATGTTGCCCCATTGGCCATAACTAAACATTTTTTATAACACCCCTATGATTTCGCCCGCACAAATAAAAGCTTAGGTTTTTCCTTTTAAGAAGTTTAATGATAAAGTGTGATTTTTATTCTTTATTTATGAAAAGAAACGTGAAATGCTTTTTGAGAGTATACTATCCACTTTGGCCATTTTAAACCCTTTAAATATCAATAAAGATCATATTTTCTACTACAGTTTCGAAAGGTATATTTTAATTATTTTAATTTTTGAATAATAATTTTTAATAGCTTATATTATTATGAAGAGATGCATTCTTAAATAATATTTAGAACCTATAATTTCACAAAAAATATCTAGATTTAATAATAGTTTACTCATTTTCCAAAATTCGTTCAGGTTCCATTTCTATATTTTGTGTCAAGAAAAAATTAATCATTTGGTACATATCTTGTTTCCTGAACATAGTTTTGGAAACGATCCTTTGCTTGCAGTTGACAGGAAACATTTGTTTTCCATTAGTTTGCATACATGTATATCATCATAAGATAGTAAGCAGGTGGTCCAGTGGAATTTCTCAAATCCGAGTCCACTGCGAAATTTCATTCAGCAGTTACGTCTGTATTTATCAGATATAGCAGGTTTTGTTTTTGGGCTCGGAGCCAGCGAAACTTTGGAGGTTGAGCCAATCACCGATTGCATGCTTGGCGTATTTCTGCGACAGATAGGGGATAGAAATATTGCAAAAATCGGAATCTGCGGTTTTCGTTAGCCACTTCTGTTAGAGCTGACGTGGAATTGGCAAAATCTTCACTTGTGGTGAATGTTCTGCTTATTTCTAACGTATGAAGCTCTTTTCAGAAGATATCTATGATCATCCGAAAATGAATGACCCTTTAGAAGACTACATTATTTATCTGAAGATATTTTGCAACTCAGGAGGATTGAAATTTAAATATCTATGCAAGATTTCATGTTAAATGGAGTGATGAATAGACATCTGAATAAATGGTTTCTAATCATAATTTTTGAACTTATATACATCAAAATTGAAGAACTTTAAATGAGATTAAAATCAAATTTAAAACCTTCTTTTTAAGTCCAATAATAAAAATAATGTGCAGAATTCCTGAAAAGGAAATCAAGAATCCATCAACCAAATTTGGAGAAAAAATATTTTATTGTATATTTTAGCAGAAATAACTTTTTTTCTTTATTTGTTTTTTTTTCCAAATTTCAATAGGAACATTTTATGACAGTTGTCCAAATTTGGTGGATGGATTCTTGGTTTTATTTTCAGGAACTCTGCAAATTTACTTATTTAAATCGATTTCGATGCACCAAAAGACTTTCCACGAGAGCTTGAATTTTGAGAACACCATAAATGACTATGGTTTTTTTTTAATAAACGAACAATCAAACCTTCATAAAAGTATGTAGCGAAAATCTCGAAATTTCAAATTAATTGCTTCATTGTCGCCATTAGTAGATTTTGATGAAAAAATGAAGCTACAGTAATATTTAGGTTCGTTTTGTTTTAATATCTCAAATGCCAGCGTGATTTGATTTGAAAAGATTATTTATATGTCATTCAAATATGTGTGTATAAATTACTTTGATATTTTATTGTCAATGTACATTTTGTATTAGGTCAGTGTGAAAGTGTAGAAGAAAATGTTGAAATTAATCGAATCACTCGTTCCGAAGAAAGAAAGTTTCTGTTTGGCATCCAAAAGAAATAAAACGAAACATTGAGCTTTCAATGTCTTCTGTTCACCATTTTCATTTTGAATTAAATAAAGCTTTTTTCAATAAAAGAAATTTTACCTACAGACTTAAAATTCGTGGGAGGGAAATATTTCCGGGCCCATCCACATAAAATTGAGCAGTATTGCAGAGTGACCAAACGCGGAAATTAAATTTCTTTATTTTTATCGCTTACCTCCTAACACTTTTTCATTTGACGAAAAAATAATCATCCATTTTTCTTTGATTTAAAACCCATTTTGAACGCAGTTTTGGCATTTTAACGGACCCAAAATGAATCACAGCTTATAGTGCACGTTCTTTACTTTGAAAATAGTGCATATTACTTGTAATCCCCAAAACTTAATTTTCATTATATCAATTAAGATGTCAACAATATTTTTGTTCAATTTAAACTGAATTCCTCAGAATTGCAAAGAGCTAATTGAATTTAGGAGAGAATATGATATCGTATGTACTTTCCTTATTCAATCTAGTCATTTTATGTATTACATTCTGATTAGAGAAGGTATATTAGATTGGTGTAAAATTTGCTTCCCCTCTACTTGTTTTTGCCAAATAACCACAGGTTTTCGCGAATTTATCTGCAAACTGAAACACATGTCCAAACAATTTCAAGCCATACAACGTACGATAACAAAAAAGTCCAGAAAAGAAGAACGTTGTTTTTTGTACTCTAAAAGATTATCGTAACAACTTTTTCAATACAAAATTCCGTTTCGCGGTCAAACTGCAACATACGATAAAAGATGAATTAAGAAAACTTATGCACCCTGAAATGATCTACAAATTGGTATTAACCACTTTTTAATAGGATGCGAAATTTTTGTTTTGTTCGTAAAAAAATACATTAAAAATAAACAAATAATTTTTTGGACAAAACGATATAAGCTGCGAAAAAATAATTAGACACAAATCAAAAAGAGCTACACATTTTTTATTTACCATTTCTTAATGTCATGCGTAATTTTTGTTTTAATGGTATAAAATAACATTAAAAATTAAAAATTAAAAACTAAATTTTTGAAAAAACGACGCAAGCCACGAAAAAAACCAATGAACAAAAATCGTACATTCAAAAGAGAACTACAATTTCGTTATAATTATTTTTTGAAGGAACGCAGTTTGAAGGTACGGACAAAAATTAATAGACAAGAGTTGTTCAACAGCAAAAAATCTACAAATTTCCTATCAATCATTTTTACATAGAACACGTACATTTTGTTTTAATTGTAAAAAAAGGTTTAAAATAAAAATTAAATTTTTGGAAAAATGAAACAAAGGAAGAAAAAAGTGAATAGGCAAAATTTGTTCAACCAAAAAAATCTAACAATTCGTCATACACTTTTGTTATGGGAATGCATTACATAGTCTCTACAAATTTTCTTAAAATAACTGCACGCTTGGATGCGTATTTTTGGTTTAAATCGTAAAAATAACATTGAAAATAAACAGATTAAATTTATGGAAAAATGAGACAAGTTGTAATAAAATGTTTAATTACAAAATTGTGTTTTTTAATAAAACGCACACTTTCTTCAATTGTAAGAACAAGAAAATGTAAGTTCGTCTGTTTTAGTACCAACGCGTATCATGAATTGGAATAATGTACTTTTATTGAAATGATATATATTTTCCAGGTAGCTAAAAATAAAATTTAATGCAAAAGAAGGAACAAATATTAAATGAGCATGATAAAAAAAAATTTGTAATTTATTTTGCAATATCAGAATAAGCAAACCGTGGTCGAGGTACAAAAATACATATATTATAAATTGAACATAATATAGTTGAACTCAATGTAGAAAATTTTGCATTGCGGACAAACTTGATTGCGAAGCACGAGATGCATGATAAGAATGTGTTCGTTAAAGCTGAAGGAGCTTTAACAAAAGAGAATTCACAATCACCAAATGACAGTTGTCGATGATTTGACCTTTAATTTTTACAGATCTGTGCACAAATGTTGAGGAAGTACAAATAACGTACACGCATTTTGAGGTAAATATACTTTCGAGCACGAAGCGAGCCGCGTGCGCGGCACGATGTGGATGTGCCTACGCGGTAGGTAGATTATTTTTCAGTTTCACTTATGCAAAAAATAAAAATTGAATTTACCTGTGCGAGTATTTCTCGTTCGTCTCACTCGTAAAAAATAGAGAGCCATTATCAACTATGTAATTTTAATTCAGGCCTCAAAATAACAGATGCTCTATGAACTCTACGTCCGAAAAAAAGAATGATAGTGTGTATATAAAATTATAAAAGACTGGTACAAATAAATCATTGGATGCAAAAATATAATCCACTTTTCGCATAAATCATCGTCCCTTTGAGAGCAGATGCCATTATGCCATGATCATTGGCCCATGGCAAGTTCCTCGAACAAGTTAATAGGGCATATAACTAGGCCAAAATGTTATGTGATCACTGTACCAGTTTGAAAAATTCAAAAATAGTTGAAAGTGGTAAAACGATTCATTCTTCAGTTTCTTATTACACAAATGTCAAGATCATAACTTTAGTGATAATTCAAAATACAAAATGTAATTTAGAACGATGCGAAGAAAACATAAAAAATATACTTTATGCGATTGCGATTAAATAGAATAGAATTTTTGAATTTTTGGTACGATTTTATTTTAATAAAACTGTGCAAAAAAGTCAAATTCAATCATTTCCATAGATTTTCATAGAATTATAAGTCATAAGTTATAAGTTATAAGTTTTATGCGGATATATGGAAGTAATCGGTATTCAAATTATTGTTTCGTTGTTAGTAACCAGGGCCATTAAAACATTTATTTGGTAGTCTACCCATGGCCGTTATACATTAAATTTTTTTTGAAAACTTGATCAATCATTTAGAAATGTTTATTAATGACAATTTTTTGGTACAGAATACAATTCTAATAATAGAGGAGAACTATTGTAGTATAAATAATTTTGCCTACATAACACTGATATTCTGGTTTATATCCATTTTAATTATAATTTTCGCATTCTTAAAATCTATCTTATTTAAATCGAATCAATAGCGAGTTAATTTAAGTAATTTCTTCTGAGATGAAAAAATCATATTTTTGAAATAAACAATAATTTGTTCGCTTGGTCCCAGCTGCATTTTTTAGGTCAGAGGATCCAAAAAATTGTTTTGTGCATAAATAAGTTAAGTTAGTTTGAGCGTTTCTTGCACAAAATTTCTTAATTGATGTTATTTTAATTATAATTATAAAACTACATGATCCTTTTAAGAATTTTTCAAATAAGAAAAGTCATTAAACAAAATAGATGTAACTTTTCTAGATCTAGAGATTTTTCCCAATATTTTTTCAAGAACGATGAAAACTTAGATAGAAGTCGATAAGATCTGATATTTTTACCTTAATGACCGCTGCGGATGGATATGATAGGTGACTCGACAAAAAAAGGACAGAAGTATATAGTAAAGTTATTGTTACTATTAATTGCAAATTTTGTGTGTGGTTAAATTTTTATCTTATAGAATTTTTTCATTTTTATTAACTTAAAAATAAATAAAGATATCGTTAATTACCAAATTTCCATTGTTAATTTCAACTCCTACAATAAATAAGTAATTCAAGTAATTATATATTTGTAATACAGGTATGATTTATGCATTTGATCAATCTTTTTTTTTTAGTTTTGAAAGTACCTGTTTGGCACACGGTTCGATTATGAGCCTATTAGATATTAATCCTCGTCGTATTATTGGCTCATAATCGTACTGAGTACATGGATATTCTTTTTCGCCCCGTAGCGATTATCAACCCGTCAACCTATCATGAAATGTCGAACGCGATAACCTTGCAAATAATACCTTTGTTAGGTAAAGCATCATGTGCACTATGAAATCAGATTCAGTCTTTTTACCCTAGCGTCAGTTTTTAATTAGGTTGTGGGGTCCAATAATAGCCTACTTGTATTTTCAGAAGTCACTTGCTCGTTATTTCTTTTGCATATAACTTCTTCAAGAACAAATAAAAAACAAGAGACTTCTGCATACTAAGTAGACTTCCTAAGTACAGAATTAGTACAATACGATATTTTCAGTTGTGCAGTGTCATTCATCTTTGGAACATATGTTGATTATGTAATTTGATTAATCAAATATTCACATTTCTTTTATTCAACACAGAAAAAGTGGATTGTTCAATCGGCGATGCTATATTATTGAACAGGACGTGACAGTCTTATGCATTCTTCGCTGAAAATATACGTTACAAAGCAAAATTTCGAGCAAAATATAATTAGGACATGTTAAATAATAAAAAAGGACCATGTACCTGTGCTTTAGATAGCATGAAACTTCAGTAGGTCCCCTTGAGAGAAATTTCCCTAGTTTTAGCCTCCACGACCTTTATTCTTGATATATTACTCGTATGTGCAACTTTATCCTTGAGTCCTTATATTCGAGGTCAAAGAAAGCCCTCGAGGCATCGACGAATCTGTAAAGTGTGCCGTGGCTAACAAAGATCTATCATCGGTGCCATGCACATTTAAGAAAAATATTAAATATTGTGAACTGAATATTGATTAGTGAATACTGAATATTGAATATTGAATATTCAACAAAAAAGACTGAAGACAAAAGACGGAAGAGTGAAGCTACACCTTGGCGACAAAGGATAATAGATAGAGGCGCGTATTGTAAGCAGGTTTTAACATGGTCTCCGAAGGGGTGGTATACTCGATATGTGGGAGAAGGTCAAGCACCCTTCGTGCCAGACAATGAAGAACTTTGGGTTTCTCCAGCGCCGATCGAACAATCGTATGCGGCGGCCATGTGTGCAAAGCTTGCAGTGCTTGTCATTTTTTACACACTTGATGACGTCACCACAGACTTCCGGCTGCGCAAGCGTGACGCGTGACCAGTCCCAGGCTCGATTGCGAAACTTGGACGATACGGGGCAAGCCTTTGCTCTGATGCAACTTTTGGTTCACCTAATTGCTTATTCATTCCGTTGTATGCACTAAGAATCAAGCAGAAATATGTTATTTTAATCGTTATATATTCTAATTCAGCCTAATATTGATACAGATTATGATTACCGATAGGTATATTATATGTATCACAAATTTTACTGAGTCCAAGCTTTTATGATATAGAGAAAAATGAAGTGGAAAGGTTGGCCAAGATATAGGGGTCCTGGTTGGGATGTAATCAATCAGGATTATGTCTGTAGTTATTCCCTATTTCCTCACATATATTTTTATTAGTCCTTTTAAATATTTGATTAAGATACCCATTAATTAGGCTATTTTCAAAGAGTTGTTCACAAGAAAATACTGGAAATTCACTGTATGAATTTGAATTAGTCGTTCTCTACTAATTGAAAAAGTGCTTTATCGATAACTAATTTCTTTAGTAATCGTCTTTTACATTGGTAATTTTCTAACAAGTACAATTATTTTTCTCAGGCTGAAATTTTTTTGCGTTGTTTTTCAAGCTGTGGGCAAGTTTTATAGGTCATAATGTCTGAAATATTGTAAAAATTTTTAATAGTTTATTTAATAAATTTTATGAGTGTTAGTAATCATTACGCTTCGCTCAACTTTGCCTTAGCAGCGATCTGGAGACGATAATATCGCAGATGACGTAAAAATAGCCACAAATAACTTGCGACACATATATTATTAAGTTCATACGCACTGACATGTGTCTCATTGTCTTATTCTACGAGTAAAATGAACTGTTGTAAGACAAAACACGGATTTTCCGCAGGACACCATAAGCAGTTAAGAGGTTTAGGCCGCGGATTTTTCCGAACTGCAAAAAAACAATTTCTAAAAAGTTACGCGTATTTAAATTCTTGTGCTTTGTTTTTTAAAAAACGCGAATGTTTTTCTTTAAACTTTTATCACTTTTTACCTAATTGCAATATTTATCATTCTTGTTTTGATTCTAACAGCGTTCATTGTCTTCTTTCCAAATCCGTTGGATAATTGCAAAAAGGTTAAAAATTAACAAAAACGCAGCTACTTTCCTTACAACAATTTAAAATCGATTTTCTAAAAAAAACCACCTTTAAATTTTTAGCCAATTTTTTTTTTAACTTGTACTTTGATACTGAAGATATCTTATAAGTTTCATGCTTGTAAAATAACTTTTGTGGCTAGGAGAATTCTTTTTTCCGAAAAAAGAATTTTATAGTTTTTAAAGTAATAACTTCTTATAGCACGGTGTGAACTCGAAAATTTGGCTGACAATTGGAGGGTAATGCAAACCTGGGTGACGCTCTTTATCTCTCCTTCGCTTCTCCGACTGACAGACTCGTTCTGTCCCTCTCCGCCTCCTCTCCTTCGCTTCTTAATTTTGCTCCCTTTTGCGTATATTTCTTTCTCTCTCTCTGTCTTTCCTTCAGTCTGATAGAAGAAGTATAATTTTTGGATTTAAATAAGACAAACTGCGAAATTCGTTTTGAAATTTTTCTGTGATTTGATTTGTTTGTTGGTCATGGATAAGAATAAAGTTTGGATCAATTATTACTGACAAGTGCACCTTTTGAAACATCTGAATTATGTTGGTACGGTATCTGGTATTATTGTTAAATTTTATGCCATGCTGTATATTTTACAGAAAAAATACATCTTTTTTCTGTAGTAAAAAAACCTTTTTTTCAGATTTTGCTGAATTCGCATTGGGTTAGTGTCCAACTCTCTCCCGACCACTAGATTTCTGTAAATCTATTAAAAGTTCTGTGAAAAAATGAATTGTTAAAACGTACTCTATGGAAAACTCTCGAAAATGACTAGAATGCATCCAAATATGTTTCTAAATTCTTTAAAATGCCTTATGTGATATAAAAGACCATTATTTTTGGAAAATCAAAATTTATAAACAATTAAAAATTGAATATAATGTCAAAAATTTTAGGTTAAGGTGATCTGACTTCCAAACGACCTAAAATTTTGGACATTATTTTTTCAGTGTGACTGTGAAATCGTAAATAGAGAAAATACTTATAAATAATTTAGAAAATGTTATGTGAAATTGAAAAGCAATAAGACAGTACAATTTATTCACCAGCTATTCACTGAGAACGATAATTCACGGAAAATCTATGTAAAAATGCTTGAGATTCTACCACCTAAGATCTTTTTACTATATTTGACTTGATCAACTGAGTTTGGCGTAATGATAGGAATAGTCTAGAAAAGCATAAAAAGCCCTAAGGAGCGCTTTGTACAGTAAGTCTTAGTTTTTTTCGTTTGCATGTATTGTTTTAAGTTTTCATTTTAGTTTTATGCGCTAACTTTTTAGGTTCAAGATTTTTTTAAATTATAAGAAATTAGTGGTGGGTAAGCGTTCTATAGTACTTTTTATTTAAATTCCCAAGTTTTTAACTAGATACCTCATTTTATGTGGAAAACTCGTGGTTCAGCTGCATTTCTTTAAGATCATTGAGATTAATTTGCTTGAAGGTAAAACAAAAACGCATCTGGCAACAACTTCAATAAACACATTTCAATGTTTTATTTTTGAATAGAATATGAAAATATAAACGTAAACATTCAATAAAACATAATAACATGTATCCAATTTATACACGTAACATATCTCCCTTTCTTAAAATAGAGGTTTAAAAATGTACAAAAAACTCGAAAAATTTGAGTGCCTGATCAAAACCACAGTTTCTACTGAAGTCATAACATGTCTGACTATAACAGTACTTTTCCACTTTGTAAAGCAGCCGGATTACTCAGAAAGAGCTACTTCTCCAAGTGGAAACGTGATGAAATGGTCAGACAAGAGATGAGTTGTTGACATTCAGCATCACAGATCTTTCTTTTTGAAGTCAATATTCTCCTTAGGCTTTATGAAATTGATTCCATAGTATTCATTCAACTTCAAAACATATCCTTAGAGCTATAATTGTATTCGAATTAACAGTAGTGGATTACTCTATATTATCAAAAATTAGAATTGATTTAATTAAATAGGTCAAAGACTAAACATAACTCCTTCAAGTGAAGCTTCACTAAAAAATTTTTGTATCATGTTAAAATATGACTTACAACTGTTACCAAATATTTATATTAAAAGAATAACCTATATGAATGTAGTTTTCTTACAAATAAGGAGTTTTTAAAGCAATAATCACTGATGCATTCAACAGAGCATATTTTTAAATAAAATCATATAAATAATTAACTATGTTTTATACCTAATTAGAACAAATATTTTTACATAAGTCAAAATTGATGTAGTCGATTTTTGGAAATAAATTGTAAGTGTATTAAAAATGTTCCAATTACTGCTATTACTGTAGATGATGAGAAGGATGAGTATCGGTTAGTAAAAGAGCCTGCCTGAAAAATTCGTTTATCGGTTTACAGAGAAAAGCTGCTGATTATTCTCCAACGGGTTAATCTTCTATCGTTTTTCTGGGTTCAAATATCGTAATTACCACCTTCTGGTCCTAGAATGATATATCCTAGACAAAGCAGGGAAAAGATGCAAGAAAATAACAAAAATGGAAAGTAAGCATTGTTTTCGAAGTTTAGATGATAAATTCGTGCCTATTTTCGGAGCCTGAATTCAATACTTTGCGTTGATTGAAGACAGTTATCAGTGGCTTTTGCATGTAAGTAATTTCCTAAGCTTTCAAAATTGAACTTGTCAGTTATTAATTTCTTTTGTTCCAAAACGTAGGGTAAAAAACGTAGAATATTTGTGATTTCCAAGATAAGTCCCCGTGTTGGTTAGAAACTGCAGGTAAAAACGTAATCTATTTGACCGTTCCAGAACAGATAATAAAACTAGCAAAAGGAAAAATTAAATCCTGCCATTAAGAAATAACCCCTCATAACCTCACTTAACCGCTTTCTGTTTTCAGACTACCAACACGAAATTATTAAAAATAGGTTGCTTCTATGCTTTGTATCAATTATTTCTTGTTGCCTGGCAAATAAAATTTTTAATTTTTAAACTTTTTATGACTTTCTTTTTACCTTTCTCAATACTAATTTCTATGTGTAAAAATGACAAGGTTCTATCTTGGAGAAAGCAAATAAACAAATGCTAACTCATGGATACCAATTTCAAAGGTACTACAGAGTTGAGGGCGTTTATGTACAGAATACAACTTATTATTTTGTCGTTTGGATACTTCAATTTCATAATTGGGTTTATTTAACGCCTATTTCACGTTTTATAATAAATTTTGCATATATAATTGTTCATCAAGGCACATCGATATTTTTAAAATGTACTAGGAATAAACTTGTATGCAGTTACTAAGTAAAACATAAAAAGTATACAAATTATTTAAAAAATCAAGACACTATTGAATTATTAAGACTTCTAAAGTATTTAGGAATTTATAATCTATGCAGCTAAAATATAATTGCTACATTGCAGTAACGACTATAAAGCTACTGAGGATGTATCGATTTACGTAGTTGATAAATAGAGAGCGGACTAAATATGATATGTAATTGGCTACGAATCGCCCGCAAAAGAATAACCACTATGGGGCATCTAGAAAAAAATGTTCTTCATAGTTCTGAAAGCGATTAAAAACTTTCTTTTTAAAGTCAAATACACAGCCCATAAGTAGCTGTAGTCACAAAGCACTAAAAGTAACGCTCTTCTTTTTATTTTTGAACCTAAAAATGGTGTTACCAGATCTACGTTTCCAAAAAAAATTTTTAAATCTAGTTGAATTTATACCTGTATAGTAATGATGGCATTACAATATTTTTTTCCTAGTCTAAATGACCCAGAATGATTTAAAAATCTTAAAAAGTCGACTCTTTCTCTTTTTTCTTAGAGTTCTATCAATTTCTCGACTGCCTAACTGTCTTGATATATGTTATCGGGAATATATTCTCAATACATTGAAACAGCATTATATGAAGAAGTAAAATCAGTTTCTTTGATCTTTAATTATAAAAAAGTATCTAAAGGAGAAGTATTGTTCTTATTTTAAGTTAAGATTAACCAAACATATAGAGTGATATCACTCCTTATTATTTTTTCGGGCTGCTTCTTTATGTTCGCTCCTTCCTCATAACTCTGTGCAGTATTTATGTTTTCTAATTCTTTTGCAGGCGATTCGTAACCAATAGCATAACATAACTAACACGTTTGCCATTGAAAAAACGGTTGCAAGTTCATTAAATCCTCCATTGGCATTTATTTAGGAGAAAATTATTTTTCGTATACTGCTTGCTAAAATATTGCATGTTTTATCAGTCGATTTTTTAAATCCAAATGGTCTATATTAATATTTATCACGTTAATTGTAAATACATATATTTATCAATGTTATTTCAAAATCTGCACTAAGTTGCATTTTATTTCAAACCCTAGGGTCAGTAGAAATATCATTTTACTTATTTTTTCAGTTGTCACGGTGTTGAGAGCAGACATGCCACGAAGCATGAAAAACGTCGGTTGCAGAAGCTCGAAACTTCCTGGCCATTTTCCCTGTAAGTTTGTTTAAAATTCTATTGACATAATAATTTAAGATAATTACGAAGGACCATACATGAAACGAAATGAGGAATTCTATTTGGTCAATTATTTATACCAGAGTTTTAAGAGAAACATTCAGATACATTTACCTTAATTTCTACTAATGGCTTTCCCAAAATTCTGTTTCACACAATTTTGACCATGGAACACATCACTTCTTAACTATGTGAGATTTTAATTAAAATTTTTCAATCTGTTTGGACCGACTTTCACATAAAGAGATCCAGTTTTTTAAAAGAATTTATATCTCCTTTTTAAAACTTTTTACTTACTCTCTCAGTCTGATTAAAAAGTTCTATACGATTTAAAAAAGTGCATCCTTGCAACGGCACAGAGGTTGTTCGTATGAGAAAAACATCAATTAAAACAGGGAGAGGGGGTGTTTTAATAAATTGTTACTTTTTCCTAAATCTAAAGGATGATTTAGAGATCATAATCTAACTGTTTGTGAACTTCGACGCATTTCAGCATCAACGTTGGGGGTCACCCTTAAGGATGACGACCTTCCACCTTGATTCGCTATGGAAATACAAGCACGAACGTGACCTCGGCATGACGAGAGATATCCGAGACATGCAATAATATACCGAATTCTTTCTTGACTGATGGCATTTTAACGTAAAATGTCTAGAAGCACCGCTGCCTGAGCCAAAGATCAAAGAAATGGTTGGTTCCGGTACATCAGTCTGAAAAGAAAACTCTCTTCTCTGGACGTTCCTCTGGAACATTAAAAAAAATCGTTCGTTCCTATACATCAATGTTTAAAGAAATCTCACGTATCGAAAACAAAACGAATAATAATAATTGATTAGAGTTTACTTTGACTTGAAGAATAAGCTTTATTCAACTTTTAGGAATATATAATTGTGATTGTCAACATACTCGTATTAACCATTTTAGACAATGAAATTTTCCAATACAAAAAAATCCTAACCATCAATAATATTTCTTTTTAACTAGGGGTAACCTAAAAATATATGAAAATATAAAACTGAGAGATCAAGGAATATATTTTTGATGGATATTATTTTCACACGTGGCTATAGCTCAAGTGACATTACATGCCACGATGTTAGAACAAAAAAGTTAAAACTTTTCAAAAATATATAAGTAGAACGGATGCAAATATCGAAAAATATGGGGAAATTAATTTTATCACGATTTATTTGATTTTAACCTGAGCATTTCAAAATATCCTCTGATCTAAAATATTGAACTATACACTTGAATTTTATTTTTTAACGCAATATAAGTGATACTTGTGAATCTAAAATATTTTCGAAATGGTGTTAATATTACTGAGCAATTTTTCGTGTTAAATTTGTAGTTTACTTTTTGGCAATTACCCATAAAATTAAAGAATTATTTAGAGAGATCCACCTGAGCGCATGTCCAAACTGATCTTGCTAAACTCTTAGCAATGGGCAGAAATATTCTCAACATTACTAAGGTGATTGAATCCTCGAAGTTCAGACCACAAACCGGTTTTATCGAAATACATTGTTTAAATTCAAACTTATAGAACAAGCAAAGGGATAAATCTTAATCGTAATTTTATTTTTAAGATAAATACAATGTTGAGAGCCTTATTTAAATATACAAATTCAAATTCTGATTCGGTTGTTAATAAGTCTCAATATAACTTTCAAATTACGTTTCGCAATTCATTACACTAAATTACAGATCCTGTAAAAATCAGTCATACTTAATCCTCTGAATTTGAACAGTTCTATTTTCCATTCATAAAAAAATAGTAGATTGCGTGCAAAGGGAAAGAACGTTCAGTAGAAATGTTATCGAAATTATCAAAAGTTACCAGAAAATTATCAAAAATTTGCGTAAATTACTATACATTTCTTAAATTTTAAGGAATTTCATAAATTTTCATAATTTTGGAAATTTATTGAAATTTTGATAAATTGCAATAATTTCTCAAATTTGTCGGCCCGAATTAATTTTAAATCAAGCAGACCGTACATGTTCAAGCTGCAGAATCTTTTCGGCAATATTTACTCTTGTATGGATATTGCGTGCTGCGGAACTGTCTGCTTGTTTATTTTATTGAGAAAAACGAACTGTCACAAAATAACCTTGATTCCATATACCGAAGAAGTCTAGCTTAAGTCTGTACAGGGTATAACCGTAACTTGATTCTTTATACGGATTTACGTACCAGAACTTAATTCTGTGTTGCATGGAGCAGACGAATTATAGCCGACTTCCTTTAAATTTATGGAAATTAATTAAATGTATGGTAATTTATGGGAATGTAGGGAAATTTACCGGTAAACTTTGATAGCAGTGCTGCTGCGTGCGCAATAGCTCGGGGTGCTAAACTCCAAGTCGTTGCCCATTGGACAATTTTACGAAAAACTAAATCAAATTCGTTGTTTTCTCTAGGGAGGAAAAGTTATGACGTAGCGGGCAGAAAGTAAAGAGGCCGCAAAATTGTCACTTTCGAAGTGCTGTACAGGTCAAGAATGTCAAATTTCCAAATAGGCCGTTGGGAAATATTTATTTGTGTGGCAAGTTCAAAGCAGGACTGATTTCAAGAGTGTGAAGTTCTCAACACGAGACAACGGCGAGTGATGCAAACTCCGCAAATGAACGAAATCAATGCATCGCTTAACGGGAATGGGCATGGACTCTCATTGCTCAGCGCTGCTTATTTTATTCCGCTAGATATAGTGTGCTTACACTAACTCACCGGATCCAACCTAAATTCACTTCAGCCAAGTTCGGAGCGGTAAATTGAAGGTTAGGAATCATTCCACGTCCATCGATTTACAATGTTTTTTACGCCTTCCCTACCAGCGCCGGATTAACCTTTTTCGGGGCCTGGGGCTAAATCTTGAAGGGGCCCCCTTAAGGGCAGAGAAAATCCAAATGTTTGACGGTGCAGAAAAATAA
>NC_046662.1:97242093-97250462 GCF_010883055.1 Belonocnema kinseyi
ACTCAGAATTTATATATTTTTTCTGGAGTAAAGGGGCCCCTGACTGCCCAGGGGCCTGGGGCTATAGCCCCACCTAGCCCTATGGTTAATCCGGCGCTGTTCCCTACTGTTTCCACGGTTAGTATACTACCCTGAAATTCAACTTGTGCAAATGACCAAGTTCCATCTCGGAGGAACCAAATCAAAATGTACTACAGACTTGAGGGTGCTGATATCCACAATACAATTTATATGGGATTTGACAGCTTTAACAGTTCGCCACACGAGTTAGAACCTTTTCATTTTATCTCTACGGGTTAGAGAATTTTTATTTAGTCTCTCCAAAATGGAACCTTATCATTTAGATACGTCAAATTGTCTTCTTTCTGTTGCATAATAATTCTTATTATGCAACGGAATAAATGACACGATAGATAGATTTCAGGAAAGAACTAAAACCAATTTAATTTTTTTTTAATTTGAGACATATGAAACACATGTAGCACACTACGCACACAGCCTGTCCACGGAAAGAGAAAAGATTAAAAATCTATCATTCGTCAATCCCCTCTCTTACTGTCCTATCCAGAGAGTGAACGAGCTTGCAAGGAAAATTGCACAGAGAAGCGCTCGGAGGACAGGATTTGAATTAGGGCTATTTGAATCCCATTTTGAAGATTCGTGAAAGTGACAGATGATTTATCCGAACTGGAGTTACGGCAATTTTCATTTGGAGGGCAGAGGTGTTTTTTACTTTCTTACTGGAAAAGCACATTTTTTTACCTATGGTTGAAAGTTCGTGCAGAGTTCCAGGCGGGAACTTGGTAACAGAAATTCATGAGTATAATTGCTAAATGGTGACATAACATAAATCAAAGGTATGGGTATCTTGTAGGGTGTATACGGGTTAAAAAAAAATCGATAAATGTTTCCAAGTTTATTTCAGTCTCCTGTAAAGGTCTAGCGTGTTCCTATCTGTGATTCTTCAAACCAAAGGAGCGGGTGTCTAGCAAGGTAAATACGGATTCAAAAAGGGACACAGATGGATAAAATATTTTCAAGTTTATTTCGGTCTCATATAAGGGTCTAGCGTGGTCCTATATGTAACTATTTAAACCAAATTCGCGGGTATTTAGCAGGGTGTATAAGGGATGGAGCAGGAACAGGTTTTCGACCATGTTTTTAAAATTCATTGTTGTCTCCTATAAGGGAATAGCGTGGTTCTATATGTGATTCTTCGAACGAAAGGTGCGCGTGTCTAGCAAGGCATATGCGATTTTAAAAAGGGACATAGATCAATAAATATTTTAAAGTATATTTTTATTTCCTATAAGGGCCTAGTGCGCGTCTATCCGTGATTCCTTAAACCAAAGGTCCACGTGTCTAACAGGGTCTATACAAATTTTTTTTCTCCGGAACTGGAAATCACTCTTTTTTATTTCATTTCAGATTCAAGTGTTTTTATAAATTGAACTTTCGAAGAAATTATTTGTACAAGTTTCTTTGGTTTTTTGTTTGCTTTTGTTCATCAGGTTCTTTAATGCTCGACAATTGAAATGAAGGTTGAATATTTGTTAATATTTTTATTGAACATATAAATATTAGAATTTAAATTTAGGATATTCAAATATAAATATTTAAAGTAATCCTTTTTAAATCCACCTATTCATTAAATGTGTAAAACATAAAAATTACAATATATATTCCTCAGTTAACCCTGACTCTTCATTGAAAAAGCTTGGGCGAGATTTTGTCGATAAGATCCAAGACGTTCGATGGCCTAATTTGCTAGGGTGTGCGGTAGATATTTAGGTTTAGACTCAGGTTTAGGTACTTTAGGTAGGATTCGAATCCCCAGAGAGTGTGATTTTTCAAAAGATTTCAGCGCACGATTATGTTTTGTAAGTGAGTTGTAAGTAGTTTCTATCCCGGATAAGACCGGGATAGAATTCTCAACCACTCCATATAGAGCCCTGATAGACTCCGATACGAAATTGTATGCCGATTAGATCGTGGCTAGAAGCGGCTAAGACCCATATAGAAACTTCTTAGAGTCTGATCCGACCTGATTAAAATGCAAGCAGAACCCAATTCGCGCGAAATTTCTTGTACCTTTAAGAACCCAGGTAGAACACCTTATATTCCCTACAGAAAAATTCTTACAGGACTCCTGGCTTACCCTGATAGAAACTCATGATCTAAACGGGTTCTATCTAGGTTCTAACTGGGTTTTTAAACAGGGGTAAAATTATCTAATTTCTCCCCGCTATACAGGCATCGGAAGTCGAATTTTTAATACAGATGTTATGAAATGTAATTATTCATTGTAGAAGCTTCATTTTCTTTAAATTTGATATACGGAAAACCTCCTTTAGTATTCTTCTTAAGTTATTTGGCTTTCGCGGTAATAATAACGGCGTTATTTGCGTTCATGAAAGAATACATTATGATGATGCAGAAAGAATGAAATTTATAAGAAGATAAAATTAGTTTACGAATTGGAAAAGAAAGTTCTTTGATCCTGAGAACGAAAATCTGGAAAGAAAGCCTTTTCGAAGAGACGCGGCATTAATACGTATGTATACATACACATACCTTCTCAACTCTTGTAATCGAGTGAAAGCCTGTCATCTCGAAGGATCGGAAGTATTAAGAAGACAATTTCCGTAGATTATTCTTTGCGACTGCTAGGAGGGATGGGTTGTGAAGCGCCAAACGAGGTTTTCTACGTGTCATGTATGAACGATGTAATATACGTATTAAACAGTACAAAACCAAATATAATACATAACCTCTTTTTGACGCCAAAATATAGCTTAGCTAAACTTGATCCATTACCTCAATTAATTGTTTGATATTGACTATTTCTGGAAACAGCTTTTTTATAGTACTGAACTTAAAATTGCCGTTTCTTTGGTCAAAACCTAAAATGTAAAGTATATTTGTAAAAATCTCAGTATGTATTAAACGTAGGAAAATACATTTATAGAAAAATCATAATGTATTACATGTAGAAAACCATGTAATATATATGATGTATTTAAGTACCCATCCCTCTTAGAGGGGAATGAGGGTAGAGGAGCCAGTTATTTTCGTGAGCAGTTTTTCGAGTTGGCGCCGATTCTTCGATCAATAAATGGTGAGGCCGTTTCCCTATAGGTGGCAGATGTTATCACGCCGGTTTCGCAAGCTTTTCCTGAGCTTGCAAACTTTCAGCGAATCCCGTCCGAGTGCACCACAGTATGATTTCTTTAAGTATTTTGATTCGCGCATTCTTAAACGTAGTATCTTCTAAAATTCCTTTGATAGAATATGACTTTATACAGAAAGTAACCGAAAATATGATAAAAATAAATATCTTTTAACCGTTGCCTTATTGCTGCAAACAAGTTGACAATCATCAACACTGATAATTTTTTAGATACCCAAAGATTAATGAAATGTTCTTTTTAATACCAGAAATTCTAAATTGATAATAAAAGAGTTTTTTCACATGATCTTTCTTTTACTTCCTTAATTACAAAGCTTAATAAAAGACATGATTAGGGTAATTTTGAAAAAGAGGGTAAAAGTTCTTTAAAGCAATTTGCAATATATTTTTGAAAACGAAAATTTATCATCTATAGATCGCGGACATTCTTGGGGCAAAGAAGAATAAAAAGAAATGTTTTTTCCAATAGATTCTGCTGAATTAATTTAAAAGATTTATCTATGTGTACAAGGTAAGTGCAATTTTTTTAAATTTGAAATACTTTTCACATTTGTCTTAGAGCTATTGGCTAAGTGGTCGTTATCGAACATATTACTCCGCAATACATTTTAACATTGGACTCGGTTCGAGCTGACCTTTATGAATGGTTGGTCACGTTATACTGTAATTTGGAATTCAGATTTTTACGAGGGTAAAAAAGATAAGACTAAGGTCTTTCCTAATTGTGGTTCGGATTGCAATTTATCCCTCCTGAAGTCCTGAACCTGTAAAGTTTAATGAGTGTTATTATATGATTTTCTGTGTAGATAAAAAACATTGAATAATAATTTTTTAATTATTGACATTTCAAATATTATTCTCTAACAAATCAAGCCTTACAATTTCATATTTTATCTTTTTTCATAAGGTACTTGAAGTATCTAAAAGAACTGTTTTAATAATATTTTTTTCTAATGCTTTTAACTGATGTATACAGGAGAAAATATGATCTTACATATATGAAGGAAGAAACAATCGAAAGCTAATTTCGTTCCTCTAAGATTGTTTACCGCAATAGAATTTCTCAATTTAAAAAAAATGTATTTACTCCTAGTTATTTAGGAGAACATGCAGATGTATGTTCAATATTATAGTTAATTACTTATTGAATCCTATTTAGATGCTAAACATTCGTTCATGTATATTTCGTAAGATTCGTAAATGTAAATTAAGATGAGTTAATTCGCATAGAATGATAACGAGATTTCGAAAGTACGGATGTAGAATGCAGATGTAATAATGAAATTTTGCAATATATAAAGTCAGTTTCGTTTACCGTGCGTTACCTTTTGTAATAAGGAGGAAGTAAGTCAAGGATCAATTCCCAGGACAAAAGTTAGTAGCCCTCGACTTATCGCGAAGCTTGTCTGACCTTAACACTGATTAGTCGATGCCCAAAAATAGCTAGGCACCTATCTGATCATGTGGCTTATTCAGAAATTCCTACTTATTATTGCACGCTTTCATTCTCGTTATGTATTACTTCAGGAAGTGATACGCACACGCAAGTAAGAGGGTTGTGCTATTTGACTTCAACTTATGGGGAACGAATTTTTTATTTTAATAAATATTATCACAGTGGGAGGGGGTGACAATTTTGGTCTTGTGGTGGATATCGTCTATTTTGGCAAGTATTTACGTTTTTAAGGGTTTTTTTAGAATACAAGCATCTGTTTTTACGATTTTTACCTCTTTTAGTGGGTTTATGCCAGGAAGGTTATGTACGGATCAAATATTTAGATTAGGAAAATCACAGAAAAAAGTTTGAGGATAAGAAAAAAAAGTCTTCTGTGCAGTTTTTGACCTACAAAAAGCTTTTGACAAGGTAGAATAGAAGTAAACTTTGGGAAGTCTTGAAAGAGTATGAAGTCAATGGATGGCTCCTACAAGCTATAAAAACAATATATACAGGTAGCAAAGCAAGTGTAAGGGTAACTGGAAAATTGAGTGATTGCTGTGATATTCTTCAAGGAGTTAGACAAGGATGCGTTATGTCTACATGGTTATTTATATTATTCATGGACATGTGTTTAAGAATCACTCTTTGCGACGAAGAAGGTTAGCGTTCGCAGATGATAAGGTTGTTATGGCAGAGTCAATCGAAGACTTACAAAGAATACTCAATAAACTAGATTCAAGCATGAAGAGCATGAACCTCAGAATTAACGCAAATAAAACAAAAACTATGGTGTTCGAAGGAAAGAGTGAGAAAACACTATGCAATATTTTATTAAATGATGAAAGAATTGAACAAGTTGATAAGTTCGTATACCTTGGTAGCTTATTTACCAGGGACGGAAAGATAGATGAGGAATTAGATAGACGCATAAACGAAGGTAAGAAGGTTATTGGTAGAGCAGGGCCCCTTATCAGAAGTAAAAATATATTAAATAAAGCTAAAATTATCCGAAGTAAAATTATATCAAATAGAGCTAAAATGGCAATACATAATTCTATATTTGTAACAACTGTTCTACACAGTAGCGAGACATGGACCTATCAAGGAAAAGATACGAGTAAAATTAACGCGATTGGCATGAGAGTATTTCGCATAATGTGTGGGAAAACTCTGATGGACAAAGTGAGAGTGAAAAAATTTATGATAAAATTTGTTGCATGAAATTTTTTAAAGGGAAAAGTTTTATTCAGACAACTTCGCGTTTTTCAAAACACATGTGTTGACATGAAAAAACAAAAGAAAGTTTAACCGATATTTGGTTAAAGTTTATCCTGCAAAGTTAATTTTTATTGGAGCGAATCTTTTATCGAAAATCGATGTAAAGTTTATCTTCTGTTTTTTCTGTGGAGTAACGAGATAATTCTCATAGAATGTGGTGCAGAAGAGACGCTAATAGACAGATGGGAAAGAAATCGGTTAAGATGGTTCGGGCATGTTGAGTGAATGCTAAATGAACGACAAACGAAACAAGTGTATGAGGGTAAAGTAAATGGCAGCGTGCTTAGAGGCAGACCTCTGAAATAATGGTTAGAATGTGTGAATGAGACCCTACTTAGAAGAGACATAAGAAGTCACAGAAATGGTACAGAAATGTCACAGCATGGCGGCAAATAGTTAATAAAAAGAGTGTCAGCAGAGTGAATGACGCCTGACACAAAAGACATTGGACATTAATGGACCCAAGTGGCGAATCTCACATAACGACTTTGTGAGGATCCTCACTTGGGGTGATTGCTAGAGAGATTGATCAGCAACCAGAGTCAGAGCAGTTCTGCGGAACTAACGTGTTACTTAAATAAATAACATGATAATTCTGGATCCAGCTAAAAATTCTATATCCCTTGCTCACATTAATCCCTTCCCCACCGAGTGAGTTACGCCTACCCCGGAAGGGAAATGGCTTAAAGGTGTAATAATAATAATAATAATAATAATAATAATAATAATAATAATAATAATAATAATAATAATAAAAGAAAACACATAACATTCATTCTACTAAAATTTAGATCGATTTCTTGACGCACTTATAACTGGATACACTTTCTTGAATAAAAAATGTATTTTGCAATATCTGAATAAGTAATCCAATGCATAGCTAGAAAAATACTGTAAAATTAATTCAATATGTCATAGAATTTAACATAACATAGAATAGTTCGTGTTTTGGATATACGTTAATCGAGTGAGAAAAAGGAGACACGTAATTACGCCTTTTTACGCATGTTTACATCTTATTCGGCTTTATTAAACATTGATACGCACTTATTTCATATCATTATAATATATTATTATACATTACGCCCCATTAAAAAATTATTACGCAAGTATTACTGTACTATTGAAGAGTATTGCAGCAATAGAATCCACTAAAACGTGGATTATGTCAATATCCGGGGAATAAATCAGTTAAATTAAAATTTAAACCACAGCTACATTAAAATAACTAGTCGCAAATTTTCACAATTTTCGTTTTGAGTTAGAAAAAATAAACGTTTTTGAATTTTGATTTTCTTATAACAGAATAATTTTTTTGTATACAAAATTTTGTTATTTTACTCAGTTTTCCAATATCTCGGAACCATTGGTTTATTTTGGTAAAAATTGCATTTTCTTTTTTTAATCGCTATCCAAGCTCTACTTTGAAAGCCCATAAAATTTTAATCTCTAAATTCTGAGGCGATTTTCTCGGAACTGGATAACTTTTTAAAACTAAACTTTATTTATTCGTATTAAGAAACTTAGTGTCTTAGCAGCTTGGTTTTTTTTCATATTTTAAACTGAAAATTAAATTGCTTATCGCACTCCACAGGCAAGCTTGTTTCCATTTTATTTAGTGTCGCTTTTAATTGCTTTTTTTCGAGACTGTCAACTTCCCTATTCATTTTCTTGAACCTGGATATCTTTTTATAATTAAAATTGGTTCCCCTCACTTCAGCAACATGTCGCACTGTGGGCTGGATCAGGAATTTACTTTTCAAAATCATCTACAGCCTACAATGCTTAACCGATTTTCAATTTTCTTTAATAGAAATAATCAACGATCGTTGCGCAAGAGCATGTATGGATTAGATTTTGGAATTTCTATTATTTTCTTTTTATTAAATAAGCAAACAAAGAGACAAAATTAGTCATTTTTCACTTATTATTTTTTATCTGTAAATAAATAATGCAATTAATTTCGTTCTTTATGGAAATATATGTCGAAGCATCTTAGCGAAATAAATAATTTGTGGGTTTTCGAATATAATTGTTATAAACAAATTATATTGACAATAATGTCAACATTATGAATTGTTTGCTTGAAAAGTATATTTTTAAGTTTCATTTGCTTCATTTTATGGACAAAATGATACTTGATCATGAAAATTTGGTTTCTGCTATAATTTGCTTATTTTATAAACAAATTATATAAAGAAATGCATAGTTTGGTCATTTATGTGAAAAAAGTAATCGTTTTTCTTTCTTATCGCCTTCAGTTTGTAATAGTAGTAATTATTAGTGATGCAGACATTTCATGTCACATTATTTGTTTATTTTGTAAACAAATTTTATTAAAAAATGCAAAGTTTGTCCATTTACCAGGTGTATACATATGAAACCGGTATTTTTTCAAGAAAAAAACACATTTATTTCAAGAGAATGATAACAAATATTTTATTCAAAGTACGCGCCCTCGCT
>NC_046662.1:97250562-97263642 GCF_010883055.1 Belonocnema kinseyi
TACGCCAATTAGCACAAATGGTAAGTTCCGACAGTGCCTACAAGTGTGCCTACTGGCCGCTAAATGGCAATACCGGTTTCATATGTATACACCTGGTATAGACAGAATAAATCGATCAGCTTATAAATCGATCATTTTTGTTCATTTTCTAAACAAATTTGATAAAAAAATGCATAGTTTGGCCATTTATAGGAAGAAAGTATCGTTTTTTCTACCTGATCATCTTTAAAATATATAAGTGGTGATGTTTAGTGATAAAGACTTGCTATTTGATATTATTTGTCAATTTTATAAAAAAATATTATAAATACATATGTGTTTAAAGTAGAGTGATGTTTTACGTAAATTTTGGTGAGGGTGGCTAAAATGTGTTTCGGTTCAAAATAAATAAGGCGATAAGAGAGAAAAACGATGAATTTCTACCCACAAATGTCCAAACAATGCATTTGTTTCTATCATTTGTTTATGAAATTAACAAATAATATCGAATCACAAGTTTTTATCACTAAACATCACCACTTATATATTTTAAAGATGATCGGGAAGAAAAAACGATACTTTCTTTCTATAAATGGCCAAGCTATGCATATTTTTATAAAATTTGTTCACAAAATAAACAAAAATGATCGATTTATAAGCCTGTATTACTAAAAATCTCCAATAATACAATGTGAAGGCAACAAGAAAGAAAAAATGACTTTCTGACCATAAATGTCCAAAATATGTATTTGTTCATATAATTTGTTTATAAAGTAAATAAATAATATCGAATGACAATTTTTATTCTCAAACATCACCACTTCTATATTTTAAGGACGATGAGTAACAAAAACGAATAATTTTTTTCTATAAATGGAGAAACTTTGCATTTGTTTATAAAATAAACAAATAATGTCGCATGACATGTCTACATCCCTAATAATTACCACTAATACAAACTGAAGGCGATAAGAAAGAAAGACGATTACTTTCTGCACATAAATGACCAAACTATGCATTTGTTTATAAAATAAGCAAATTATAGCAGAAAACAAATTTTCATGATCAAGTATCATTTTGTCCATAAAATGAAGCAAATGAAACTTAAAAATATACTTTTCAAGCAAACAATTCATAATGTTGACATTATTATTAATATAATTTTTTTATAACAATTATATTCGAAAACCCACTAATTATTTATTTTGCTAAGATGCTTTGACATATATTTTCATAAAGAACGAAATTAATTGGATTATTTATTTATAGATGAAAAATAATAAGTGAAAAATGACTAATTTTGTCTCTTCGTTTGCTTATCCAATAAAAAGAGAATAATAAAAATTCAAAAATCTTATCCATGCATGCTCTTGCGCAACTATCGCTGATTATTTCTATTAAAGAAAATTGAAAATCGGTTAAGAATTGTAGGCTGTAGGTGATTTTGAATAGTAAATTCCTGATCCAGCCCACTGTGCGTCGGCTTAGGAAAGGACTTTTTTTTCATCTTTAAATAGTGGTATCGATTTTACAGAATGTTTTTTCGCTGTTTGGAAAAATTTCCATTTATTACGTTATCTAGTTATTTACTGCAAACCTTCATTTAATCAGAATATTTTACACCTATCGTGGTGGATACAAAATGTTACTAAGACGAAAAGAAGAGCTTTTGTAACGTGCGACAACATAAGGTATTTTAAGGAGAAGTAAACATACATATATGTGATTTATTAGGTACGGTCTGTTCTAAAATATTTCTGAAACTGAATAAAATAAAATGTAAAAACAGTGCAACCAATTATATTATGCCCAAGATATTGGATACTACAAAAATAAAGGTCTCTGCATTTTTGTTTCATATTGTAGATCCTTCAGTGTAGGGAGAATAAATCGTTTTTCTCGATAACATAATCTGAGCCGTGGTCTTAATCGACAGAATGAAATTTCCATACCATTTAATGCTTTAGGTTCCAAAGTACACTTTCCGTATAATTTGACTCGCAGAGTGGTAGAGAAGGCCACTGACTCGAACGCCTCCAGTCGACAGTCTTCGGCGACTTCGCATCTAGCAACCACCAGAGGTGTCGAAAATGTCCGGTCTTGCAAGAAACCTCTCCAAACATTTTCTAAAAACAACTCTATTCATTTTTTAATTTTTTACCATTATTCCAATGAATCTAGCCCGACTCCAACATAACCATATCACATCCAAGAACTCTCAATATATCCTTGAACCTTTATTAAAAAAACTACCTGCAGGTTTTTCCTTTTTCGATTTTGAGAGGATGCTTTGATGAAATCAGAAAAGGCTTGCAAAAAGGTCAGAGGTTAACGATGACCAAGATGCGCAGGCGCTTGGCCATTCAATATCAGGAGAAACCGGAGGGACGACAGGTGTCGCCTTGCAGTTGAAGGGCTGATACACCGTACATTTAAAAAGGGGGTAGGAAGAAGATTTATCACATTTTTGAGGGTCTCTCCCTTTAAAGTGGTTCTTAGTGTGCAATGAAGGAATCAAAGTTTAAAATGGATGTGAAGACCAGAGACACAGTGTTGAGTGATTCAAAATAACTCCAGATTTTTGTAACAGCCTGAAGAACTTGAATACTAATGTGGAATTTTGTATAAATTTCCTGGAAAAATGCAGTTCGTGCAGCAGTTTCGCCGATCGCAAGGAGCTACTATTTTCGTTTTATTCCGGGGTCGGTAGCTATCAACATAATCGATTCTTTTCCGCGACCTTCGCATCGACCATTTTAGAAAAACTCTCGAAATTAGTTCATCCGAATATCTAACCTTCCAAGTAAATAAGTGAGCACTCACAAAATTGTTCAACAATAGTTTCCACTCTCTCTTTCACCGCATGACAATCTTTCCAAAATATTTTTTAATCTATTGTAAACGATTAAATATGACATCGCATTTTTCTAGCAATTTTGCTCAATAAACATTCGCGAATAAGTGATTTTCATACTAAAGGATTATCCAAAAACTGTTCATCAGAAAAAGAAGAAACAAAATTCACAAGATAATAAACAAACATAGAAAAGAGCGTTCTTAGTTGTAAAGAAATACGTCCATGTGCGAGTAAGGTTGTCCCACCGATTGACAATTTCTGTTAAAATACAAAATGAATTGCGCAAGCTCAGTGCCTTGACGACGAGGATGCCTGTTAACACTGCTTGCACTTAGAGACACACATATCAAAGTTTTGCCGTCTGCTCACCTAAAAGTTTCGCGGTATAAGACCCCTCCTGCAACCGAATGACCTAAATCAATGTGAAGTTAATTTTACCAAAAATTAAATTTAAAAAAAAACACACATAATCAAAAATAGTGCATCTTATAAAATTGTCTTGAACGAAAATGGATGTGTATTTATTCAGAGCTTAATTCGCATGTATTCGATAAATGGTTTGCAAGGCGCCGGTCTATCTGAGAAAATTCACCAAATATTTTTGCGAAGCACTTTCTACACGCATCTTTTTCAAATAAGCATAGACAATTTTGTACTCAAAATTAATGTTTATTGTGCTGATGTGAATTCTAAGTCGGAAAATACAAAATTGGCTCAATTGAATTTTAATATTGAACTCCGTGGTGCTGTTTTCGAAGCCTATGTCCTTTCGTGATATTTTACGAAAATGTATCGAGAAGGCGAGAAGAATTGTAGGACTAATTATAAACGTTTAAGATTTGTTAAGAAATAGATATTTTTAGAAAGTAGAATGATAAAAAAATGACTTGGTTGCTTAATTTTGAACAAAAGAAGATAAGTAGTGTTTCCACAAGATGACTAAATACGGATTTGCCAGGCTGACTTTATGGAGAACAAGAAGACATTCATCGCAACCGACCAATCAGGAAAACAACCCCCTCATGTAGGCAACATTTCCTTTGTTTGAAAATGCAGAGTCATTTTTCACGCTCGCTTTTATGTGTTAAGCAATCCCATTACAATAATATGCTTTTGTTTTTAATTTAAGCAATGCCTCAATGTTCAAACTCACACAATGTACTTTTATGCTATTACTTTCTTCCATTTGGAAACCTAACTCCATGTTTATTTAGTTTTCTTTGCACTTACAGAATGCAATTCTAAAATAATGTTTTTTTTATCAATTAGGAATTTAGTTCTATCAATATTTTAATGCCCAATTTCGCTCGTGGTGAAGAAGAAAAAAAGTTCTTTATAGAAGAAATTAATCGAAAAGTAATATCAACGTTTGCTTATTAAAAATGTAATGTATTCCCAGAAATGCTATCTAAAATTAATAAGAAAATCATAAGCTTCCAATTTAGAGTTGTATTGGTCTGCATTTCAGTAAAATGATTCGAAGTTTAGCTCATGTTCTGAATCTCTGAATTGATTCTTAAATTTTAATAAATTTTACTAAAAATCAAATCATTTTTGTTTAAATTTTAATATTGACCCAAAAAAAAGTTTTGATCATTGAAAAATTTATTTGATAACTAAGATGGTGGATTTAAACAAAAAATTCAGTTGAATTAACAAGAAAAAGTAATTATATTGCTTCAACATAAAGTATTCCAATCATATAGTGGGCTTAATATCTGTACTTATGTGTACACAGTAGTAGCACAAACAATTTTTGTACATTTTTAAAATAAATCTGAGTCTACCTGCTACATTTGGTTGTTATCGATTCTGCTGCTGTTGCTCCCTGCTTTTGCAGCGGAAAATCGAGGTTTTAGATTCGCTTATTTATCGCTTGCCGTGTCGCATTAAATATAATAAAAAAAAAAAAAGTTGAAAGGAGTTATATGCACGCAAACTTTTGTCGAGTGGCGATTTTAACCTTGAACTCGACATAGCATTTAAATTTCTTTGTTAGATTATCGTAATACACATATTGTTATACACGACTATGCTATTTTAAAATAAAATATGTTTAAAGAAATAATAACGATAATGCATATGTATTATAAATGTTTGCTACTTATGATATACTCACGATTAATTTGTTGGATTATTAATTTCATTATCTATAATGATATTGATATTTGTAGTTTATTAAAGGTAGAGTAAGATTAAGAAGAAGTGTAGAGTATGCAGTAAATATGACTCCTTAGTTCATCAATGACTATTTGCGAAGTTAAGTGAACCGATCATACAGTTCCTTAACTATATTTGCCTTTTTTCTCAAACCTTTCATTCCAACCCTTTCTGGACACTTTTTCAAACGAGAATGTCACATCGGGTCAATATTACCCACAGCAATTTTCAATAAGTTACATTTTAAATACTAAAGGCCTGAAAATTCTAAAAAAATTGTGCAATGATGATGAAACATTGCAGAATGTATTGAAATTTTTAAAAGTTAGCAATTAAAGCGTCATCATGTTGAAATTTTTTTTCGAAATGTTAGTTTTTCACGAATACCATTTGTAAATATGAATTTTTAAGTCTTTTTAGCTAAAAATGTGCTCAACTAGAGTTAATATTAGAGAATAAAGTATGCGAAAGTGAACTTACTGGGTATAAGTTGCAAGAAATATTCAATACTGCGGCACGCTGTATTTCCGCATGAGGTTAATAAAAGAAAGTAATTTTAACGCATGGGACGCAATTCAACAAATCGTTTATGGAATGACACAGATATTTTATATTATAATTTATTAAACATCGTAAAAATTATAATCAACAGATCTAGCTCTCCAACGACCCTTTCTTAATTATACGTTCTTAATTTGGAAGAAATCACAAAACGGCTTTAACTTTTTCAAAAATTCTCTGTTTCAAGAAACTAAAGTTCGTCTGATAATAAAGAATTTTGGTTTATATTAGTATGACCTTTAATTGGCCTTATCTATGCGTACGAAAATTTGGATGCAAATATTCAGATCTTCTGTGTAAACATTCTGGTTATTTACTGCCTTTTTAATATCATATTGTAATTAATAAAAAATGTTCTTTTCATTTGCGTTAATTACCAAGCTGAAAAAATTGGAGAGGCGCTTAAAACCTTCAAACCCTTTTAAAAAAACTGATATACACGTAAATATGAAGACGGTGAAAAGAATTATTTTTTAAGGCATAATTTGCTACCGCTTTGGGTGAAGGTATTCATCAATCGGCACTATATTAATTATATTATTACTTCACCCGCTTTTTTGTATTGGGTAATCGGTAAAATCGTTGCCTCTCTCCGCATTATTATCCACCTCTTTCAAATTTATTTATAGGAAAAAAAATACCTACAAATAAAGACACTAATAAGTAGTACAGGGTGAAGCACAAAGAATTCCGCAGCGTATTTGACAAGCTAGGCTAGTGCAACGTGTTGCGTTTAAATGCCGGAATAAAAAATTATTATCATTTTCTTTAATAGTTACGATAGATATACTTAAAAACTTTTGCATTTCATTTAAACATAGTGATTAAAACTACATGATAGTAGTATTCTCACCTTAAAATTATGTAGGTTTATATTGATAAATGGGTGGCCAATAAATCACCTCATGAATTATGCGGAAACATATAGTCATTGACCACAATATCTAAAAAATGATTAATGTCATTGCAAAAATGTATTCAAGATAGTTCAAATTTTTGTAGACAATGTCTATAATTGTTTGTCACTTTTTATTACGCATGGAGAGTGGAAATCATTTCAAAAACATTTTTTGGCTTCGGCCAATGATTATACGATTTATTGGCTAGTCACCATGCTTTCAAAATCAGTAATATATACCCTGATATGATCAAAAATGTGTCCAATGACTGGATTTTACCATATTTCAGTGGCCAATACAATCATTAGCCTGTACCGATTACTATTTCTGCATGGCCAATGATTGCGTTTGTTGACATTATGGTTTATTTCTTTCAATATAAATTATCTACTACTTTTAACACTGAACTTCATTATGAAAATAAGTATTATTTCAGGGCTAATTTCAGGTATTAAATAAGTCTCAGGTTCTCCTATTCAAAAACAGGACACCTAAACAATGATACCGTAAAAACAGAGATCTCTACTTTTTACAGTGTCACTATGGTAATTCAAATCTTCATAAAATTGATTATTCATCGGTGTATTTTAGAATTTTGTTTAACACTTATAGTGTTTTTCACAAATTGTCAAATTGAAAAAACTCCTTAATTGACTAATAATTATACCCATTACCTTAGTTCCAATTTCGATTTCTATAATTTTATTTATTCGACCAACTCTAGTATGTAGACATTGAAATCGAAGGATTTTGATTTTAAGATTTCATATACGTAGAGCCAACCAGCTGATGTGGATCGATAAATATTTATACCTCTCTAGAGTGTAAGTATAGCTAAACTCTTGCAAGACTTGCGAGTGTGGTGCATGATTAATCGAGTAGGCAACCTTTGCGGTGTAACCGGCGCGGCGCACAGCTGCATCATGTCTAACGTATGCTTGAGTAGCCAAGGCTGTCTACGACTCTGTAGATAAAACAGAAAAAAGCAAACAAAAATTCGGTCACAGGTTGCGGAGACATACCATCTCACATACGGTAAGTTTCTTTGCGCCAAGTCACACCTGCGGCATGTCACATCTGCGGCATGTTATACCTGCGGCATGTCACAACTGCAGCATTTAATATTTGCGGCATGTCATACTTGCAGAATGTCACATCTGTGGCATATCTCATCTGCAGCATATCATAACTGCAGCATTTCTATCTAGCGGCTTTTTTCCCGTGTGACATTTTTCACACATAAATTGATATTTTTGTACTCCTTTGCGGTTCATACAATTCAAGATCACAGAAATAATGTAAGATCACACTTCTACCTCTTTTCCATCATCTCGTGTAAATGGGGGTGGGGGGGGGGCCACTCCTGTGACTGTTCACAGAAATAATGTAAGTTCACACCCCTACCCCTTTTTCAATGCCTCTTTGTGTGGGAAGGCACCCCTGTGGTTGCTACAGAAATAATCTAAGGTCCTCACCCCTTTTCCACTTTTTTTTCCACTTTTCCACACCTTTTGCCACTCCTGTGACTGTTCACAGAAATAATGTAAGGTCACACCCCTACCCCTTTTTCAATGCCTCTTTGTGTGGGAAGGCACCCCTGTGGTTGCTACAGAAATAATCTAAGGTCCTCACCCCTTTTCCAATATCTCGTTTAGGGTGGGAAAGTCCCTCTGTGACTGGTCATATGAATAATGTAAGGTCACACCCCTGCCCCTGTTCCAGCGTGGGAGAGAAGCCGCTAGGTAGAGATGCCGCAGTTGTGAAATGCTGTATATAAGACATGCCGCAGATGAGACATACCGCAGATGTGACAGGCCTATTTGTGACAGACTGCAGATGTGACATGCCGCAGTAATGACATGTCTTAGATGTGACATGACACAGTAGTGACAAGCCGTAGATGTGACATGCCGCAGTAGTGAAATGCAGCAGGTGTAACTTGCCGCAGAGAGACTTGCCGCATCTGATCTGATATGGACGCACAGTTCGTCCAAAACAAGCTTAAAGTCGAATATATTAATGTGAGATCGAGACTTTGTAACTATTTTTTTTTTTTATTTTCGGTAATTTTTTCCAGCAAGGAAACCCACGAAAGCCTGCCAAACGGGTCTTTGTATTTCTTATTCCCAAAGATTTCAGTTTTTAGATTATTCGAATGAACATTTCTTAAAAGTTTGAACCAAACTTGTTTGCTGCAATCAACCAAAATTTCTTGTTAATTTGATTTCTTAAATTTTACCCATTTTTTATTTCATCAAACGCTTCAGTTAAATCCAGTAATTATTTATATTCGGCTAAATTAACCAAATTTAACTAAATTTTTACTGGGTCAATCAAGTATTTTGTTGTCCATATGATAACTGTAGATTCACTTAGTTATTTAATTAATCGACTCTGTAAGTTTGTGGACATTTGCTTCTGCTTAGCCGTACACTATTCATTTAACAACAACTTGGTCTGCTGTTCCACACGAATCTCGATCATTGTGTAAAATAATATGATAATTCATGTGTAACGCTGCAATGACACATTTCCAACATGAAATAAACTATTGAAAAAATAACCATTTAAATGCACACTATAAAGTCGCTATATACATTGACAAATCATTTTTGGTACCGGAAATGTTGCGTTACAAAACAACATATTCAGTATTATGCGCCAAAAAATACTTCACGTTATGTTTATTCTGATCGAACGTTCGCTGGCTATACGCGATTTCCTTCTCAGTATAGGATTTTTTCAGTTTGAACTTCAGTCTAATCATAATGATCTTTTTACCAAATAAGTTTATAGAATATTACGTAAGTTTAGTCAGCCTACATATATGTGTTTACTTTTAAAAAAATTTTGATTAAATCTAAAGTTGATCCAGAACTTCTTATCGCTATAAAACTTTTATTCATGGTTTGGAAAGTTCTTTGTGTACATGCTGCATGCCTAAAGATGTTAACAACGTCCCCGTAATGACCACTCTCCCCTCTGCACCTAAACCATATTTAAATATTCTTATATAAAATACTTTTAAAAAAAAGTAAAATACAAGATAAAATTATATACTGTAATATAACTTTCTTCACGTTTTTTGAGTAAATATATCTAGTAGTTGCATGTAATATTTCTCAATGATTGACAAAATTCTAAAGGCTAAGTTAAATAACTTTTAATTTTAAAATTCAATGATAGTGCAAATATATTTAAAAAATATTTTCGAATTTTATAAAATTACAACTGATATGACTTAAAACTGAAAAGGCCTTTAAATTAAAAATTGAAACTTTTTCAATTTCAAGATTGAACACATAAAATTAAAATCATAATCCTGTCTCGGTACCATACGATTTCAAGTCTAATTCTATCTTTTTAATTTCGACTAGTTGAAATTCAAAGTTTTTCAAATTACACAATCGTCAAATGTGAATGCATGTGAGCATGTTAATCATCTGAGAAATCCCAGCTATTGTATTTTTCTGAATTGTTTGTCATAGGACGAAGATTTGAAAATATTTTTTGAAAAATATTTTTTTTTAACTTCTTGGATTTTCAAAAACTAATTTTTAAAATGAATTTCGAAAAAAAAACTTTTTATTTCCTACATTTATTATAAAAATATCTTAGAATTTCCATTATAAGCCCTGTAAATATCAAGATGGGATCTTTAGTTTTTGAGAAGTAATTACGAACGAACACCGTGGCACAGCGTTCCCAGCGCCCAAGAATCTGAACTCTGAAGTTCGGGTTTACGATTATAATATTGTTCTATATTGTTCGTCTCTTGTTGAAATGGGTTTTTAAATCATGTGCATCGTTTTGGCGTACGTTTTTAATTATTTATCGATAACTAAGGGAGATCCCATTTTTATATTTACATGGCTTGTAGATATGATTGTAAGGTCTCTACATAAAAAAATGAAGAAAATAAAGTGATTTTTTTCAGAAAATTAAATTCCTGAAATTCCACGAGATTTGTGGGGCCATTTGAATTTTCGAAAAATTAACTTTATCTATATTTGCCAACTAAATTATTCCAAACTTGGTAAAAAAGATTAA
This sequence comes from Belonocnema kinseyi, assembly GCF_010883055.1. Classification (NCBI taxonomy): domain Eukaryota; kingdom Metazoa; phylum Arthropoda; class Insecta; order Hymenoptera; family Cynipidae; genus Belonocnema; species Belonocnema kinseyi. The sequence continues at coordinate 97,261,069 of NC_046662.1, forward strand.
GTTTATAATTAAAAATGAGCTATTAATATGTGCATTGAACATTCAACAAAAAACAAAAATGGTGACCATTGCAATTTTGGAAAAATTGACATTTTCTAATATTTTATAAAAAAAAAATTAGACTAAATTTGGTTCAAAAACCATGTATAATTTAAAATCAATAAGTGGTATGTGCTTTTTTTATTTTTATAAAAGTTTGCCATTGTAAATATTAATAAACCATTTTTAATTATAAACTTAGTCTTTTGATGAAGTTTTGCGCGGTTTTCTTAGAAAATATAGAAAAAGACCATTAAAAAAATGAGATGGTGACCATTTTGAGGCTTTTTAAATATAAACTTTTCGCATGACCATTTTGTTCCCAAAGCACGTCAATGAGCTGTCACTTCCTACGTGAGCAATAAATTTTGATTATATTTAACAAAGTTATAGCATTTACAAGGTTTATTGCCACAGTTTTCCTATGTAAATCACATAGGTAAATTAAAATCTGCTGGGTACCTCTTAATATGATCCGACAAAACTCAAACTAAGTCGGCATTTTTTTCTTGTGTAGCCTCATGAAACAATCAACTCAGAGCAAAATCAGTAATGAGTAAAATTTCGATTAATTTAAATTATAAATAAAAGTACAAAAAAAAATTATATTAAAAAAATGGTTAAAAATAAAATAAATTGGTTCTAAAAAGACTTGTGAATGAAGCAATATGAATGTTTACTCAAAAAATATAATCACATCTTAATTCACAAATAAACATACATATTTACTATAATATTTCCACTTAAAAAGTTTGGGAATTTCTTGAGCAGGAAGTTTTATACAGTCGCTGGGACTCTAGATTGAATTTATCGATAATGGCAGTCATGCAATAATATTTAAATAGCACAAAACCTATTGTCTTGTCGGTTTCACTGCCCTTCTGTTGATATGCCTGCCTCCGCGAGTTCGCTACCGTGCCACACTTTTGCTAGTATTGATCTCGGCCCACCCAACTCCCAGTTACCCCTTTTAACCCCTTTGTACCCAGAAATATTGTGTACCTCACTGCAACCTATCTGCTGTCATCGACAAACAAAAAAAAAAACGATTTGTACTTGGAATTGTCTGTCAGGCGAAACGAAATCACGTAGCTTTTCTTATCGTTCTGAGGAAAAGAACTGGAATTGGCCATTTATCATTCCAAATTAGTTCAAAACATTAAAAAGGTCGAATAATCTTATTTCGAAAAAAATTAATATAATTGATTATTTCTAAATTAGGATACTTGATAGGTATCTCATTTTTCTGTGGCAAATTTCATTGCCGAATTTTCAAAGTGCATTATTAATTTGACTGGAATTAGTGTTTCATGCCTATTATGACTATTTGAAAACTCAGTTCTCATTATATGATTAAGAGCTCCACATTAAAATTCATTTTTTTTCTTCCACTCACTTAAAATGAAAACTCAAATGTCAAGTGTCAAATAGGAAGTTGTTGAAATTAATTCCCTGTGGATTACTCATTTCCAATTCAATGTATATTTAGAACAGAAGTAACTTTATGTACAGTTGACATGATTTGTTCTTAGTTACTTAATTGAGACATTACCTAAGCGGGAATGGGGGATAATGCATGTAAAAAAACGCTTTTTTAATGTATTTTTTAGAGATGTGGCTAAAGTACATGTATTTAAATGTTTTGAAGGTCAAAAAGTATTATTTTAAAAATAATTAGTAATTTTTTTGTAGAAAAATATCGTCAAATAAGCCAGTGACAGAGCATTTTCGAGTACGCCTCTTGAGAAAGATGATTTGCGGTTCCAGCGATATCTCAACGTAGATTTATCGGAAATAAAAAATGTTGAAAAATTTAGTTAAAATAATATTGCAATAAGAACATTGAAAAAATTAAGAAAAAAACTAATTTTGTTAACGATTTCATCTTCTTCTTTTTTCCATTACACTGTTCACACTTCACGAATGTACAAAATGTAGTGAAAACTATTAAAAATTCTATTATTTTATAGTATTTTTCATTGTCTTCTGGAACATTCCTATATTTTCAAGCGCAGCTGCAGTCTATGAGGAGGGTCGACTTTAAATTTATAACTTTAAGAGTTCTTTTCCAATTGCATTAAAATTCTGACACAATATTTAAAAAATATTTTACAACAAAAAACCAAAAACCAAAAAAAATTTTTGTTGCAAGTGCTTATCCTCCATTTCCCCCTTAAGTTGATGTCTTAAGTAATAGTTTATAATGGTCTTCATATATATATATATATATATATCGAGGCGTCCTAGCGATAAGATGCCAGCGCACCCGATCGACTAGATGATACTTAACCAAAAACATAAAAAATAAAAAGCTAACCAAGAAGTAAGAACTAGAAAGTTTTAGATCGCGAAATTGGACAAGATGGAGCTAGAAGTTGGCCAAAACTAGAAGATGCTCGCTCCATCAAAACATTAAAGTCCTATCTCGAGCGAGTAAAGAATGAAGGTGCCACTTCTAGCCTCATCTTGCTCAATTACGCGAGCAAGACTTTCTAGCGCTAACTTCTCGGTTAGTTTTTTATTGCTTTTATTTTT
>NC_046662.1:97263742-97276257 GCF_010883055.1 Belonocnema kinseyi
GTCGGATTCACCGGAAAAATGTCCACGAAGCTCGTCATCCATTTCAGCCAGATCTTTAGGCTTGAGAGAAACCTTGGTGTTGATGTTTCTCCGGTTCGTAAAACATCGCTCTTCATCTATTGGATGCCTGACCGCGGTTGGTCTTAGTGTTTCGCAGACGTTGCTGCGAAAAGTGCGATGGCTCCGGGTGTTTCTCGCACCACAGAGCATGCAGCCGTGCCATGTAACCCCGTTCACAGGCCACGCTCGCATCGTAGCAGTCTAGCAAGTCGTGATTCAGTTGCTCCGTACACCCAAAGGTTACGAGATCCCGCCGATCCATCGCATTGAATCCATTTTCATTGGCTCCCCCAGCTCTAGAATGGTCGGCATTGTTGGCCGACCCATTGTCGGGAGCCCTGCGCGTTCTATATATATATATATATATATATATATATATATTAAACATATATTAAACAGCATTCACTTATTATTTTCATTGACGATGGTATGCTTGTCATTTCTTTTGTGGAAGGTCTCGAAAGCGGATAGAAATTTTATTGGTAAGCTTAGGAAAAAAAATTCCTATCTGTTCCCTTCTGTATTAATTGTGTTGTATTTCTTATTCCCTTTTTGTGTTTCGTTTCTTGTGTTTATTTGTTTTATTTTGTTTTTTTTTTGCATTTTTCTTTCGTTTTATTAATACATTCCTCTGCCTTTCAAGACCAGAAGAGTATGTTTCTCTTATGGTTTAAAAAATGGCATTCAGAGTTCGAGTTATTTGCTATGTGTGCGATAGAGTCTATCAACCAGGACAAATGGCTCGAATTGATGGGAATAATAATCTTGATAGGCAAAACATTGCAATTTTTAGACGCCTTCAACTTCGAAGACCACCACTTGAAGTCGCCGATGAGAGTAGGTTATGTTTCAATTGCAATCTATGGATTCGCAATGAGATAGAGGAGCTCCAACGTGACCCAGGCTATTTAAGACTGAATGTTCTTACACAAACAGGCAGGCAAAAGTGCATGTTCTGTAATGCTGATGTTAATACTCAAAGGCATTCAGTTGAATGTAGAGTTAACGCTTTTATTGTCATGGACATTTTCATTGCAGAAGAAACAAGAGCCTGCTTAAATCATTTGGATGAACATGGTTTCATCTTAGGCCCCTTGCTTCCTGGACTAAAAGCGATTAATAGACCGTATAGGATTCTGGGACAGCAGTTACTTCTGTTTTTGCAGCAACTTCGTAACGAAGCAAATGTTCATGCGGCCGCGGCGTTTAATAATAAGGATAGTTTCACTGATGAAGAGTTTGAAGCTATTGCTCCTGTAACAAAGGAACAATTTAGAGAATTGTATGCATTTTGTGATCCTATTCCGCAGTTACATAGACATGGTGCCAGATACGTGAGGAAAAAAGATCTGCTGACTTTCCTTTGCAAAATGCGTCAAGGTCTTTCTGATGAATTTCTGAAAGTGATTTTCCATTATTCGAGCCGGCAAGCTATAAATGGCCAGTTCTACTGTAAGAGAGTCTTTAATGCAGCGATTTGTGCCTGGTAACATTGGATTTAATACGATAAGCAGAGAGGAGTTCATTAAAAGACACGTGACATCATTCCGCAATGAACTTTATAATCCACAACCAGAAATTCCCAGAGCTATTGCTATCATCGATGGAACTTATGCTTATATGCAGAAGAGTAGTAACTTTCGCGTACTTCGACAGTCATTCTGCAAACATAAAGGACGTCACTCGGTAAAACTTGCTCTCATTGTTGCTTTAGACGGATACATACTTGAAATACAAGGACCATGTTTTTCTGACTCGTGAAACAATGACGCACAAATGCTCATCAACGAATTTGAAAGAAATGTGGAAGGTATGAGAGAATTTTTCGACATTGGTGATATTTTTATAGAGGACCGTGGATATAGAGATGCCCAACCACTTTTAGAACGCTTAGGAATTGTGTCCAAGGTACCACCATTTCTCCAACAAGGACAGAGTCAATTGGTAACGGAAGAAGCAAACGAAGCTCGGCTAATAACGAAATCTAGATGGATAGTGGAATCCAGAAATGACCACATAAGGTCCATTTTCAAGTTCTTCGAGAAAACCATTCCGATGGCTCATGTACACAATATATAACGAGAGCTCGTAAGCCAAATATTGTGCAAGTGCGCGTAAAAGTGGACAATATGCGCTACGGAAATGCCAATTGGAATCGCCTGCATGAACTTGAAGGACCAGACAATAACGAAACGCTTCTCGGTTATTACTACACACGTAAGTCAGGGGCTAGAACTCTTGGCACTTGCGTACATATCGCAAGCGTTTTATGATTCCTAGGTTATGCACGTCACCAGAAACACGTAAAGTACCCTCAAACATCCTTGCTATAAAGGATTCTAGACGCTGCTAATAGAGGTGAACAAGCGAACCCGAATCAAGAGCCAGAAATAGTTTAATATTTTGCAAAAGCTACTGGGATTGGTTCTATTCGCTGATCATGGGTGCTTAGCGTTCAACCCTCTTGCGAAGGGTGCACTGTTATTATCAGAATGTGCGCACTAGTTACTAATGTTACTTTGGGTACCATTTCTGCCTTTAAAGAAGTGATTAATTAGTCAATTTAAAATTTTAGGCGCTTAGCATTTGATTGTTTTGAGAAGCGCGCTATATGAGTCAACGGTGTAGGCGAAAATATGACAGACCACGATTTGAATCGTGATGTCTATGATGACATCGCTTTTGTAACAAAATCTGTTGTAATTAGTTTTATTCACTGATCTTGAGCGCTTACCGCCGCATAGCGCTAAAACTGTCCATTTTTTGGATTTTTTTTACGGATAATTCATCCGGCACTTATAACCTTAAAAATTATAAAGTTTCAGCTAAATCCACCGAAAGCCATTTCTCATATATTTAGTGCGGGGTCATTTTGAAATCGGATAATATCTTCAGTCTGTTCTTTGAGGGTGAAATCTCGAAATTCTACTAAAAAGCACTAAAATTTAAGGTTTTGCAAAAATGGGCTTAAAATCGATACCGATGCATTCCAAGGGTGACTTTACGATAAAAAGTCATCAGAGGGTACTTAGAGGTCCGTACCGAATCGCCAAAGTCACCCCATGCCTATGCTCATGGAGGGGGAAATAACTCAAAATTGCGTATTTTCGAGTAAAACGCTTAAATACTTGTGCAGATCCTAGCTCACTGAGTTCTACTACTTCCAGTGACCCAGAGCCCACCATGTGGAGGTAGCTGCGCATCGGGCTCCACCCACGTCCTATCTAACCAACTAACAATATGTAGAACGTGCTTATTTAAGTCTCAGAGTCATTAATTACACCCACAAAGTCTGTTAGTGTCAAATAAGTTGACAGTCTTTCGAGAAAGAAGTGTGGCGCGTATCTGTCGGTTCCGAGCGGTAAGTTCATCCTTTGTTATAGGAATTAAAATTGGAGGTACGGTAAGTGAAACATCTGTCTGTTCCCAATCAATCATTTCTGTGTAATCATTAGCTCCAAAATTAATTTTTGGCACAATATTGTATCTAACAGTTGTCTGTTGCTTATGTTTTGCTTCCAGGATTTTGGTGAGTGCGTCTTGGCGAACGGTAAGCCTAAGTTCGGTTATCATTCCAAGAAGTATATTTTCTGGCATGGGAGAGAAGACGTTTGTCTGAATGGAAGTGTTTACCACATTTCGGTACTTCACAGGAAGAAACCTTGACAATTTGATTGCTTGGAAGAGGTGACGACTCACATCAGCGATAGACTTATCCCATCTGATGTGGAACCACTGAGGTACGTATACTGTGAGTAAGTATTCAACTAATACTTGCAGTTTGTTTGTGGGTGTCTTTGTTGATATGTATAATCTCAGAATTCTATTTGCAGTTGTTAGCCAGTGAGCCATGTTGATGGGGCCTATCTTCCGGGAGGCCGGCTCAGGAGAGCACGCTCCGAACCGTATGGCATCTGATATCTCATAAAGATACCTTTGATCTGAGCTGAGATCAGTGGGCTCAATCTCAGGTAAGTCACACTCAACTTGTTTAAACTTTACAACATTGAGGGTCTCACAAGTTGGAAGCTGTCTCCCTATTGGCCTTGAGTATTTGTTCGGACCAGAGGTAGGTCCGTCAATAAATACGAAAAGACTTCCGAACGGCAGGTCATTGAAATGTAATAGACAGACAACCCATTGCAAGGGACGATCAAGTCGTTCCTCTAGTAGACGAATAATTCCTCCCTTCCAGCCCGTATTCGTATTTGTACCGTCACAGCCCACGACTACCACTGCATCGAAGCCTCCATTCAGTTCTATTGTTACGTAATTATAAATAGAATCACACTCATCTTGGGCATGGTTCGATGGTGTGAAGACTTGGCCTACGTATTTAGAACCTGTTTCGGGCACCAAAGATATGTGTTCCTCGTTAATAAATCCGGAGGCTGTCAATGTTTCGTCTTTCCGACTATCAAAGTATAAGCCACGAATAGAATCCTCATGGCGTGATTCCGCCTTCAACTTGGAGCCTGTTTTAATTTTCTCGTCCCTTATCTTACTTTTATCTATGACTAGACTCTCAGGCACTTTTTGAGAAATATCCGGGGAGATCATACCTGCTCGATTGGCAGCGAGGAGTACAGACGAGCTTAAATGTGTTGCATCAACCTTTACCTTAATTTCAGGAGGAGGATTATCACCTTCACCTTCCTCAAAAAAGGAATCTAAATCTATATCCATATCAATCGTAGAGGAAGATGTGCAGGCTGATGCAGTAGGAACGCTTTCCCCATCCTCTCCCCGTTCAAGTCTGCCTCTTTTTGCATTACGTTCTGCTCTCTTATGTATTATTTTTGTTTCAGAGACATCTACGCTGGCGATTCCCATGAGTCTTTTACCTCTTTGGTCAAAATAGAAGGCATGATCTACTGCTGGAACCTTCCTTTCCTTGGGACAGGAGCACCTAGACAAGTCTACGCACTTATAAGCGGCTATGTTAAATAATGCAGAGCAGTACTCTTTGAAGGTGGCGATTTTCTCATCCTTATTACTTTGAGAAGTTGTTTTACTCTTCAATGAATTTTTCAACGTAGTGTATTTTTTATGAAGATTTGTGACACATTCCTTAATGCGCTCCTTTGAGACTGTTGGGATAGAAGCAAATTCTCAAATAACTATTAGTTTGGAACGGACTTCGTCGGCAATGTCTCCGAACGAAGGCTCCTTGTCTTTTTCTGAAAGATAGCTCTTTTGCCTTCGAACCTCCTGACCATATCGCAGAACGTGAGCCCTCGTTGGCAAAACGCTCGGACCAAAATCTCTTGGAGAACCAAAGATAGGGCACTGCACACAGTCTCTCTTTGCGAATTTCGATATGCTGTGGCATACAAACGAAAGAGGGTAGTGCAGGCAGAACCAGAATCTCTACCACCAAAAGAACCAACGACGAGACAATGAGAAGAAGAAACTATAACGACAACGTCAACTAGCACCTGCGAGTGAACGGACATTAGGCGTGAGCCGACAGTACGAGCCATTGACAGTTTCTGAGAAGTCTCGCCAACGCTCGACCTGTGGGAGGGGAAGGGGGAGGAGACCGGTAACTGGGGGAGATCCAGCTTCAGTGTAGAGGTGTGGAGGATGCTCGTGTGCTCGTAGACAGACATCACCCAGGAACCGCACAATTATTTAAGCGTTTTACTTGAAAATACGCAATTTTGAGCCATTTCCCCCTTCATGAGGATTGGCATGGAGTGACTTTGGCGCTTCGGTACGGACCTCTAAGTACCCTCTGATTATTCATCGTAAAGTCACCCTTGGAAGGCATCGGTATCGATTTTAAGCTAATTTTTGCAAAACCTTAAGTTTGAAAGTTTTTTTAGTGAAATTTCGAGATTTCACCCTCAAAGAGCAGACTGAAGATATTATCCGATTTCAAAATTTTAAAGTGCGCTGAGTTTCGAATTGAACTGGACCACTTTTCCGCACCCAGCCGTTTCCTGGACGCACAATGTTGGTTTTTCGCACCAGCCTAATGTATAATGCAGTTATCTAGAGCTTTAATTAAAGTTACTCTTGTTATTGACTTTTTATAATTTGAATTTTCGCAGTAAATTTGTATGGTCTTCTCCTTATTTGGAATCATAATGACACCCTGCTCGTTTTGTAAAATGTTAAATACCGTTCAATCAATAATGATTACATTTATCTGACATATTTTGTTATTTATCATTTTAACGCTGTTTTTTATCAGTTGCGTTTCGTAGGATTTAGTTTCTGCTAGGAGATAGCTAGGATTCTTTCTTTTACAAAATTTTGTAATTCCAAGCAATTTACAGTAACTAAGATCACTTTCGGACGTAGGGATGTAAAGAGTTTTTTTGACGTTGATCATTACATAATTTTCATTTGGGATTACGGTGATAAAATTATCCCCCTTTCGTAGTGGTATGGGAATTAAGCGATTTATTTTGTAGATTTTTTTTTCTAAAATCGGCATTTCAATTGAGTAAGCAAATTTACTATTTATCAATAAATTGGTTATTTCGGCAATATCAATCAAGTATTGATAATTTTACTCTACTAACTGAATGCCATGCTTTTCATTGTTTACTTCTTCAAAATGTTTAAATCCCTCTATAAGTGTAGTCGGAGGTAAAATTTGGGGATGTAATATTCCGTGTTTATGGTCATTTATTGCATCGATTAAAAGCGATATGTCTTCACTTAATTCTGATATAACAACAGTCATGATTGTGACCTGATTAGCCATTACTATGTTTTCGATAATTTCATTAGTCTTATTGGCTAACTTGTTATAATGATCTATAATAATTTTTTTTTTAAACAAGGAATCTACATCATGCGCGGCCGAATTTAAAATAGTCCTAATTACAATAGTTTGATTTTGCAATGACATTTGCAACATTTTGTTTTGGGAATGCAGTTAATTAAGTCCGTGGTTGATATAATCTAAATCCCTTTCAGATATTGTACCGAAAAGTGTCTTGAATATGCTTCCAATAAAATTAAAAGCTCCCCTTTTATACCGATTCTTTCCTAATAACTGTTTGAGCAACAATCTTCGAATATTTAATCTTTTAATTCGGGATTTTAAGATTTCCAGTTCAAAGTGTTCTAAACATTGATTACATCGTTCGGAGACGGATCTATACAAGAGACTCAGCTGTTCGTATCTTTTGTCAATGCCGTGTGTGTCGACGGACGAAATGAGTCTCCATGTAGTGTGATAGATCTTTTCTGTACCAAGGTCCTCGGCTAATATAGTGGATCCATCGAGTGATGTGAGGGTCACGTTAGAAGATGTGATCGAGAGCAATGATAGCAGTATCCAAGTGAAATTCATTCTAAAAAGAAACATAAAATGAACCGATGAATCTATTGGTAGAAGGGCTTCAACCTATTAGAGTGTACAGTGTAATGCTGATTATTGTATAAAATTTCCTAATCAGAGGAACGGACGTGTTTGCATGTGGTGTAAGGTCCGAGTCATTCACTTTCGAATTTTGTTCTTTTGCTATCATTATGCAGTAGTACTAAATCTGCTGGTTCGAAAAGAGGATTACTGATGATTATTTTTGTACCTTGATGCCTTTTTAATCGTTCCTGTATTTTTTGAATGGCAGTCCTTCCCTTTTCCAGATATTCTTCATGTCTTTTTCGGGAAATGTCTAACAACTCTTGAATGGTTAACGACGTAGTTGTTGCTAAGGCTGAAGGTAAATTGGGTTTTCTTCCAAATGTCATTTCAAACGGCGTTAAACCTGTACTCTCATGAACTTCGGTATTAAATGCTAAGCATATTAGATTCAAATTTTGGTCCCATGCCGTCTCGTTATCGGCCATGTATGTTTTTAATAAATCTTTAATTGTTCCATGGCTTCTCTCGAGGGCTCCATTGCTTTGTGGATCGCGATCTTCTCATTCGGCTGCGTCGGCATTTCCAGAATGACTGCTTCTACTTTGGGGCGAATTCGGGTTAGTTTTTCACGTTATAGCATGCTTGAAATTTTTTAACGAATTCGATTACGTCCTTCTCCATATTTTCCCATGATGTTTGTTCCCGTAGACTTTTGATTGTGTTATTTTCTCCAAAGTGACCAGTGGCCATTTTTCCGTGTGATTCCCTCAACAGGTTTTGCTTCTCTTCTTCACTGAATTTTTTATTAGGTCGTTCGCACAGGAAAAATGTATATTCTGTGAATTTTGTCCGTAATATAAAATTCAAAATATCTCCAATGCATACAAGTTCCTTGATTTTTATCAAGGGATCCTGCATATGAAATTTAAGTATGTTCCAGGCTTTGTTTCTTGTGAAATCTTGAATTTTGATGTAGAGGAGTTTGACCCATTTTCCTTCGTCACAGTCTGGTGACTGCATTCTTAGCAAAGAGAAAATGTTTTGTTTGCTAATTTTAATCCAATTCTTTCCGTTAACGATAGGTTTTATTTTTAATTTACAGGGTAGGCGGTTACTTTTCCAGTTTGCATAATCGTTTTGAATTTCCTTTTCATCCGTCGGTTCATGATTTCGCAATATTTCAAAAATTGGTTCATTATCTTCGCCTGATAATGATGGTGTATCAATCTCGTCAACTTCTTGAGATTCATCTACTTGTTTGACGTTGGCATTCTCTTCCGATTGTCCTGAGAGATTTTGATCTTGAATGGGGTGCATTCTCGAAAGCGCGTCAGCTGCCGTATTTTCCTTCTATGTGTTCAAGCCTCAAATTTTCATTTAATAATTTCAATCTAGTATTTAATTCATTCTGCGCAATGTAAGTTACACGCTCCTTTCGTTTTTGAGTGACATTGATATACTTGTACTTTATCTCTTCATCAACTAATCTCAAGTCAGATTCGGTTTCGTTACTAACGGGAATCATAACCTGTGAGTCAACAATACGGTAAATGGAATTTGGAATGTAGGGATTATCTTCTATGAGAATGTTCACGCTTATCATTTTTATGGTGTTTTGGGAATAAGGATACCGTCGTACTCCAAGGGATAGACCTCATCGTCGAGCTGGAGGGAGCTGTTTGACAAGTTGAACTGATAGAAGTACAGAAATGGTGTTCCGATGATGACTTCCTCGGGTATGGGGAAATTTTCTGTTACAATTACAAATATATGTTCTTTCCCTTGAAACTCAAGCTTGGTGACTTCGTTTGTCCGGTGTTTATCATTTCCCATTAAAAACTCTTTGTAAATTGAAATTCTCTGGTGATATTTGTTAATGCAATTTTACATTAGATTTATCGATGCGCCATATCAACTAATAGTTGTACAGGTTTGGTTTCTCCGTGTAATTGTCCTCTGATAGAATATAATCTTCCAGATATTGCTGGTACTCTGTCTCCGATTCCATTTCCGTCTCTTTGATATCTTCTTCTGTTTTTTTCTTGGAGATAATTCACACGATTCGGAGGTGGACTTTCCGAGGCTATTGTATGAAAATTTTTCTGTTTGGAGAAACATTGAGTTTCGGTCTGTTCAGGGATTTTGCAGTGACTGCAAAATAACTGGATTCTCTGCTGCAAAGGTATGCTGTGATTGAGAGGATTGTTTAATGAAGGGTATTTTTGTTTATTTAATTGGGAGTTCAAGGTTTTAAAAGTAGATTTATTGACAGTTGTGCGAATTGGTATTTGGGGCTTAATCGTGTTTTTGGATTAGCGAATTTTACTTCTTTCCATTAACCAGACTTCGGATTGGATTGCCATTTGTTGCGCTTCTCTAACATCGCTGAGATTTTTGCCTGAAACTCGGTCTGAAAGTTCTTTTATTAAATTCATGATGTATTTTTTGAGAACTGTTTGCTCTTTATTTTTTATGCAAATTTATCGTTCATGCGTTAAGGGATTTTTCGACTGAATAGCATACAAACGTTCGCTCCTTGAATTACTTGTGAGAGTTTTGTGCGATGAGTTTCTAGTGATCCGGTAGTTCCAAAATTAGTTCTAAGAGCTTTGAGAAGACCATCATAACCCTGAATTAATAAGAAACGAATAGATTTTTCCGCTCTTCCTTCGATTTTTCTGTGATGATCCAGGCTAATAAAACACCTGGATTCGAGCACTGTGATTTAATTCTTACTACAAAAGCGATGAAGGGTTCCACTGCCATATCGTCTTGTCCGTTGAATTTTTAAATTAATTTGACTGCGTCTCTCGCAGGGATAGTTTCTCTTATAGGGTTGACTTCAGTGGGAGTTGTTACTCGTTCGTTCGACAATCTTTGTAGAATCTTAGGATCTATTGGTTCAGATTCTACATGCAATGCGTCATCGTTACTTGTTCGAGATTTCGCTTTCGTCCAAAGTAACCAAATCCAAATTCTTTGCTAAAGAGCGAATTTCTTCTTTACGAGTATTTATCGTGATTTCCATGTTAGACATCCGGTTTGATAATTTTTGTAGCATGCCGATTATATCTGCATTTGTAGCTACCAGGGAAGTATTTTCCGTCTATGAAGATGGATTTTTCGTAATTCCGTCTGCGATGGCTTCTTTCTTCTTATTTTTGTGTGTTTAGTAGTGTACCTAATTTGGAGTTTCCCACTTATGTTAGCAAATGTCGGGTGGTATGTCGGGCCGCGTTATCTATTCTCGATATCGTTCATTACAATGAAATACTCACGTACGCGTATAGTCCGTGGTGAAGTCAACCCTCTAGCCAGTGACTATTTTCTAATTTAAATTCACTATTTGAAACGAAAGTGCTACAATTTTCGCCAAATATCATGAATGAATCGATGAACGTTTTTTAACGAAAGGTCTAGTCTCCCGTAATCGATTAGCCTTACGAGGTTTTAGAGAGTCGTTATAGAACACTCCTTTTTCTTAAAAAAGATTTTTTTCCTCTTTTTACTCACTTGCAATTTCTCGTGAAGATTGTTGGTGGCTGCTTTAGTGGATCTACTCGTTCTTGTCAGCCGTGTGTTTTAGAGTCCGTAAATTCTGCAATTCCAACGCTGCAAACTTGGTTGGGTAACGTCTCGCCTTTTAGTCCAATTTACTTGACAAGAAATCACTGTGAGCCTACTTAGTTCAGCCCAGTACGTGTTTTCCTGATTTTAATTCCTTTAAAAAAAATGGTTCCTATTAATACTTTTTTGAGAATGACGTATCAATATGTAACATTTTAAATGTTAATAAAAAATTACATCTTCCGTCATTGTAAAAAGTTTTAAAGTAGTCTAAAATGTGAAGAAACAAAATATTACGCAAAGAAAAATGGAAATCGATTGAAATTATTTATTTCATAATTATTTTATTGATATTCCTGTTAACAGTTCGTGTATTTTACATTTGCCAAACGACTTTTAATAATAAATAATTAGAAAAAGAGAGCTTAAAATTTGGTACTCTAACATTTCTGAACTGTAGCTTATGTGGATAGCTTTTTCATCGAGTTTCAACTTGTCGGTTTAGCGTAGTGTTTAGCACTCCCGACTGTTAGGCCATAGATTTAGGGATAGATTAGGTAGGTTCGATACCTCGTAGCGTTAGAAATTTTATTTGTAATATAATTTTTAAAAATTTAATATATTTATTCACTTTAAACAGGACTATTAATATCTGCAGACAAAATACTCGCAATCAATTAATATTTTGTTTTTAAATAACTTTTTTCTCATATGGTTACAGTATAGCAGTACGGTACTAGTTTGCACTGACGCAGTACTGCCGCGCATGGTGAATTTCTTGTTGGAATAGTACTGTGCTAGTAGCGATATCCATCACTGGCCCAACACTGACAGCATAGTACAAAATAATGTTATCATCCCAGAGATATGCCAGTACAGGTGCTAGCATTGGCAAAGAAACCAAGAGGGCTTTCATGGTAGCAACCATGAGGGATCCATGAAGGAAGATCGTGTTGGGCCCCTATGGATTTGCATGTCGTTTCCATAAGGAACCACGTCTGGATTGCCCTCACGGATCCCACAAGTCATGAGGGCAATCCATGTGGAACCTGACGGGGGCCCCTACCATTTTTACACACGGGCATTCGAAAATTCTTTTAAATTAAAAAATATTAAAGTTTGTAAATGAATTTCAAAATATTTCAAGTAATTTTAAAGAGTTTTAAAAATTTTTAGAATAATTCCAAAAATTACAAGAATTTTCAAGAGGTTTTAAAGTCTGTAAGAAATTCAAAATATTACAAAGCATTTTATATAATTTTTAAAAAATTCAAAAGAGTTTAAGGATCTTCATGTGATTTAAAAATATTTCTATGTATTTCAACACATTTTCAGGAGTTTTAAGGGATTTAAAGTAATTTTGAAGAATTTTAATGGAATTTCGGTAGAATTGAAATAATTTTTAAGATGTTAAGGTAATTTTAAAATATAAATAATGTTCTTGAATTCTTTAACGTCTCACAGTGGGGTGAAATCGGAAAACGAGGTTCAAAATGACATTTAGAACGCAATTATGCACCGATTTTAGAATTTTTTTTTGAAAAATTCAGAACTAAATTTT
>NC_046662.1:97276357-97288259 GCF_010883055.1 Belonocnema kinseyi
ATCACTGGCAACATAATTGCAACAAGGTAGAAAGAAAAAACGGTTTCTTTTCGCCTAAAAACGGCCAAAATGTAAATTTGTTTATATAATTTGTTTATAAAAGAAACAAATAACATTTAATGTTAAATTTAAATATTCACGTATCATCCTCACATTGAAAGCAAGCGATTTCAGAGCAGAAATATACGTTGAAGCCGAATAACCCATAATGTCGAGTATTTGTTAATACAATTTGTTTATAACAATTAACTATGCAAGTTAAGAATTTTTTTATATTTCTTATACCCCTGTGCACTAAATTCAAGGGACGAGAAGTATAAGAAAAATTTTGTCTAGAAGATAAAAAATGAAATTAGAAAAATCGACATTTTTTTCGATGTTGGCATTAAAATAAAAATTAAATAAACAAAAAAATAAAAAATCTACTCTCACCATTTTCTGAAAAATTTAGTTCTGAATTTAAAAAAAAAAAAAAATTCTAAAATCGGTGCATAATTGCGTTCTAAATGTCATTTTGAACCTCGTTTTCCGATTTCACCCCACTGTGCGTCTGTTAAATCTTTTGAAATGTTCGGAAATTTGTCGAAAACGCCTAAAATCTATTCAATTTCTGAAAATTTATATAGAATTTTTGTACATCTTTTAAACTATCTTGAAATATGTTTGTATTTAGTTAAAATCTTGCTAAAGCACATAAAGTATACAATAATAATTTGTAATATTTCTAAAATCTTAGTAGAGATAAAAAATTTCGAAAATTTTCCTACTAATTTTGTAGGTAAAATTTCCAACTGTGGATAGGAAAAATTATTTTCCTAAAAAAGTTGGGAATTTTCCTAATACTTTGGAAAAATTTCCTTTTTGAATGGAAATATTTTGATCGGGGAAATTTTGCATACATATTTGGAAATGAAGAATTCCTTCAATATTTGGGAAATTTTCTCAAATTATATTCGGAAAAAATCTTACTTTCATAGGAAATATTCTATTTGCCTTTGAAAAATTTGCATATACCTTTGAGAATTAGAAAATTCCATACTATTTAGAAAAATTATCAATTTCAGCAGGAAAAATGTAATTATTAAATTGCATATAGTACAAGTAATACGTTATACAATATTGTTGATTGAGTCAGAAATATTATGTACCGTTTTATTTTTTGAGTCAAAAAACGAATACAATAATTATTCAAAACTTTTCTTCAAAAACCCTTGCAGATATTTTTTTATAAACTAACATTTAGTGTCAATTCATATTAAAGTAAAATTATTTTTGACTATTACACACGCTTCGAAAGAACAAATCACACATTCTATACAATAAAAAGCATTTATTACTACAGTAATTTAAAGTGAAATTATTTTTGACAATTACACGGCCTTGAAGAGAATCTTGCAGTTAAAAAAAACAATGATTATTAAATTGATTGAAAATAAATATTATTCCACATACATTTGGTGGAATCAACAAAATTTTTGAAAGAGGCTCCGAAAAATATTTCGTTGAAGCAACAAAGTTTCGGTTTTGTTCAATCGCAAAATGTGGCTATTATTGTACGGGAGAAAATATGTAGTTGACGCAGCAAAATTTTCATCCAAGACATTTTGTTAAATTAAAAGAATATTTGCTTCATTTAACAAAATACAAGTGTCTTTTTGGGTCTCTATCTATTTTCCTTGTTGAAAATATTTCTGTGCGGTTTTGAGTGTCAGTATATTTTCTGTGACTATAAGGATTGTAAGGATAAGACTATAAGTGATTATAAGGATAATTGTTGCACAATAAGCCTAAGGTAAGTCATTAATTCTAATAAGTTTTAATCTAGCTTATTCGTTTTTTGTAGACAGAAATTATTTTCTCCAAAAGTAATGTGTATGTGTATGCCGAATCGCACGTTATTATTTGTATTATAGACCGAATCCATTTCCAATCAGACAGGGACCTTTGCAATTAAAGAACCTCTGAACGACGAAATATGTTACCTTTTTAGAGGAAATTGGCTAAAACGCATTTTTTCTTTGGAAAACAAATTTCTACGAAGCTATGTGTGTTTGAATTTTGTGCTTTGCTTAAAAAAACTTCAATTTATTTAATTTTCTATAACTTTGGACCTAATTGATATATTTATGTTTTCTTTCTGATTTTGATATGATTTATTGAATTATTTTGAAATGTATAGAAAAATATAAAAAATTAACAAAATGGCGGCAGTTTTTTTTAAATATTAAAAGACGATTTTCTCGACAACAAAAAAACCCACGCTTATACCTTGTTTCAATATTTTGTTTAATTTTTACTCTATATATTTGATTTTCATTTACTTTATATGTTTCATTAATTTCATTTATTTTATTCATTTTTATCAGTTTATTTTGTTGTATTCATTTACTTTATTTCTCTTATTCATTTAATTTATTTTATTCTTTGCATTCATTTTGTTTATCGTATTTATTTCATTTCTTTTATTCATTTCATCTTTTTTCTTGATTTTATTTAATTTATTTCTCTTATTTATTTAATTTGTTATATATTTCATCAATTCCTGTAATTTGTTTTTTTTTTCATTTTCATTATTTTATTTCTCGTATTTATTTTATTTCTTTTATTCATTTCATTTATTTTTTTCTTTTCATTCATTTTATTTATTGTATTCATTTCATTTTTTCATTTTATTCACCTCATTTATTTCATTTATCATATACATCTTATTCATTGTATTTTTTAAATAATTTTATTTATTTTATTCATTTCATTCTTTCCTTCGTTTTATATACTTTATTCCTCTTATTCATTCTATTTCTCTTCATTTCATTTATTTAATTTATTTCTCTAATTCATTTAATTTATTTGATCTATTCATTTTATTCGTTTTTCTTCATTTTGTTTTTATTCATTTAACTAATTTTACTCTTTTCATTCATTTTATTTAGTGCATTACTTATATTTCTTTTATTCATTTCCTTAAGGTGTTTACTTTATTTATATTATTTATTATATACACCTTATTCATTGGACCGGCATATTTTGAGCTAATTTTACTACGTATCTTATGTTTTCAGGATGCCAATACAACTGAAGAGGAGATGAATGTGATGAATTCTGCTTATCTAATGCTCGTTTAAAATGTACCCACTACATTATATACAAATGTAAAAAAATGACAGACATGAAAAGTTGTACTTTTTATTTGAATTTTTAGTTTATTTTATGCCTCTAATGAAAGAATTGTTTTTATTTTCCTTGTTTCAGGAACCTCTTTATACGATGAATCCTGCAGGTTTTATATTTTGATTGATCAAAATATTATAATGCAAGCAAAAGACGTGCTCGGAAGTATGCTTATTTTCGCCCTAGTACATTTCGTGTACGGGTATCATTATAAAAAGGAGACCGCATCAACATTCGAGTTTCTTGAAAGGTAAAACTCTTATTCGTTTTCCCTTCCTTGAATATTTGTAGAAGGGAATTTAAAGTAGATAAATGAATATATATTATTATTATTATTACACCGTCAATATAAAAAATATATAGGTAATTATATTTTATGCATTGCAGAATGATGATCTTGGACACACCACTGAACCCAGAAATTAACCAAAGGACAACTAATGAACGGAAAATAAAAAGGTTCACGAAAGTTACAAACCTCATAAAGGAAATAGTAAAATTTCAGTCAAGTAAATAGCTTTCGTCAATACTTAGGTTCGCGAATGAAATGTTAAGTACCGAGGAAATATAATAAATGATTTTATGCCAAGTTTCTACTTTTTTTTAAAGAAAAATTCTCCAAATTTTGTTTTTAGGGTAATATTCTAATTTTAATGTTTAATTCTGCAATAACTTAGGAAATTTTTCCTATTATATTTTTGGAAAAATTTCCTAATTTTAAAGTACAATTCCTAATTTTAAAGCACACTTTCCAAATAAATTAGGAAATTTTTCCGAATAAATTTTGGGAAGAATTTCCTAATTTTAATGTACAATTCCTAAATAAATTAGGAAATTTTTCCGAATATATTTTTGGGAAAATTTCCTCATTTTAAAGTAAAATGCCCAAATAAATTAGGAAATTTCTCCGAATTTATTTTCGGGAAAATTTCCTATAACATTGTATATGTTGCATTCCAATATTTTTGGGAAAAATCGCAAAATAATTTTTTACAGCGATTATTATAAGCGTAGCAATATTGTTTATAGCATGGTTTACAGCAATTTGCAGACGGCCTTGCACAGCTGTAGATTATATTTAAGATTTTTTTTTAATACTTCATTATTTTGTACATGAAAGTAAAGTGTGGAGCGTTAAATTATAAATAAAAACTAAGCCTCTATTTTGAGGCCCCAATTGGAAGATTTTGAAATTTGTAATTATGTATTTGATTCTTACTTGACCTGTCTACCTTCAAATTCAAAAGTCGAGAGCCGGCTGAACTCGGAAGGTGTTGTTCTGTAGTTTTTCTTTTCCCTGACCAAACGTCTAGGCAAATGCAAGTACAGTAAAACCCTTTATTAGCCCTCCCTTCCATATCCCTTTTGAGAATTGACGTTGCGCCACAAGGTAGGTGTAACAGGAGATGCGCGGTGTGGATGGGGTCTGCGGTTGTCAATCAGGCGAGCCCTCAAGAGTGAACAAACAAAAGCGAAGCAGACTATAATAAGCCAGTTTTGCCCACCGTCAGTCCCTAAATCGGCGCTATAGAAGAGGTTCACTGTACTTATAAACAAGATCGGTATCAGCCGCAAGTTATCACTGGTTGTAATTGAATTCTTACAGCCATTCTAAACCTACTTTAGTAGAAGAAAAATGTGCACAGGCCCATACCCAGTGAAGTTTTGTCGTCTGGTAGTATATGTCTTCATGCTAGAGGTTTTCAAATAAAAAGGCATAGGACAAATAGGTTTTAAACCGCAGTGCTACAAAACTTAAGTGGACCAGCCCAGCCATAAAATAATTATAATAATAATATTATATAAATAAATAGAGCATGTCTGATGGATTCTGAATACATGATAATGAGGATGGTCATCAAGTGACCCATCTTCTGTACATAGATCACCTGAGCTATACGCTAGTTGAGACCAGAAACTGCAGCTAGTGATCGATTTTACAAAGCAGTTACACAGGGTGTCTAAAAAGTCCCGGGACGGTTGGATATTTCCTCAGTTGAAATATTTTTTAAAAAAGTGAAGGTCATTCCTGAAGTAAATTTCAACGAGGAATTCAGTGGTGACGTTCATGTTGGCCTTGAAGTTGACCTTCATGGCTTTTTGAAGGTCAACTTTGTTTTTAAATGGAAATCCCCTCTTTTTACATCTGCAATTGATAGAGCGAAAAATTGTACGTTCAAATACGTACCCAAGTCATAGGTCAATTGTAAAGTTCAAGGTCCGTTAGAGGTTATTTGAAATTAACAAAGTTTTGTAATAGGTCAGTGCAATTCCTGAAGTAAAGTTCAACAAGAAATTCATTGGTGGGCTCTGTATTGATCTTGGTGCTGATCTTCAAGATTTTTTCAAGGTTTTTTCCAAGCAGTTTACGCTTAAGTTCAGCATTACCCAGGAACAACGACGTGTACGTAGTAAATACTGTTCCGTTTAGAGTGCTTGATTCGCGTGAGTCTCCTTGCCTCTCACGTTTCGGGGTGCTTGATTAGCGTGAGTCACCTTGCCTCTCAGGCTTCAGTGAAGATGTTTAAACTGGAAACCTTGAACTTCTTGACAAAAAGATATGCGATTGTAAAAATCAGTTACAACATTACGAATCATCTCTCTGTCAATCAAAGTAGCCTGTTGCAGAATCCAATTCTGCAATTCGTCTAAGCTTTGCGGTTGCGCTGAGTATAATTTGCTCTTTGAATAACCCCAAAGAAAATAGTCGGGAGGCGTCAGACCAGGCGATAGAGCAGGCCACTCTATTTCACCCCTTCTTCCAATCCACCTTTGAGGGAACTGAGTATCCAAATATGCTCGAACCTACCAATCGTAATTAGCCACTGCTCCGTCCTGCTAGAACCAAATATTTTGAAAATTATCGCCTGTAATCTCCCTTATTCTTGATACAATTTGGTTTCTTAGAAGCTCTTCATATGCACGGGCATTGAGATTACCATCGATGAAGAAAGGGCCTATCAATATATCATTCAAGATACCGGCCCAAACATTAATCTTTTGTGGATATTGTGTGTAAATCTCTAACATCCAATCAGCATTTTGTTTCGGACCAATATCTACAATTTTGCCTGTTAACTTCACCTTTTAAAGTGAAAGTAGATTCATCTGAAAACACTGTATTGTACAAGAAAGGAGGATCTCTATCAATTCTGCCCATCATAATTTGACGACATTCAACCCGACGATCAGGATCGTCTTCATTGAGCTCTTGTACCAGATGAACTTTGTAAGGATGGAAATTAATGCTTTTTAAAATATTTCGCACTGTCTCAGGAGTAACGTCACACTCATCACTAGCTTGACGTAAACTAAGGTGTGGGTTTTCAATAAATATTTGGGCTATGTCCATCTGCATCTCCTCAGATCCTGCAGATTTTGGCAATTACGAAAAGTGCGATTAAAAAGCAAACGAACTTGATCATAAGATCGAACTCGATCTCCCCAATCATGCATCATTAATACAGATACCCTCTTTCGTCCCGAAAGTTCAGCTTGCGCCATAATAATCTTTTAGCGAAAGATAGTAAGTATGTACTCGTAATACGTAAATTTACTTTCGATTTGTAATATTCGTATGGAAAAACGGTATGGGACTTATGGTATCGCCTTAGGTACTAATTTAGGTACCAAAAAACGGTATAGGACTTTATAACTCGTCGGGAGGAACAGAACTCTCACCAGAACACCTGGAACTTTTAATGCGAAGTTTCCTTATGATTTTACAATATCCAAAACGCTGTAACCAAGATCAATACAGAGCTCACCAATGAATTTCTCGTTGAAATTTACTTCAGGAATTACACTGACCTCTTGGAAAACTTTGTTAATTTCAAATAACCTCTAACTGACCTTGACCGTTACAATCGACCTATAACTTGGGTACATACCTGAACGTAGAATTTTCTGCTCTATCGATGGCAGATGTAAAAAAAGGGTTTCCATTTAAAAAAAACAAATTTGACCTTCCAAAAGCCATCAAGGTCAACTTCAAGGTCAAAATGAAGGTATCCGTTGAATTTCTCGTTGATATTTACTTCAGGAATTACACTGACCTCTTGGAAAACTTTTTTAATTTCAATAACCTCTAATTGAGCTTGAGCGTTACAATTGACCTATAACTTGGGTACGTATCTGAATGTAGATTTTTCCGCTCTATCGATTGCAGATGTAAAAAAGGGGTTTCCATTTTACAAAACAAAGTTGACCTTCAAATAGCCATAAAGGTGAGCTTCAAGGTCAAAATGAAGGTCACCATTGAATTCCTCGTTGAAATTTACTTCAGGAGTGACCTTCACTTCTTTGAAAAATATTTTACCTGAGAAAAGATCCAACCGTCCCGGGACTTTTTAGACACCCTGTATAGTGAGGAATCCAATATTTGGTTAAGAAGGAGCGTCCTGTATCCAGAAACAGAATGTTTTGTCATTGTGGTTCAGGGCAGGCTTGTTTGCACCAGAAATTATTGCAAACAGTTGTTACAGCAAGACAGGGTTCACCGATGCCGATTATGTGGAGATAGCAATGAATCCATCGAGCACATTATTGATGATTGTGGTATAATGGCTCAAAGACAATATACACAAAGAAATAATGGTTTGGCGGACATTGTACATCAAGACCCTGCCCTAAACCTAGAACTATTGTCAAAATGGAAGACTTTTTTTAGATACATTTCAATGTCCGATTTAGAAAGCAAAGATTACATCTTAGATTGGAATATTAATATCCAGGTGGATCATTACATCTAAGCCAATCGGCCTGACATCGTGATGCGAGAAAAAAAAGGTGGAACAGTCTGCATCATCGACATTGCTTTTCCACTTAACTGAAAATTGCAGGCAAGCTATATAACCAAGATCCATAAATATAGTCAGCTAGGGAATGAAGAAAATCCAATATGGAGGAATGTGAAACATGCATCAATTAATCTTATTGTGATTTCGGCTACAGGCAATGTGCACGCAAGATGCACTTGAACATCCTAAACATTACACCAGTCAGTAGGGTACTGGCAGCAGTTTCACACGTGGTTTTATTAAACACCTGTCGCACTATAAGAAACTTTCCAGACCATCAGGAAGCAAGTGAATAATAAACCTATAGAGTGGCAGATGGTGGCGCTAATAAATCATCCAGAGGCGACTGCTGTCACCTGCAATGCTCTCGGCCGCTGTGTAAGGATAGCAGCGGTCAAATACGAATTCCAAACTACACCATGCTCCTAATCGTATAGCTACAACATCGTCGAAAGAGATTTCAAACATCGTAATAAATTAACTTATAACATCCTGATATCATCAGTGACTTGACTTAATGCGTATCTATGCTGAAAAACTGGGTTCACCCGAGAGCAAGTTTTAAAAAATCGGCCCACTACGAGCGCGGCTCGTTTCGCTCACAAGTTTGAGCGTGCCTCGGGCACGCGACTGATGGCTATCGCACTCCGCGCTCGGTCTTTGCATTTATGGCGCATTTGTACACAGACCTTTTAAAATCAAAGATTAACGGATCGCAAACTGTAATTTTGTGATTGTGAACTCTCTTTTGTTAAAGCTCTTTCGGTTTTAAAGAACCCATTCTCATCACGTATCTCGTGCTGTCCAAAATGTCAGCTTTTCCATATTATACACAACACTTTTATATAAAATATAATACATCTTTTATGTAATTTTGCCTGGGACTGCTTATTCAGACATTGCAAAAAAAGCAC
Organism: Belonocnema kinseyi; assembly: GCF_010883055.1. Lineage (NCBI taxonomy): Eukaryota > Metazoa > Arthropoda > Insecta > Hymenoptera > Cynipidae > Belonocnema > Belonocnema kinseyi. Next base: position 97,285,239 of record NC_046662.1, read on the forward strand.
AAATTGTATTTATCATGACTATTTTAATAGTTGTCTTGTATTTTTCTTTAAATTGTATTTTAAGCTGCGCTGAAACATGTATCATTTCAATCAATTTATATCATTACAATTCATAATATGCATAAAAATTGAATCATACTAATTCTTATTTCATTGTTAATATAATTTTTTGTTTATTTTTAATCCTGTTCTTTACGATCAAAGAAAAACTATTGTGCATCTGCATATGGTCTAATAGAATTAGAGGAACCTAGAGGAGGTCTTATAGGATCATTTGTCCTCTTTTGTCGTTTCTGTCCTTTTTCCGAAAATTTAATTTTCTTTTTTTTAATTTTATTTTTTATGATTGAAAGAAAATCTACTCGTCCTATCGAAAAATGGTTAATAATCAATTTATAGATATTTTTAGACGAATATCTTTTGTCTGTTAATTTTAGTTCGTACTTTTGTTGTTTTTTTCAAAAAAATTAATATTTTTATTTGGAATGTTATTCATTACGAATAAAGCAAAAACTACGTCTCCTATCAAAAATTATAGCTCTTTTTGGATAAACAAGTTTTGTCTCCTTTTTTTCGTGGCCTGTGGCGCGCAATTTTAGCTTATTCATTTTGTTCGTATCTTCCATAGTTTATTCAAAAAATGGAATTTTTTGGATTTTTAATTATTCTTGGTATGATGAAATTAGGAATTTTCAACTTTTCGACCAAATTAAAAAAGTTGTTATTATAATCTTGTAGGTCTTTCAAAAATGAATGTTTTCCTTCTCCTGACTTTTTTCATATTATGCGTTGTTTGGCTTTAAATGTTCATTTTAGTTTTTTGGGGGGGATTTTGAAAACGCTCTAACTCTGATAATGTTCTTTTTATAAAAAACACTCATAGGGATAAATTGTTTGAGTTTCTGAGTACTATGAATAACCGTACATAGAATTTTGAAATCTTGAAAAAATGTGGTTTCAAACATTTTTGGTAAGATCAAATTTTTAATTTTCAACTTTTCGACAAAATGAAAAATTTGTTATGATAATCTTGTACGGCTTTGAAAAATCAACGTTTTTTATGTTTTTACCGCGACGCTACGAACTCTCGAACGTGGACTGTCATGTTAAATTGGAGTATGCAATCGTAATAAGTTCGACAACGTCCATCACTTTCAGAAGCTTTCGACATAACATTTTGGTTAAATCAACCAAATCTTATTCTTTATTCTAGTAACATGCTCTCTTAGATTATTTTGTAGATCTAGCCAAAAGTTTTTGATAAATCAATCAAATATTTTCTAACTTCCACAAAACGATTTAACCAAAAACTTTAATTGATTGAACCAAACAAATTTGGTCATCTAAACGAAAATATTTTTAAGTTTATTACAAAACATCTTTAAAAAATTAAAAAATCTATGTGTATGACTACTCTTGAATCTGCGTTCTATCTCTTTTCCTATGATGGGTTTTAACTGTTACAAACTGATGAGGTCAGGCATCGACGGACGAAACATGTTTTAATAACACCACAATAAACATAAGCTGCGGCCAGTAGACAAAAACTACAAGACCTTCCTTTAAATGTCAGGATGTTAATTTGGTTACCAATTGGTACAGAAAGAGTACATATTTAGGTAGAAATTTTAGTTTCTTTCCTGCTCATCCTTTTCAAAACAAAGTTGCAGTAATCAAAAACTTAGTTGACAGAGCTCTAGGTTTGTCCCATGTTTCATTTCACAAAGAAAATTTGAATATTGCTAGGAATATTCTTTTTCAAAGTCATTAACTACAAAGATTAATTGAGAAACACATTCCAATTCAAATTCAATAAATCAAAAGCAAACAAAGTAATCTTTTTTGCATGCATATATGATGATGCATTCACCTCGCGTTACGTGCTCGGTCTTTGTATTTACCCCACATTTGTGTGCAAGCCTTTTAAATAAAAGGTCAAAGTATCGTCAACTATCATTTGGTGATTCTGAATTTTCTTTTTTTATAGTTCCTTCGGCTTTAACGAATACATATTCTCATCACGTTTCCCATGCTTCGTATTTAATTTCGTTGAAAATGCGAACTTTTCTATGTTATGTTCAACTCTATTATATCAAATTTATATTAAATGTATTTCTGTCGAGGGGTACATAACTCTTGAAATCAGTGTACACACGTTCATGCAATCACCTTGCAATCACTTGAACTCACCGTGCAATAACTTGCGATCACTCACACTCACTTGCAATCACATGCAGTCAGTTGCAATCCCCCACAATCACCTTCAATCACTCTGTAATCACCTGACTTGACCCTGCAAACAAGTGAAATCAAGTGCAATCACTCTGCAATCACATCTCGACTTAGATATTATTGTTTATTTTTTTTAAACTATTCAATTAAGTAATAAAATCTATAATTTATTTTTGTAACGATTTTAACATTCAATTGAACAGTTTTATAAAAATAATATCTAAATACTCTTATGGTTATTAATCATTTATTAAAAAATAATGTACCGCCCCATGCGATTGATATTACTGCTTGTCCCTCGGCGTGCAGACATCTTGCCAGATGACGATATGACTAGAAATCCCTAAGTTTCGTCTGCTACATCAAAGGCGACGTCCCATATCGGTCACTATAGAATATTCTTGTTGTATACATACGTTTGTGTACAATTTTTAACTGCAAAAACTTTAGCATTTAATTTTCTTCAGTTTTCAACAGTTTAAAATTAAACCTTTGGAAGTTCAACTCTTGAAAAATGATGCAAATTGAGATTCCATTTTGAACAGTTGAAGACTGAAGTAAAATGATAAATTTATATTAAAAACAAGTGTTAAAAATGTACTATTTACATAATTTTACCTGAGAATTTAATAAATAAACATTCTAATCCATTACAAAAGAGATTGAAAAAGTAGATTTTTTCGAAATTCTACTATACAGTCTGTCAAGTTAAAGCGTGGGTGGCTTTACTCGCAGTCGGTAAGGTGTATCGACATGATTTTGGTGTCAAAATATTAAGAAGAGCTCCCT
>NC_046662.1:97288359-97289850 GCF_010883055.1 Belonocnema kinseyi
CCCCCCCCCCCATACCTTTAAAACATGGCTGGGAGTCCAATGAATAGGTGTGCAAATTTGATGTCGACTGGCAAAAACTGTACATTTTCATAAGCATCATACGTTTTAGGCCAATTGATTTTATATATTTAAAACCTGTGCCCCTCCCCCACCATTACATCTACTTCTGCAATACTCATACGACCTGTCCGAGAGCCCAAAGAATATAAGTGAAAAATTTTATGTCGGTTGGTTGAAAACTGCAACTGCTGCCCCCCCCCACCTGGCCCAATACTTCGCATGCCCCCATACCCTGAGGACCTGTTTGGGATACCAAAGAATACGTGTGCCGTTTGGACGGTATTGAGCCTTAACTCCACAAAGGACCCCGTAATATGTTATGTGTCTCGTCATTCTCAAAAAATGTCTCAGTGGGCCCAAACATCAAAGGGTCCCAAATAAGCCCCCCCCCCCCCCCCCCCCCCCCCCCCCCCCCCAAGTCAGTATAATGGTTGTCGGCTCTACAAGTTCACTCGGTCATTTTCCTTACTCGAAAGAGTGGCTTCGCTCATTTGACTGAATCAGTGATGATAATGGCGCAGACGTAGGAGAATTGATAGTCGATGGTGAAGAACAGACATCAGAAGAATAATACAAAAGATTAGAAACAGTAAAGACGAGACAGATTTAAAAGACTACAAAGTGTAAAAAGACTAGGAAAAGCCATATTATGACTATTTTATGATCTGAATAATAGTATAACTATCTCTAAACTAAACGGAAATACAAAAAAAAATTAAACTTGATTTAACAAATTAAAAACGTGAGAACTCAGAAATGTAAAACAAGAAAAAACATAATACTGAAGAACTTTATAACTGTAAAGACTGCCAGACTGACGACGAAAAAGGAGTTTAAGTCCGACTTCGCAACCTTCGCGTGGTAATCTCTGGGTAATACTAATGCAAGCGGAAACGCCCATTATTTTTTAATTCTTTCAGTTACGTTATATTGGGGGTACGTTTCCAATACGAGTCAATGGCCTAGTTTACGAGTAAAGCCGATAACCCCATCGCACTGACTTAGGTGGGCCTTATTATGGAACCCTTTGAGTTTTGGGTTTTGTGCCCATTAATACATTTATTTAGGACACCAAGGCGAGTAACATATCAAAAATTCAGTCAAATAAGCGAAGCCACTCTTCCGAGTAAGGAAAATGACCGAGTGAACTTATAGAGCCGATACCCCCATTATACTGACTTTAGCGGGTCTTATCTAGGAACCTTTTGAGTTTTAGGCTTTGGGCCCATTAAGATATTTGTTCAGAATAAGGAGAAACGTAACATATAAAAAATTCAGCCAAATTAACGGAAACCACTTTATCCATAGGCGTGTTACGGGGTCCTTTGAATTACAGTCTGTCAAGTTAAAGCGTGGGTGGCTTTACTCGCAGTCGGTAAGGTGTATCGACATGATTTTGTTGTCAAAATATTAAGAAGAGCTCCCTCTTTC
>NC_046662.1:97289950-97298106 GCF_010883055.1 Belonocnema kinseyi
AGTTTTTGAAATCTACTATATAAATTTTAAATTTTTGAAGTCTTTTTGCAGGCCAAGTTAGAATTTTACGACTGATTTCAAAATTTTAAATATTGGATTCAATGACTGAAGTATGATTTTTATAATTATTACCACAACAATGAACATTTCCTATATTAAAGTTCATATTTCTGTTTTTCGTTCTCAGAGACTTTTCAATGTTTAGTTCAAACTTCACTGTAGACTTTGCATTTTTTTAAACCAAATTCTGCGATTTTAATACGAGTTTTATAGTTTCAAATTCGAAAACGCCTTTTTCATTTTATGCTTTTCAGTTTTTAATCCTTTTTTTCGCATTTAGAGTTTTCCTTAACATTTAAAACTGAGTTCTATCGCTTTATCGCAAGCAACCATTTTAAATCGACTTCAATTTATTTGAAATAGCTTTGAATGAAATTTAAATTACTTTAAACTCACCTTGAAACCCCCGAAATCGCATGTAATTCATCATGAAATCACTGCAATCACTCAGAATTTACCGTGCAATCGATGAAATCATTCGGATTTAATAGTCTAACCACTGTAATCTCTTGCAATCAACCGTAAAATCAAAGTAATAACTAGAAATTCACCCTGCAATCACTGCAATCACTCGAAATTTACCGCGAAATCACTGAAATCACTCGGAATTCCACATGAAATTACTGCAATCACTCAGAATTGACTCTGCAATCACTCGAGATGACTGCACTCACTGCATTCACTTACAATCACTGAAAATCACTTGCAATCACTTACAATCACTTGCAAACACTTGCAATCATGCAATCGGTGTAAAACAGTATTTGGAGTTATGTACCCCTCGATTTCTATGCATCGGCCTGGGGCTGCTTATTCAGATATTGAAAAGTGAATCACAAATGTTATTTTTAATGATTACTTTATTATTTGTTTCTTGTTTGGCACTAAACTTTATTCTTAGCCAGCCTGAAAAATGTATATCATTTCAATCAATTTATATTATTACCATTCATAATATGCATTAGTATTGGAACAAAATTATTTTCATTGTCTTATTTTTATCTTTGAAAAATGCCCATTCTATTAAATTACAAATTATGATTAAGCATTTAATTGCAACCTTTGTCGTTTTTCCATAAATTGAATTTCTTTATATTCAATGTAGATATAGTTGACGTGAAAAATGTTGTTGAATAAAATGTTATCGTATCTTGTGTCCTTTTTTCGAAAACATTATTTTTTTATTTTTAATATATTTTTATAACCAGAGCTTATAACAAATTCGTAGATATTTTTTTCTTGAAGAACTTTTAACTTTTTATTTTTTTCGCTTCTTGTTTCGTTTTTCCAAAAATTGAATTTTTTAATTTAATTTTTTTTTTATTAAAACAGAAACTACTTTTCCTATCAAAAATCATTCATGACAAATTTGAATGAGTTTCGGCTATTTTCTGGAAGAGCAACTTCTGTCTATTTAATTTTGCATAGCTTGTGTCGTTTGTCCAACACTTCAATTTTTATATTTTTAATGATGTTTTTTACGACTAAAAACAAAGACTGCGAATCCTATCAAAAAGTGATTCAGAAAAAATTTGTAGATCTTTTCAAGGCGCACAATTTTAGTCGATATATTTTTTTTCGTATCTTGCATAGTTAGTCCGTAAAATTGAATTTTTTATTTTTCATTATGTTTTGTAAGAGCGAAATTTCAATTTTCACCTTTTCAACAAAATTCAAAAAGTTGTTACGATAATCTTGTAGGGCTTTCAAAAATCAACGTTTTCTTTGACTTGACTTTCTTTCATATCATGCAATTATAGGCTTAAAATGTTCATTTTATTTTTTTTTTCTGAAAATGCTATAACTCTGATAATTTTCTTTTTATCGAAAAAAGTCCTAAGGATAAATTGTTCGAGTTTCCGAGTACTATGAATAACCGTGCATAGAATTTTTAAATATTGAAATAAATGGCCTCAAATATTTAAAAAATTCGCTCACTTTTTGAATTTTCATCAAAAATAGTTAGTTTACAAATTCTGTCTTTCTCTTTAGGCTGTCGACAAGTGCATCAAAGAAGAATACAATCTGATCAATTTTTCGAAAGTTATCTTGCCTACACGATAAAGAGTACAGACTACAGACTACAAACTACATAATACATACTACAGACTACAGGCAGACAGACAGACACCTTTGTAAAAATCGTTTGTTTTTTTACTCATGGGGTCTCAAAACGTGGAGATTTGATGAAAACCAACAAAGTGATATTTTACATAAAACCAATACCTTCTTGTTAGGATGGGAATGTAACAAAAGGATTTATATATTGATTTAAAAATGGATTTGCATACGTTAAACAAGAGTTCTGCTAGTATGATTAATTATATTTAGCACTGAGTTTTCATCAATCTTGATTTTCTTTTACTTTATCTATTTCTGATGTGTTTATAAAGGATATTTCAGGTATGTTTATAGCCGCCCTGCTTTTTGACCCTCACTCGAATCTCGGGTTTCAAGGAGAGAGCATCGTGGTTTCGTTGCTGTTCCTGCATGCTCAAATTTGTTTTATTTTTTCTATTTTTACTTTTCATTTGTTTTGATGAAGGTGCTGTATGACTGCCGAAACGTTGATGATTATTTTTAAAAAAATTTCTTTTATTACGATTTGATAAGAATGAAGATACAAAAGACGAAAGAAATAAAAAGAGAAGGAAGGGGATTTAGTTCCTACGTGGAAAGATTCCATGGAAAGTGCTCAACGGAAATTTCAGCTGGAAATTCCGTTAAATTTCCGCAATTCTACTAACTTTCCGTCCGCAATTCACAGTCTGTAATGGACTCTGGAAGCTGCTATAAAATTTTGCAATCAGTAACGCTACCCCAGGTCGACTTCGGTAGGTCACGACCGTCGTCTCAACAAATTTAGTTTGCACCAGGTGCAAAAATATATATTCCTCGAGGAAGTTGAGTTCAAAAAGAACCTTGGAGGCAACCAACCAATTTTTCCCATGACTCGTCATTGTACAATAACCTGCAAGGGCACTAGGTGTAAAAAATACGTCATCCTCGAGGAAGTTAAGTTCTTAATGAACCTTGGAGGTAATTAACCAATTTTGTACATGACTCGCCATTATACAATAACCTCCAAGGGCACGAGGTGTAAAAACTACATCTCCCTCTAGAAAGTTGAGTTCTAAATGAATCTTGGAGGCAACCAGCCAAATTTGTTCATGATCCGTTACTATACAATAACCTCTAAGTGCACCTGGTGTAGAAAATACATCTCTCTCGAGGAAGTTGAGTGCTAAATGTACCTCGGAGGCAATCAACCAATTTTTTCATGACTGGTCATTGTGCAATAACCTCCAAGTGCACTAGGTGTAAAAAATATATCTTCCTCGAGGAAGTTGAGTTCTAAATAAACCTTGGAGGCAACTAACCAAATTTTTTCATGATCTGTTACTATACAATAACCTCCAAGTGCACCAGGTGTAAAAAATAAATCTCCCTCGAGAAAGTTGAGTTGTAAATAAACCTGGGAGGCAAATAGCCAATTGTCGTTATACAATGATGAGTCATGTAAAGAAATTGTTTGTCTCCAAGGTACATTTAGAATTCAACTTCCTCGAGGGAAATGTATTTTTTACACCTGGTTGCACCTGGTGCACTTGGAGTTTTTTGTCTAATGACGTGTCATGAAAAAATTGGTTGGTTGCCTTTAAGGTTCATTTAGAATTCAAACTCCTCGGGAAAAAATATTTTATGCAACTGGTGCAAACTAAATTTTTTAGGGCGATGGTCGTGACTTATCGAAGTCGACCTGGGGTAGCATTACTGACAGCAACATTTTTCATAGGAACTTCCAGAGTCCATTAGAGGCTGCTTTTATTTTTGTCCAAAAACAGAAATTTTTTTCTGTTATTTTTTATATATTTTTTTATATTTTTCAAATTACAATAGGCAATTATTTTCAGGAATTCCGCACATTAAGATATTGTAGGTAATATGGATATCTTTATATTTGTTAGTTTGTGAGTTTTTGGTTGTAACTCTGATAATTTAGGGTTAGCGTGCGCCAGTTGCCACAGTCACGCATTTACAAACCCCTCGTTGTTAGGTATCAAAAGCCACAATTAAATTGCATGATGGAACTGATTTGCAGGCAAAAACATGCTTTCATGCTTAACACTTCCTTGTTTATATTGTGCATACACGATAAACTTAAACGTATACGATATTTATATATTTACACTCACATCTGTAGTATTCAACCTCACCCTTGAACGAAACATGTTAATAACGACTTATTTACGTCACACATAAATGCTTCTAGCCAGCAACTGCTACTTATTTTTCTGAAATTAAGCGAAATTTTTTAAGTCTTATAAAGTAAGTACGAGCGGTTTATTGCAGTTTGACAATATACTATAAATAGAGTGTATTCTTTTGGAATAAATATAAAATAGTATATGAAAGAGATATCACCGCGACTGGTGTTAACATCCATTGGAATTGATTGGTGTCAACCTTGATGGATTAAATATATGCAAGATGAAATCAGGAAAACTGAGAAAATTGCAAACATAGTAAACAAGACTGTTTAAAGTTTTAATAACTTGCGGAATGTCAAATTTGTGGCAACTTTTCATCCCACTTATAAATTCTTTTCTAATTCCATTCCATCCCCTTTCTATTTCACCCTATTTCCATCCCATTTTTATGCTTACTACACCCCCCTGTGGTACATACAGACATAAGGGGGTTTCCATATGACAGGTGCCGCAATATGATTTGCCGCAGTTTTTCACGTTGATTTGGGCTTGATAGAGAATGTCAACTTTTCCTAAATTCCATTTTTTCCTTTTGCTTATTCATCATTTATCAATGCATTCAGAAAAAGATTTAGTTGAATGAACAAATTTTAAGTTGAAGCAACTCTCTCGTGGGAAAAAATGTTCTGGTGCTAACGTGACCCAGAAGAGTCCGCTAAGTTTCCAGTCCCGCCGTTGACCAGATGGTCAGGCCTGGGACTAGCCAAAAGTGTAACGTTTTTTCAGAGTCAATACGTAACTGGTACTGCAAGTTGTGATATCCTCTGGAAAAGACTTGGAAAAATACATTTTTTTTTATAAACCTGTTGTAGTAACACAAATGTCATTACAGACACACTGTAACTTTTTGCAAGTATGTCAAACAAAAATTTACTGATCGAACTTAGATTTTGTTTCTTCTTGGCTTGCTGATCAGAGCCAAAACTGTACCAGCCCAGCCTTCCAGGAATAAGAAAAAAGTCGTGTTTTGATAATGTGAATTTCATATTTTCTATCATTTAAAGACCCTGTTCTTGGTTGCTAATCATCCCCAGTCCTGGAACTGACCAGACCTTCCAGACTTGAAAATCTGTTAGATAAAACCAGACCTGGGCCAGACTGGCTTCAGGCCTGAACCAGATCAGATCTTCCAGACTAGATAGTCTAGAAAAATTCAGACCTGGGCCAGCCCACTCACCGTAAAAACTGTAAGGAAATTTTGGTTGCAGGTAATATAATTTTGCAGTAATGTATGGAAAGTTACCATATATAAATGATCACATTACTGTAAATTACGAAAAATTTCCGGAAATTTATAAAAATTTTTAAATTGAATTCTGGGTTATTTATTTCAGGTTACAATGAGTTACTTGCAATATTACCATAAATTACCCAGAAATGCATAAATTTCTAAAAAATTATGAATATTTGTTTAATTTAATTTTGGGTAATTTATGAAAGTTACCATAAATTCTTTTATACCATGCTTCCTTTATACGAAATCTGATATGGGCTGAAAGCATGAGTTTATTTCCAGAAATGTGTGAAATCGTTCATTTTTACGTACTCGCCTACGAATTGTACTGCATAGAACCTTACACGCGTCGAAAAAGTCCCTCTTCTTCCCCTGCGTGCATGATATACTATTTCATAAAAAACGCATCGAAAATTGGACTCTCGTTGCCTCTTGAGTGATTCGCAGTCGCTTGTTTCAACTTTCTAGTTTAGGCTTGAAAACACAACTTTCGACCCTCTCAAGAGGCAACAAAGATCGAACTGTTGATGCGTGTGTTGTGAGAAAACTTAGTCACGTATTCTTAGGTAATCCAAAAGATTCAAGTTATCTTGCGTATTTCTTACATAATCAATTATTCCTCATCGAGTCGGTTTTCAGATCACTTATTTTGATAAGGATCGCCGAGATGAAAACGAAAACGGATTATATATTTTTTTTCGCGACGATATGAATTTTCGTACGTGCACAATCATCTCGAATTGGAGCATACGCGATCGTACACAAAAAATTAAAAACTAGAAAATACCACTAATTAGAAAATCATTTTTGTTTGTATTTTTTAAATAAAATAAAGCTTACAAAAGTAGAATCACGTGTTTTCTTGATCGACAATTTAACCCGAAACTCTGATTGAGACATGTAATGTACATATATAATGCGGGCAAATAAAAGTTATAACAAATAAAAAATACGAAAAAGTAAAAATTGTGCCCATTGATACTTCGGAAAACGAAATTTATTTTAAAAAAGGAATTTCGGAATTAGCCACTCATATATGTTGTTTTTCGAAGGGAATAAGATGACATATCTTAACGATTACCAACAAAAAATGTTGCCAAGGATATGTACAAGGATTTAGATTTGCCAAATTAAAAACGTGGATTATAACAAATGGTCAAACACTTCTGAAATAGGTTGTAAAATGTCCAAAATGTTCAAAATTTACCAAATGTAGGCGAATTTTCTAAAATTATTCAAGGCCAAAAATCATTTTTTATTTTTATTTATTTTTTAGACTCCAGCTTATCTAAAAAGGATATTTCATAACAGCCTGCCCTGTGCCCGAAACTTAGAGAGAAGAGAATAGTTTTTCTGAAAAACGAAAATGAAATTGCTTTACCCAAATGAAACAAGGTACGAAAAAAATAGAAAAAAATATATTTCTCTACAAAAAAAGCTTCTAGAAAAAGTTCTCTCGACACTTTTTTCTATTTCGCGTTTTTTTAGATTTTTGCGAAAACATTGATTAGATCCTTTAAATTTTATTTCTCAACAACAAAATTTGATGGTGTCATCAAATACAAAGAAGAGCATAATCTAATAGTTTTAACAACTTTTACGTCAAACTTTTTTCCTTGAAGTCACTATTTTTGAAATAATCGATAGTCTTCATTTTTTCTGATTCACTTCATTATTCTTCCGCCAAAACTTTATTAAAGCTAAACTAATATGAAAGGATTTTATACATATTTTCGCAAATATTTCGAAAATAACTTGAGATCGAAAAAAATGTCAAGAGACATTTTTCTATAACGTTTTTTAGAGAAATTGATTATGGTGACACTTTTAACAAAATTGTTGTCCAAGTTTTGATAATCCGCGTTAAAATTTAAAAAAATGTAAATATAAAATACGTTATCAAATAAATGTCGGCTCGGTAATATACGTATAGACTTATTCCCTTGGAAAAACTTATTCCAGTGGTGAATGGTTCTGTGATTTGAGCATGGACTGCCTGCCCGATTTTAAATTAATTTTGTCTCTTAAGGGCATGTGACACAGCTAAATACCTATATCACCGACCACAGTTTTTCACTTCACTGAATGTTTTTTTGAACCTAAGAACTTTTTTTGTAAATAAAATATCGAGCTGAAACTTCGGGAAATGTATTAGAGTACAATAAAGTACGTTTAGGCACTGCATTTTGGTAGGAACTTCACTGAAAATTATTTCATCTTTTTCTTGAACCTCAGCATTTTTCGAACGTTCGAACTTTTTTTATACATAAAATATCGGTCTCAAACTTTGAGAAATGCAAGAGCCGAAAGAAAACTACGTTTAAGTACAAAGCTTAATAATAAAAGATGTAAAAAAATAAATTTCAACAATCAATTCCAACGGCATCAGCCGATAACGTTGTCCACGAAAATACGAACCCTCTAGAGCCTCGCCTAGTGGCCGCCAGGTTTCGAATTTTCGTGTACAACGTTACCGGTTGATGCCGTTGGAATTATTATTATTATTACACCATTAAGCCATTTCCCTTTCGGGGTAGGCGTGACTCACTCGGCAGGGGAAAGGAGTAGTGTGTGGATGGGATAGAGATTTT
>NC_046662.1:97298206-97301839 GCF_010883055.1 Belonocnema kinseyi
ATACACACATACATACACATACATATACATCCCCTCTTGTGTCCGATATTTTATGTATAAAAAAAGTTCGAACTTTTAAAAAATGTTGAGGTTCAGAAAAAAGATGAAATAATTCTCAGTGAAGTTCCTACCAAAATGCAATACCTAAACGTACTTTATTGTACTCTAATACATTTCCCAAAGTTTCAGCTCGATATTTTATTTACAAAAAAAGTTCTTAGGTTCAAAAAAAAATTCAGTGTACTGAAAAACTGTGGTCGATGATTTATATATTGATTTAAAAATGGATTTGCATACGTTAAACAAGAGTTCTGCTAGTATGATTAATTATATTTAGCACTGAGTTTTTATCAATCTTGATTTTCTTTTACTTTATCTATTTCTGATGTGTTTATAAAGGATATTTCAGGTATGTTTATAGCCGCCCTGCTTTTTGACCCTCACCTATATTACCGACCTCACTTTATCATTTAACTGAATATTTTTTTGAACCTACCAACTTTTTTGTAAATAAAATATCGAGCTCAAACTTTGCAAATGTATTTTAGTACAATAAAGTACGTTTAGGTAATTCATTTAGGTAGGAACTTCACTGAAAATTATTTCATTTTTTTTTTAACCTCGAAATTTTTTGAACGTTCGAACTTTCTTTATACATAAAATATCGGTGTCAAACTTTGAGATATGCAAGAGCCGAAAGAAAACTACGTTAAAGTACAAAGTTTAATAATAAAAGATATAAAAAAAAATATTTCATCTAAATCTTATTGGGCAAACAATTAAGGACTTGGCTATCAATTTCATCGGTATAAGTCGGTACCCTGGCGGCCACTAGAAGAGGCTCTAATACTATAGATAGCTCGTCCTACGTTGTGAGTCCTTTGTTGTTTGACGGATAAGATTTAGTTGAAATGTAATAAAATGTTGCCACAAAAAACTTCTTTAAAATTTTAGCAATAAAGCAAAACCGAATTGGCATTGTTTTTCGATCATATACTTATTTTACTAAATGAACCTATAGATAAACTTAGTTAAAGTTGCCAAGTCAATTGGTATTCGAACTTGCATTAACATGTATGTACATTGAATGAACCTTCGCATTAGACGGTCATCGCTCGGGCGAAAATGGGAAAGGGTTGTATTGAGAAAGAATAGTGAAACCGCGGGTCTCGTAAAGCCTAATTGGAGAATTGAGTTTCGGAAAAAAGTGGTTATGTGATCCACTGACCTACATTTCATATTACCTATGTACACATTTCCAGGCGCATACAGATTTGGAGCAGGCATTCATCCAATCGATACGATACTACATTTTATAGCCGCGTACATATATAACGGTGAGCAGATGCACTTGACTCCACCACCAATTTTATTTTTCCTTTTCACACCGACTTCTAACATCCGATTTTTCTATTCTCGTTATTGCTGTCCTGGGCCAGAAACGACAATTGGAATTCATTGACTTCTGATAGAGACTCAATGCAACTATTCTACTGTCTTGATGAAGAAACTCTACAACTGCATTTTGATAAAAAATAAGTTTTTTATATCGTTGGATTTGATATAAAAATACGAATTTAACTATGCTAATCATAATTAAAAATTGTGAATAAATCTCGAGATAATTAAGTCTCGGTTAGCATATCTACAGCGATTTTCGAGAATTCGAGGATTAATTTTTTATTTATTTTTTTATTTGAACAAGTGATTGTCTTATATTGAAGTTTCTCATGTAAAATACATGAGGAAATATCACTTTTTTGAGTTTTTAAAAATAATTTTCTAGGGTTTGGAAAAATGTGTCGAAAAAGTATGGGAACCTGTAGAGGATTATCCAATGAAGAATTTAATCTGTCAGGTATATAGGTTTGACACCCCTAACAGACACCCACGAGTACCTGAAAACCATCCTTAAAACCAAAAATGTCAATTTTGCATTAAATCGACCTTTTGAACACTGTATTCTCGTCATTTTTTAATTTGAAATGATTAATATTGGTCTACTGGAATACTTATTATCATTGGTTAAACAATTTTTAATTATTTAAACAAATAGAATTTGTTTAAATAATTTTTTTTCGAAAATGAGTTTTTTCCCCTAAAAATTATTGCTATCAGTTTAGTGAAATATTTAGGAACATTTGTTCATCAATTCTTTTTTGTTTAAACATATAGAATTTGTTTAAACAATTTTTTCCGAAAATTTGTTTCTTCACTTAAAAATGATTACTATTGTTTTAGTGGAATATTTATTAACATTTGAACATTGAATAAATTAAATTTTAATATTTTGAATAAAATAGCAAAGTTCCCAAAGGGGATATCTCAATACGTCCTCGGTGAACATAAGTGGGTAATCCCGTGCAATCTTATGGAGATCCTTCATTTTTTGTAAGTTACGCGAGGTTTTACTTCAGGGTGAATGCAAGATTGTGTCATACACACGCGTCATTACACATTGCACATATTTACGCACTGCAGCGACGCACAGCTGCCTCCCACTACCCCCACCTAACCGGAACGGAAATCTCCAGTAAACTCAGCTCGACCAATCCGTATTAGGCACATGGTTCGTCGCATCCTTCCCTAGATGATCCTTAAAGAATACTAGTTCGCGGTGCCATATGTCGCTTCTAAAGATAGGCTGGACACTGCAAACACATTTTTGCACTTATTTGATATTAAAAACTATACACAAGAGCCAGCTGTTTGTCAATAAATGAGATGCATGATTATTCTTAGATTTTTTCGATTGTAGATAATTAATTATTAAAAATGTTCAGGAATTGCATTAAGAATCGTATTACGGATAGTTTTCGAAGTAGTTAAAAAATATTTTTCTTACAACTTGATTCTTCTCTCAGAAAAACGATAAAAGGGGGCAAACGCATGTTAAATGCAGCGCGAATGTAGGCGCGGCTTGAAGGTTAGCCTTTTCTGTTCGCCGAATACCTCTTGGAAAAGCCCTTCATAGGCCAGGCAACAAAGGATTTTAAATGGAAATAATTTATAACAATGAACTAAGTTGTCAGGAAGCTTCCTTAGGGGGTCTTGAAACAGCTAAAAAAATTCAGTAAATTGGGGGGGGGGCGCTCGAGCCGCCATCTTCCAATATGGCGGCCTATTTCATGTTTTTGGATTTTCCTTGGGAACGGCTGTTTTTAGAGCAAAAATAGTTATATAATAAAACACTCTAAATTTTCTTCTGAATAAAAAAGACTATATAAAATATTGCCATAAAGTGAATAGTTTGCCCGGAGAATTGAAAACATTGAACATTTTTGGAAATTCATTATTTTTGCATTTATGAGCGATTGCCTCAGTGAAAACGAGTGCACTTTATTGTTTCGAGCTAGGGCTAAAGGTGAGCTACCGTGCAATTTTGATAATTTCGTTGTAGCTATATTATTTATTTAATACTGAAAATTATTTTGATCATTTTCAACGCCTAATTTGAAGAAGTTGCTTTCATTCCTCCAAGTAGGGACTTTGTCATTTACTTTCCTCATGTCTTAACGACGCATCTGGAATTTTTCGGAATTTTAAATTAATTTTTTGATATTAAAAACCGCCTTTTTCTGAACCTGCGTCAAAACTCTCGGAAAATCCGAGTTGAGTCTGGGGGGGGGGGGG
>NC_046662.1:97301872-97308331 GCF_010883055.1 Belonocnema kinseyi
GTGAAGTAATAACGATATATTTACTGCAGGCCCACTTTTTTCTTCAAGCGGTAGAAAACATAATGCACCCATCGTAAATAATCTCAACTCCTTCCATATACCTGGGACCCTTCGAACTGCATTTCCCAGGGCATGGAGCGACCACGTTCATGTGGCCACAGGCGACTATCAGCGTCCCTCTTCCGCCAAAGCAAATATCCGAGGGCAAGCGAGAGAGTAACGGGCTTGTTAGTACAGTCAAGCACAGTAATTTCTATTTTTGTAAGAGAAGCTTTCTTATCCCGCTAAAATTTCATGTCTATCGAACGCGTTTTTTGTATCAGAAAAAAATCATATCATTACTGATTTTTGCATGAAGCATTGCAAAGGTGCTGCAATGATCGTATCAAAATTCAGTAATGATCGGATTAAAATTAAGCTTATAATCAAGCTCTAAAGTGAATTTAAACCTTTTGTTCGACACGCCTTCAAAATACTTCTGGCTTCACATCTACTGTTAATTATATAAGTAGTCAATCTAACAAGAACAGAAAATTATTAACATTCCATAAAATAATTCAGATTAATAGTTCAAGGTGAAGAAAATAAAATAACCATTTTTGTATCTCCATTCTTCTCCCGCTAAAATTTCAGGTCTATCAAACGCGTTTTTTGTATAAGAAAAAAAATCATATCATTAATGATTTTTTCATGAAGCACTGCAAAGGTGCTCCAATGATCGTATCAAAATTCAGTAATGATCGAATTAAAATTAAGCTTATAATCAAGCTCTAAAGTGAATTTAAACCTTTTGTTCGACACGCCTTCAAAATACTTCTGGCTTCACATCTACTGTTGTTTATATAGAAACTGACTTGTAAAATAATAATTTCTAAGATAATCTAACAAGAACATAAAATTATTAACATTCCATGAAATAATTCAGATTAATACTTCAAGGGGATGATAATAAAATAACCATTTTTGTATCTCCATTCTTCTCCATCTAAAATTTCACGTATATCAAACGCGTTTTTTGTATAAGAAAAAAATCATATCATTACTGATTTTTGTACCAAGCATTCAGAAGGTGCTCCAATGATCGTATCAAAATTCAGTAATGATCGAATTAAAATTAAGCTTATAACCAAGCTCTAACGTGAATTTAAACCTTTTGTTCGACACGCCTTCAAAATACTTCTGGCTTTACATCTACTGTTATTTATATAAAAAGTCAATCTAACAAGAACAGAAAATTATTAACATTCCATAAAATCATACAGATTAATAGTTCAAGGTGAAGAAAATAAAATAACCATTTTTGTATCTCCATTCTTCTCCCGCTAAAATTTCAAGTCTATCAATCGCGTTTTTTGTATAAGAAAAAAATCATATCATTACTGATTTTTGCACGAAGCATTCAGAAGGTGCTGCAATGATCGTATCAAAATTCAGTAATGATCGGATTAAAATTAAGCTTATAATCGAGCTCTAAAGTTATTATTTCCCGTGTGGAAAAATTTCGGGTCGCTGGCCAGACCGTCTTGTGTCTGGTCAGGCGCTGGACAGACGGTCTAATAGCACCGCTGGCCAGAAGTGTAACATCTAAACCATAAGATGGACTAGATTAGACGGCGCTGACCAGCCGCTGATCAGCTCGTCCAGAATAGACGAGCTGATCAGACGCTGGCCAGACGTGTAACGCTTTTACCACGCAATGGTCTACATTGGACCGTACAGAAAGAGGAGGGAAAAATGTATCAGAACTTCACAGATAGTACACTACCTTTTACATCAGAATTTCAATATGCTCTAAAAAAAATTTAAGTTAAAATATTCAGTAGTTTATTTTTTATGACAGTTTTCGTCACTGGGATAAAAACTTATCCCAGTGTGGCAAGTATGTTATTCAATAGATGCGTGGCAAGCAAGGATTAAATTCAAATATTTCAGTTCAAGATTTATCATTTATTCGTTTTTTGTTGAAAATTAATTTAGTTTACTTTAAGTTCAACTATTATATAATAATGATCACAAAATAGCAGGCAATTCACGATATTAGCCCTGAGTACGGACGCCGAGTGATACGCGACAATTAACATAACCTACAAAATCATTGATCGATATTGATTTTTTATCAAGTTTTAAATACTATTACATGGATTCTTTCCTTATTGTGTTGGGTGATTTCAAAGCAGGATATTTTGACTGCTGTGTTGACAACAAAATAGCAGACAATTCACGACATTGGTCATAAGTATGGCCATCCTATGGACGTAGAGGGATGGCCGACAATTAACACAACATATAATAACATTTTTCTCAAATCATTATTGTCCATCTTCGTTTTTATTAAAAATGTGGCTAGAAATAGATTCAGTACGATGTAAAGACATATAAAATCTTCCTCTCTGGTCTTTTGTAGGTTAGGTTGCAATTTGAGAAAGAATCAATTAATCTTATCTCATATAAGTGGATATTATATTGCTCAACAATTATCAAAAAAACAGTGTGTATACAAACCTAGACATGTGTCAATCTGACTTCAACACAAAACTTCCTGCAAACTTTAATATTCTTTTAGGTTTTCCCAATCATTACTGTCTGCTGAGGATTACACCATACACTGTCACGATAGCACTTTCTATTTTCAACCGAGACCGTCTGAGAGGGGTCCAGCCAGACCGCTTCGATGAGTCTTTGAAATTTTTGCAATCGAGTCCGTCTAAGAGGGCCAAGGCCAGCACCCTGTCAGACCGTTTTAAGTAGACGGTCTAGATTCGGTCTAGCCAGCCGATCTTTCTACATAAAACTGCCAAGAAATTTTTCCACACGGGTTTATGAATAATTTATTTTTTGCGTAATTGATTGGTAAAAACGATTCTAAATCCGTTAAAAATTCGAAATTTCCAGCTTTTAACGTTAAAAATTAAACTGTTTCAACTCGAGCCTTAATCATTTAAAAAAGCAAACATCCGACTGAAACTTTGTGAACTATTTTTAATTAAAAATACTTCGGAATAATGTGTTTTGTAACTAAAAGCTTTCACTAAATTAAAAATATTGGCACAGTGTAAAATATTAATTCATGCTATTTTAAAATTTTTCATTAAAAACAATAATAATTTTATATTTATTAATATTTGACTGATTAATTATTCAAGCCGAATAAATAAAAACCGAATATTTAAAAAGCGCGTACAATTGCGGTTCTCTTCGATAACATATGCCATAATAAATGATAATAATACATAATACATAATTACTATCTTTTAATAAACATTTGTGATAAGAAATTGTGTACAATCTGATTTACATTTATTTGGGGCAACATTCTCTTGATCATATTTCTCATCCTAAAAGTATTTGAATAAATGCAAAATAATAAAGAAGTTCTTCTTTTTTCATAGATTACTTAATTTTTTTTAAAAGCAACAAGCAAATTTACATTTTGTAAAAAAAACACGTTTGAAAACTTTTTCATGCAATTTGTTGTATTGCCGTCGGGAAAAATACTTTTAGTCATAATTAGATGTTAATTACAAAAAACACAATGTGTTCTTTTTCTCTTCCTATAGACCTTTCGTGATATAATTTTTTTGTTAATACATTATTTTCCTTTCATATCTATTTGTATCACTTTTATTTAAGTTCATTAAAAAGCATTTATCTGTTGAAGGTTAATTATTTTAGCTGAAAATGCCTTTCTTTTCTTGAAATGTCGTTTTGAGTTTAAAAATTAATCAATACTTCATGCAAAAATAAAAAAATGCAATGCTTCATGCGAAAATCAGTAATGATATGATTTTTTTCTGATACAAAAAACGCGTTTTATAGAAGTGAAATTTTAGCGGGAGAAGAATGCAGATACAAAAATGGTTATTTTATTATCATCCCCTTGAAGTATTGATCTGAATTATTTCATGGAATGTTAATAATTTTCTGCTCTTGTTAGATTGTCTTCGAAATTATTATTTTGCAAATGACTTTCTATATAAACAACAGTAGATGTAAAGGCAGAAGTATTTTGAAGGCGTGTCGAACAAAAGGTTTAAAGTTACTTCAGAGCTTGATTATAAGCTTAATTTTAATCCGATCATTACTGAATTTTGACACGATCATTGGAGCACCTTTGCAATGCTTCATGCAAAAATCAGTAATGATATGATTTTTTTCTGATACAAAAAACGCGTTCGATAGACATGAAATTTTAGCGGGATAAGAAAGCTTCTCTTACAAAAATAGAAATTACTGTGCTTGACTGTACTAACAAGCCCGTTACTCTCTCGCTTGCCCTCGGATATTTGCTTTGGCGGAAGAGGGACGCTGATAGTCGCCTGTGGCCACATGAACGTGGTCGCTTCATGCCCTGGGAAATGCAGTTCGAAGGGTCCCAGGTATATGGAAGGAGTTGAGATTATTTACGATGGGTGCATTATGTTTTCTACCGTTTGAAGAAAAAAGTGGGCCTGCAGTAAATATATCGTTATTACTTCACCCCCCCCCCCCAGACTCAACTCGGATTTTCTGAGAGTTTTGACGCAGGTTCAGAAAAAGGCGGTTTTTAATATCAAAAAATTAATTTAAAATTCCGAAAAATTCCAGATGCGTTGTTAAGACATGAGGAAAGTAAATGACAAAGTCCCTACTTGGAGGAATGAAAGCAGCTTCTTCAAATTAGGCGTTGAAAATGATCAAAATAATTTTCAGTATTAAATAAATAATATAGCTACAACGAAATTATCAAAATTGTACGGTAGCTCACCTTTAGCCCTAGCTCGAAACAATAAAGTGCACTCGTTTTCACTGAGGCAATCGCTCATAAATGCAAAAATAATGAATTTCCAAAAATGTTCAATGTTTTCAATTCTCCGGGCAAACTATTCACTTTATGGCAATATTTTATATAGCCTTTTTTATTCAGAAGAAAATTTAGAGTGTTTTATTATATAACTATTTTTGCTCTAAAACCAGCCGTTCCCAAGGAAAATCCAAAAACATGAAATAGGCCGCCATATTGGAAGATGGCGGCTCGAGCGCCCCCTCCCCCAAATTTACTGAATTTTTTTAGCTGTTTCAAGACCCCCTAAGGAAGCTTCCTGACAACTTAGTCCATTGTTGTAAATTATTTCCATTTAAGCCTCCTTATTCAGCTTCGTTGACTGGCCTATCCAGGAAACTTTAAGAGTCTACAGTTGGGAAATATTACAAATATTGCTCTAAAAACTTTATATGTTATAGATTATACTATTTTTCTTAATTTTATTAACAGTAACAAAAAATTATACAGAAACAGCAAATGACACAGTTTGTGCGTGCCTGTTTAGCCTGTGCTCGTCTCTGAAAATTATAGATTTTATCCGAAATGTAAGTGTCTTGAATAGCCATTTTCAATTTTTGTTTAATAATAAATTATTTTTCGTCATTTCCACGGAGAGACTTTTGATATCAATATTTGATTCATTCTATATGTATAATTAAAATAAAATATAAGAATTTAGGGATAATCGGGATACTGCTATAAACATTCCTACTATGATAAGAGATGATGATATTTCTTCATGTATTATTATAAACTTGAGCGAGCAAAAATTAGTATTCACGTTTTAAAAGTCTTATTTACTGTATGAAAATGGTGAGTGCGAAAAAGTGATAATGGTCAATAACAAGTTTTGTAAAACTTTTAGTGAAAAGTCAGAATTTTAAGTAACATAAGTTGTAAGAAATGTAAGAAATTTTAGTATTCTTAAATAAGAATGTGTATTGAAATGAGAACCACTATTGATATCTGCAACAGAGATTTGCGAGAATTCTAAAAGACTATAGTAAAAACGCCCGAAGGTTTCCGAGCTTTTCCGTCTATAGTCGAACTCGCGACGATCACACCATCTGACCGACTATACTGGGGTCGTGACTTGGATTTCCCCGCCAAATCTCTTCAATCATGCGTTCGTTTGTAGTACAAAAATGTTCGTAACTAGTGAAATTTAAGTTAACATTTAAACTAGATTTAATTAGGAAACTTTTTATTTAAACTCTTAATAATTGACACATATAAAATAGAAGCATTTAACACTTTTCAATTAAGTGCAAGTAAACTGCAAAACCTAAACCTTCACACTTTGATAAATTGAATTGTACAAAGATCTCTGGTTAAAAAATATGAATCGGCGCTATCGTTTTAAATTATCTAAATTAACACTTATCTTCAACTTCAACTTGCATTAATACAAGTGTAAAGAAATGAAATATGTCCATCTCCCAACTCAATAAAAACATTATAAAAAAAACGTTTCCTTGGAAAATATAGATTGCAATGAATTTAAATCAATTAAAATATATAAGTTAAGACTGATTCACATAGTCTTATTGATAAATCCATTTAGTTAGTTGGTTATAAAGAATAAAACATCTAATTTGTATTTTTAATCAAAAATAAATTAATATCTTTCAAATGAATTGCAGAACACAAAAAAAATA
>NC_046662.1:97308431-97318887 GCF_010883055.1 Belonocnema kinseyi
AAATGAAAGATTCTTTCTTCATCACAATAAAAATCTTAAAAATAAAAAAGTGGCCTCTTCCAATTTAAAAAAAAACTGTATCTCTTTCAACTCAATAAAAACTTTACAAATTTAAAATGTACTGCCAATTTAGCAAAAATGAGAAGTTTATCATGTCAAGGTTGATAAAAATGTTAAAAATACAATACTTCATATTTTTCCACACAATAAAAATGTGAACCTAAAAAAGTTCCTCTCGCGATTTCAAAGAAATTAAATATTATAATTAATTTGATTTTTCGCAATTTTGGTCCTTTAAAATTAATAATTTTCAATTGTTACTTAACGTTGCATTAACAATTGTGAAGTTAAAAGTTTAAATGTCTTACTCTGAAATTTTTAACATTTAAGGCTTTCTATTTCAAACGATTCAGTTTCAAATTGTTTACTTTTGAATATTTGATGTATAATTGCTCATTCAGATATTTTTTTAATTAAAAATTTTCCAACTGAATGGGTTAAAAATTTAATATTATCGACTAAAAGAATATTTAAAAAGGATTTTAAATAAAAGAAAATCGTTTAATTAATGAATGTATTAATTTTAAGTTATTTTTATATTAATATTATTTTATAAAGTTTGAATCAGCACATTTCAATTTGCTTAATTATTAGGGCTTTTCTATTGAAAAAGTTGAATTTTTAACGTCAAAATCTGTAAATTGTGTAATTTAAAACCCATTTAGAATCATATCGTAAAATAATTTTTGTGCGATTTTTAAAACTCGAAATACAGTTTAGTTTTGAAATCCATTAATTAATTTATATTGTTTTATTTCTAAATACTTTAAATAAAAAATTTACGTTCAAAAATGACGACATAAAATCGAAAAATAATCAAGTAAAAGATTTTTGAACTAGCGTTGTGAAGTAAATGATGTAGTAATGAAAACAGTTACCAATTAAACGTAACATTTAATAAAAAAAGTTGAAATAGAATTTATTTTTAATTGAAATATATTATGGGATATGATATTTGTGATATTCTAAGAATTTGATAGATGGTTCTTCTAAAAATTTGTATCATTTTATTTTAATTACTTCAAATAATAAATAATTATTTTTTCATCTTGATTTGGAAGAGAAATGTTCAAAATTGTTGTCTGATATAATTGCACATTTTTTAGGAGGTTCAAACAGAATTTCTTCCTGAATATATTTGACTGAAAATATGGATATTTTAAATATGCGCCGAATTTTAAGCAACTATTCAAAAAGTCAAAAGAAATTTATAACAAAAAATGAGGAAGCTCATTTTTCTCGTAGGCTCAAGAAGGTTAGAGTTCAATATATTAAAGACATTTTTTGTTAAGAGTTGGATTTTTTTAGTGGTAATTGTAACTTTCCTAAAAGCTTGCACCATTAGGGAATTTGTTATCCTTCTATAAAGTTACTTTCATAAATTAAGTAACATTATTTGATTTTATATATAAAAACATATATGGCGCACTTCATTGCTACCCGAATTGCACAGCAACACGGAAGAAGCCATTGTACAGGGGCATTTTCATATTTCGCGCCTTTAAAGTTGCATTCGGATCGGCCATTTGGTCAAGTCCGTGCATCTTCGAATCAAGTTTATCATAGTTTCCATGGTTGCGTTCGAAACTTCAAATGGATACAAGTGTCAAAAAATATAGGTTATGTTGTGTAGTAATTACAAATGATAAAAGTGTTTCATTAACAATGAAGTGAGACTTGTGGACTGAGAAGTAAACGTCAATTTTCTTCTGTGCAAATAACATTATGGAATGGCTGCTGAGTAGCAAATACTATAAATTGATAATATTGTGGGCGAAGAGTAAATTGTGTTTAACGCTTATTTGCGGCATAAAAGCGGTATGTTATGAATAGATTGGATTTGTTTTGTATGAAGTGAAAGAAATATTACATGCAAAAATTGTTAATTGTCATTTCCTACAATTACTTGAAGCGATTTCGATAAAAAGGTGAATCCGACCATAACCTCGAAATAATGACAGATCGGCCCGGCATGTTTATTTTGCTTTCGATTGATTATTCTTTACCGAAGAAATGTTTTGTGGTTTTATATGTTTATTACCGACAGTGTCGGTTCTAAACTAAAGATCAAGTTCTTTAGCCAGCCATTTTGAATAAAAAATCAAAAAGTGAGCTCATTGGAAACATTTTTGAGACAACTTTTTTTCAAGATTCAAACATTCTTTGTACGAATATATACAGTATTCAAAAAGACGAACAATTTATCCTAATGATGATTGTATAAATTTGTTAAGAATCGCTTTTGAATAGGGTGCGTAGTTTTTTATCTTAATCGTGAAAAATATAATAATAAAGAGTAAAAAAAAAATAAATAAAATCCGTCTGCTGCGTGGGAAAATTCTCATCACAACTTTCGTCTTTTAATTTCTTGTTTTTCTGAAATTTTTAACCTAGCACTATAAGTTTCTCACAAGTAGTGATACGTTTCTCTTGTTTAGTATATAAGGACCGAAAGAATCTAGAGTCTCAGCGAAATGCGTGCGATTTATAGATATAGGATAGGTTTATATATGCGTATAGGTTTAGTTAAATCTTCGTAAACAAACCTACTGTAGCCAGCGAGCGACCATCCGAGCGTAAACACACATATGTATTAAGAAGTATATAAAGTCCAGGTAATAGTGTGCGTGCGTACACTTCTCCCCGTCTTTCTTTTTGCCATGCACCAGCGTGAAACACAACATCACGTGACCCCCATTTTTTTTATAGTGGTTTAGAAAGATTGCAAGGCGTTCGTAACGAAATGTTCAAGATTCTGTTTAATTTCTTTCAAAGCACTATACTAATTTTTGTTATTCGAATCCATTACAAAATTTAATACAGCGACTTAGAAATACTGTAATTTTTTTTATGTAAGAGTCTAAAATTCGTACGATTTATTCTAATCAAAGATATTATTCTGCATTTTCATAGTCACTATTCGACTTTTTCTAACCGAACCTCGATTATCCCTAAATTCGTACACTTTATTTGAATTGTGGATATGCGATAAAAGAAATATTAATATCCAAAGTCTATTCGTGTATGGTTGTGAACGTTTTTTTTCGAAAAATCATAGTATAATATACAAAAATGTTTTGAAGCAACTAATAAAAAATTCCTCCAAAAATTGTGGTTCATGATTTATCAAAGTGTTTTAAGCACAATGAGTGCTGATGCTAAGAAGAGAGAAAGCATAGTAGTATAATTTGAGATACCTAGATGATCACATCTTTTTATTGTAACTATGGGTCATTTGTTTTTGAACAACTAAAAGTAACGAGTAACTCTGATAAATTTACAATTAAAACAAATATGCAAAATGTTAAATCAAAAACATACTTATTTGAAAGAAATATAAATCTATTTTTTCAACAGGATTTCCTTAATTCAAAAATATATTTGTTCGAGTTAATTTATTGCAGATTGTTTATTTGAATGATGATTTCTTGCAATAAAACAGGTCAATGTTTAATTTTTAAAAATATTTTTTAAATGTATATAATTATTTACTTACAATAATCACATTAAACCGTAGCATCGGATACATATTTTTTCAATTCGATTAATAATTATTTATCTAGAAAAAAAAATTTTGGGATTGAGAGATGAGAGATGATTAGAGGAGTTACCGGGGGGGGGGGGGGGGGGGGGGGGGGGGGGGGGGGGTCATGTTCAGGGGGTGTCATTCATCGAAGTTCCAGTGTGCTTGATCCACACATAGATGTATTACTTAATTTGAATACGTCAGCATGTCTGGTCTTAAATTTGTATAATTATGAGAAAAAGCAGAAATATTATATAATTATAAAAGTTTAGGATCAGACGAACGTATTTTAGTGCTTTTAATTGAGTTTCCAAAATTTTCAACTTGATATCGCAGTTCGCGTGAACGTAAGTAGGATTTGAAAAAATGTGAATATTTTTTTGAGTTTAGGTCAGGCTGTTATGGCCTTAAGGTCATCTCTAAATGTTTCTGATAGTCTGAATAGTGAAAGTTAAAAAAGGACTAAGAGTCCGAATAGGTCAGGGGGGGGGGGAGGCTATAATGACTCACATTCGAAAAACAAACAAAGGTTCAAAGAAACTATATGTTCTTAACATCGAAGAAGCATGATTGATTTCCCTCTAAATAATATCCACACACTAAAGTAAATAAATCCTTAGTTCAAAGAAAATGACTCAAAGAAACGCATTACCCTGGATCCAGTAAACTTTAACCCAAATTCTTATAATTGTTATTAAAAATTCCCACTTTTTTGAATCAAATGTTTAAAAATGGTTTTTTCTTGAATTAAAAAATAGTTTTGAAAAACTTTATTGAAAAAACTGTCAAACAAATACTTGTCAATAATAAAGCATTTCATACTGAACTGAAGTATTAAAAAATGGAATAATAACCTAATTAAGACATATAGAATGCAACAGTTCAAATAACAGCGTTGAAAATTTATGAATTAAACATTAATACTGTTTAATATGAAATAACACGTGATTATCGATTAGACGTGTTTTCGCGAACTTTAACTACTGTTTAGGGAGAGGTTCGACACCGTAGATGATTGTGGAAATTCCATGCTGTTTTCCACACCCCTGTGCACATTTTCAGATAAACGTGATTGTTTATAACAAAAAATTGGCTGTAAACGATAGATTTTTTAAATTGAAAAAAAGCCATTCAATGTAATTATCGGGAAAGTGGGGGTTAGTCCAGGGTTTACTGTCTTTCAATATACTTTGGATATTGATACCAATATAGGTATACAATAACGGTATACGAGCAATTAATAAATAAATCCAATTAAAATTAAAATACGTGTACGCTCTCGCGCTTCGCGCTCGTTTTCGTACGTTTATTGTGTACACTTTAAGTAAATTTTTTCAAATATTGTAAATACTACAACTTAAATCGAAAACTGTGATTTAAACTTCTGAGGAATTACAGCCATAAATTGTAACTGCATTTTTTCGATTTGATTTTAAAGAAGGTTCGCAAAGCACTTACGGCTTTGACGATTACATTCTCATTACGAAACTCGCGCTTCGCGCTCGATAATTCGTGTCCACTTGAAAAACTTCATCAAAATAATTTGTAAATCTTCTTAAAATCTACTAAAAATAACATTTTAAACTTATGGATCTCTTAAACAATCAAAATTGCATATTTTTGAATATGATCCAACTTTTGAAACTTTTTTCTAATTAAAAAATTTCATGATAATAGTTCCTAAATATATTTGATATTTAGTGATGAATTGAAATGAAATTTTTTTATCTTTTAGAAAAATATATGTTTTTAATTCCTCTGACCATTTTCAAAAGTATATAACTTTTCTAATTTTTATAAAAATAAAAAATTTTATTTGGATAATTTGCAAGTCTTCTACCCACCTATAAGAAACTTTGACACAAAATTTAAATAAAATTTTGAAAATGCTCTAAATTTTTAAATTTTGGTTGGAAATATCTGCTTAACGAACTTAGCCTTCATTTTGGGAACTATAAGAAGGGTATCAAAGGCTGACTTGATTGGACAAATCCTTCAAAAGTTAGCGTGGCTACAACATTCAGGTAACCAGACAGACAGACATACAGACAGACAGACTGACAGACGCCGATAAAATTTTATGATTTTTGGATTCTATGACTACGGAAACGTAAAGATCCGTTAAAAACCAGAGATCGAAAATTTGGACGATTACATTACACTCTCATGAATGAGAATGTAAAAAATGGTGCACATCTGTCATGCACCAAGTTTCTACAATTCGCAAATTTTCGATTAAATTGAACTTTTATATCTTTATTTTTTGTAGTAAAAACTATTTTCAATGACCCGGAAAACATTTCCTATCATCGGTACTCTATTAAAAAAAAAAACATAATTTTAGTCCTCGTTATTTGACAAAAATTAGATGGTTATTTAACAAAGAAAAAATGCAGTGCCTTTCTGTGTGGTATTAATTTCGTTTCAGCGTTTGAATAAATAAAAAAGAGGGTTCCGGAATAGCCATCCCAATATAGAACGATGTGTTATAGGCGCTAATTCAACGATTAGTTTAAAATATAAATGCACGACATTCCGGAAGCAGTGGTGACTGCTGGCCGGCTTTTGTGCTCTCCCTGTGGCCATGACCAGCTATGACTTGTTCATCGATAAGATCATTAACTCTAGCGATTAATTATTGGACGCAAAAAACGATTAAAGTTTTTCAATCGCGTGTCTACTCTCCTAAGGTTATAAAAGTACGTACTGGATGTATTTATAGAACTTGCCGGCCGGCCGAGTGAAACTGGGTGTTCGATTATCGATATTGGTGCGCGTTCTGAATTCCAAAGAAAATTAGATGTCCATAAGTCATGATCTTGATGGTTTACTTATCAGCGATCATATTACACCAGACTCTCGATTTAACCGCCCACGATTTACTCATTCCTAGAATTGCTGGACCACACATTTTCTCAGCTCAAGGGCGAGAAAGGATTGCGATTCTCACTTCGGAAGGGCCGCATCACGGGGAGTGAAGCCTACTGCTAAAAATTGGAAGCAAATATTTCCAATATGGCCGCTTATGTAGAGACACGTGCGCTCATTTTAGAACTGGGGAAACTAAAATCGCCAGCGACCGTTCAGGCAGAATATTAAAATTTTAAATATTGTACTTATTGATTATGGCAATAATAGGGTTGTTTCTAAAGTCAAATATCATTTTTCCAATCAATGGATCTTATAGTATATAAAATTCTAATTATAAAAACGCCCATGAAATATTTTTTACATATTATTTACTATTTTTAATTTAATGTTGAAATATGAATTTTTTATCACGATGTAGATTGGTGGGCCCCTTTAACGTCAAAGGGGTCGGATTTTCCAACAATCACAGTTCACGTGTCAGTGATTCTCAAATATCTTTTTCTGCACCTATGTTTTCTTTTCGTTATGTGCACATCGAAAATAGAAGTCGCAAAATATTGTTTAAAAAAATTTCAAAAGAGGGTTTCGTAAAAACCAATAGGAAAAATCTATCGAAAATAGATATTTTTATGGTATGTATTAAATATTCATTGAAAAAGTACTTAAATGTAGTCATGATGTTTACTAAACAATTCGTAAATATGTGCGATTTTAAAATGTATTAATAATTGCACTTACTGTTTTTCTTCAACATACTACTAACTTTTAAACCAAATATTACAATAGGAGAACTTTTTTGTCACATAATCCTTAACAAGTAAAGCTATCAAAGCAAAATAGTCTGAATTGACAGCACACCGTGGCTAACCTGTTTATCATGAGTTTCGCATCGTCAAATTGATAGATAATTATGAGAACCTCTGAGTCACGTGACACCCGCGTGACATCAATTTGAATAAGTGTTTTACCGCCTTCGATTTTGAATTATTTTTTTCTGTTGAACAACACAAAAGAAAAAAAATTATAATGCGCCTTCGATTCAGATTAAAATTATGTATTAAAAAATTATTTTATCTAAAATCGCGAAACAACCGTATTTGCAATACTGTTTCTTGATAACATTACATACAATAATTGAACTACAGAATAACATCCATCCCTAATTAAAAATGATTTGCCTTGAGTTTGACTTGGTTATGTCTTGAGTTCTGCTTCAAGACATCGAAGTCTGGCTGCGTCTCAAAACTGAGTCGAGACATAGGTCTTCGTCTTACTTTCATGGCAAAGACAGATAAAACGGCGTTTACTTGTCTTAAATCGAACCTTGTCTTGGCTAAGGCGACGTTTACTTGACTTAAGACGAGCCTTGTCTTGGCCGAGATTATCGAACCTTTTTTGGCTCATAAATTAGATTAAAATTGATGAATGAAAATTTGTAATTATTAAATTAGTTATTTTTAATTTAAAAATTCAGAATCGGTGGGTCTGAGTAATTATAACCCTTAAAAATTTTTTTCTAAGAAATAAAAATTGTAACTTTCTAGTAGGAACTCCTAAGCCGCTAGAAATAGGTAAAAGCAAGCAAAATTTTCGGTGTCATCGTCAAACAAGTATAATACAAATAACAATCCATAAATAAGTTCATTTAATATGTACATTGTATAAAAATATACAAGATTGTTTAACCATTAACAAAGATTAGCTTTTATGACTGTTAGAAATAACCTTTTTGTTAGGGCATGTATACGCTCGAAGTTAGAAACCGCACGTTTCAATATGACTTATGATGTAAATTTATGTCTTAAAGACATAAAAACTTGTCTCCAAGACATAAATTGAAGTCTGGCTCCGTCTCAAAACTGAGACATGCTCAAGTCGACCTTTTCGATTTCAGCATGTCTTGATTGGGGGCAATTAAGTCGAACTCAAGTCGAAGCATTTTTATTTGGGTAAATGGCTTTATAAATTATTTCTGTTGTCATACAACTATTGTTAAACAATTATTTTCTATCCCGTCACTCGGTACTAATTAAAAAAGACGTTGTTTCTCTCCCTTCTAATTAAAAATATAAAAATAATATAATGTGGTAAGGGCAAATTGTTATTTATAATATAGATAAATAAATTTAATGTATAAATTCCGTCTCTAAATGCATTCCCTGGCGGATCGAAGAAACCGAAAGGAGCCTTTACAAAGTACCCGTAAAGACTCCATTGGGTCTCCATTCGGTTCCTTTTTAAAAAACTCAATAAAATAGCAAGCTCAAATTTAAAACTGTTGAAATTCGGATTCATAACACAGTCACACACAAAAAAAGTTGCGGATCTGGTAACAAGACATACGTATTCCTATGGATTTTGGGGCGCTGAATTCAAAGTCGGTATTAAAAATCACCCATCACGTTATGGTTGAGCCATAACCTCATAAAATGACGAAAAATCATGCACTGAGGCAAATAAATTTCAAAATAATGCCAGTGATGCAAATTTTCACTTCAAAAACATGTCGACAACTGTGAAGGATCAACCCTTGCCTGATATCAACTTATTTAACATAACTTTACCCAACAGAACCTGACCTCACCTAGCCTGAATTAACAGAAATTTATTGAACTACACGTACAGCTCTGGAAGCATATTTTCCCAGTAGCAAATGTGTGCTATAAATCGAACCTAACCTAACCTAACATCACGAAACACAATTAAACTGATTGTGTTGTCCCGTTGTGTTTGCGGTACCGCTTGAATCAGCTTGGGCTTAACCTGCAAAGAGGTCACAACTATCGTTACCTAAAAAAACCTAACCTAACCTAACTTAACTTCACGTAACACAATTAAACTCATTGTGTTGTCCCGTTGTGTTTGCGGTACCGTTTCATTCAGCTTCGGCTTCACCTACATAGAGGTTTAACCTATCCTAACCTAACAAAACCTGACCTAACGTAACCTAGCCGAATGAAATTCAACCACATGTGTAGCTATGTAAGAGTACGGTTCTCAGTCTTAAATGTGTGCTATATTTAATAGGTTAACTCGATCTTCACCTACAAATGAAGAAAAAAGGACACGTTCTAGCTGGCAGAAAATAGACTGAAGTAGGTCTATGAATCAATTTTATTACGATAAAAAAGCAAGATAAAATGTAAACACGAAAGATAGTATAAATATATCCCTTAAGTTTAAGAAAAGTAGAGAGAAAAAAATGTTGAATAAAACTCTTATTCATTTGCTTGTTTAAGTTACAGTTCTACATTTTAATTGATATAAGTATTGTTAGATTAATTGAAATGGGGTGAATTCTACTTGTAGTTCTAAGTTTTTTTCAAATGAGTAATGTGTGTCTAAATTTTTAACCACCTGTAGTACAATGAAATGAATGTTATTGTGTTACAGCGGGAACACTTAAGTTAAGTTGCGTTGCGTTAAGCAAAATTTCGTTAGGTTCTGTTAAGTTAGATTCATTTGTAGGTTAAGATCGAGTTAACCTATTAAATAGGGCACATATTTAAGACTGAGAACCGTACGCTTACATAGCTACACGTGTGGTTGAATTTGATTCGGCTAGGTTAGGTAAGGTCAGGTTTTGTTAGGTTAGGATAGATTAAACCTCTATGTAGGGTAAGCCGAAGTTGAATGAAACGGTACCGCAAACACAACGGGACAACACAATGAGTTTAATTGTGTGACGTGAAGTTAGGTTAGGTTAGGTCAGGTTTTGTTAGGTTAGGATAGGTTAAACCTCTATGTAGGTTAAGCTGAAGCTGATTCAAACGGTACCGTAAACACAACGGGAAAACACAATTAGTTTCATTCTGTTTCGTGAGGTTAGGTTAGGTTAGGTTAGATTTATTTCTAGGTTAGGCTCGAGTTGACCCATTCGATGTATCACACATTTGTTACTGGGAAAATATGCTTCCAGAGCTTTACGTGTAGTTCAATAAATTTCTGGTAATTCAGGTTAGGTGAGGTCAGGTTCTGTTGGGTAAAGTTATGTTAAAT
>NC_046662.1:97318987-97329016 GCF_010883055.1 Belonocnema kinseyi
GTTAGCAGATAGATATATAAATAGAATCGCCGAAGTGCTCCGACCGGCAATCGTGCATCTTCGAGTTTTCAAATTCAGAAGAGGAGAAATGGGTTGCGCGCGGAACTCAGTCATTTACAGCGTCTCCTACTATATTCACACGGACATAGCCCTGTCATAGTATTGGACCGCATCTCGTTTCAGATCTGGGATCACTGATCTGAACCGTTTCCAATTGGAATGTATGCTATTGCGAAATATACTTGAATGAGTAATCGTGCACTACGGCCCTTCCAAAACGACTGTCGCAAACATTCTTGCCCTGTTCCTCTGATGAATTGCGGGCACCAACAGTTCTAAGAAGGCCGAAAACGGGGTGACTGAAAGCGAGATTTGGATGTATCTATAAAATCAAGCGATTCACACAATTTATGATACGAGTACGACACACAAAATTAGAGCTTTCTATTTGTCATCGTTTAGTGATGAATTATTACTCTCTATGGTGTTTTTTGTATATGCTCTGTTCTCTAAATTCAAATAATTTTGTGTTTAACAGCAGTCAATTTCACTGACGACTGAATGGATGCATAGAACTACTAATGCTAAGGAACATTGAAAGTGAATTATGCGAACGTGATGGAAACAATAATCGCAATTACGTTCGTTTCAAAAATGCTCATT
This sequence comes from Belonocnema kinseyi, assembly GCF_010883055.1. NCBI lineage: Eukaryota > Metazoa > Arthropoda > Insecta > Hymenoptera > Cynipidae > Belonocnema > Belonocnema kinseyi. Next base: position 97,319,651 of record NC_046662.1, read on the forward strand.
TTTATACATTCATGTTTTCTCACAAACATATCGTTTTTATAAATATCCATGCTCAGTTTCGAACTTATACTGTAAAGTATTGTAGAGAGATTTTAATTTAGGGATCATTCACAAATTTTGTAACGCGTTTTTCTTTTTGTTATATCGCTGTATCACTGGTTACTTCACGGAAATTATATTCTTATATTTATTTAAACAAATGAAAAACGAGTTACGTAGTTTGTGAATCAGCCCTTATAAGTATGATTTCGTGCAAATATATATTCAACTCAGCTAAGGTGGTGTCTTTTATTGACAATCAGCAATGATTTTTAATATAAAATTGTGCAGTTTCCTTTCACTGTAGTTTGAGAAAATTCAGGATTTTTTTCAATGTAAATATTTTTTATTCCATTTTTAAAGTCCCCAGTAAAAATGCTTCGATTTGAGTTCGACTTGATTATGTCTTTAGTTCGTCTCCAAGACATCGATGTCTGGCTGCGTCTCAAAACTGAGTCGAGACATAGGCCTTCGTCTTACTTTTATGGCCACGACAGATAAAACGGCGTTTACCTGTCTCAAGTCGAGCCTTGCCGTGGCTAAGACGACGTTTACTTGTCTCAAGACAAGCCCTGTCTTGGCTGAGATGGTCGAATCTTTTTCGGCTCATAAATGAGATTAAAATTGAAGGATGAACAATTTTAAATTGAAAAATTCAGAATCTGTGGGGCTGAACGAGTATAACCTTTAAAATTTTTTTTCAAAAATATAAAAATTGTAAATTTCAAGAAGGATCTCCTAAGCCGTTAGAAATACGTAAAAACGAACAACATTTTCAGTATCATCGTCAAACAAGTCTAATACAAATGAAAATCCATAAACAAGTTGGTTGAATATGAATATTGTATAAAAATATACAAGATTGTTTAATCATTAACAAAGATTACCTTTTATGACTGTCAGAATTAACCTTTTTGTTAGGACAGGTATACACTCGAAGTAATAACACGGCATGTTTTGGAGTCATAAAAATTCGACTCAAGAGGTAAATCTAGGTCTTCAAGACATAGAAACTGGTCTCTAAGACATACATTGAAGTCTAGCTCTGTCTCAAAACTGAGAGATGCTCAAGTCGAACTTTGCCACTTCAGCATGTCTTTATTGGGGGTAATTCAAGTTGAACTCACGTCGAATCATTTTTACTCCGGCGCATTCCTTTTATTGAGCATAGGAACTTCAAAATGTTATTGTCAATAATGATATTTTTCGTGAAGCTTGAAATTGATCAGATAACGAGAATGAAAAAGCAGTATAATGAAATAAGAGTGAAAATACCTCATCGAATAACAAAAATGTTTCGCGAAATTTGGTATTTAGCAGCGATTGATGATTGCGGTACAATTAATCTAAATCTGCATTAAAATCAAAATCAAGAAGACGATCTTACGACTGCTCAATTATATCGGATCCAAAGTGAACTATAGTTTGTCAAATCATGCTACACGCGGAAATTGAAATTATCTGAATCATCTCATTTCGAAAAATATATAATGCTGTATAGAAAATGAATAAATTAAGTATTCAACTTGAGAAAATTTATAAAATCAATCGCTAATTTTTGGTTTTGCTATTCATTTTGTATTAGTCCCGGATATTCAACATCTTTAAATATAGCGATAAAGAACTAATTTTTTATATTGCCGTTTTCCAATATAATGCTACTATATAATAAATATAGTTATTAGATATATCTATATATTACAAAAAAGGAATATGGTAAATCACAAAATATTGTTTTCTATTACAATTTTATTGAATAACAATCTCTTAAATGTGACATTTTTTCAATCAAATTGACTTTGTAACGAAGCTAAAGTATTTTAACATTTGTAAAGTCAATCTTAAATAGAGACCATTAATGAATATTTTTTATCTTTAGTAACACTCAAATTATTCGAAAATTATTTTTCGAAGTATTTTAATAAATCCATGTTGAAATTAAATTATGAGAATTGAGAACAAGAAAATAAGTATTATTAGCTTGTCTTTAAATTTATATAAATATAATTTTCATAAGATTCTTAAGAAGATTAAAAAAAAGACTTTTAAATATTTCCGACGTGTCAGAAAAAAATCTAAAAGATTTTAAAGAAATTTTTTTACTTTATAAAATTTCACCAAATATGAAAAATTTAAGTTTTTTAAAATATTCTTAGAACTTTTAGAAGTTGGGAAGAAGTCAAGAAACATTTGTTACATTTTTGTAAATGTTTTACAGTTTTCGAATATTTATAATATATTTAAAACGTCTTATATTCCTGAAAATATTTTTTACTGACTAGAATTTTTCTCAAAAATTTCAAATATTATTAAAATTTTTTTTTAATTTCCTTATAATCTTTAAAATTTTACTAGCAATTTTAGAACAAATTTTTTATTCTCTTGAAAACTTTCGAAATCTTTTAAAATTAAAAATTAATTTTGAATCTCTTCAATTCTCCTGAATATTTCTTGGATTCACTCAATTTTTTATTTCTTTTTATTTTGTAAACTTACCAATTTCAAATATTTTGCTTTAAAATCTTCTAATCTCTTTTTAGACATTTCAGAAACTCTTTTGATATGTTTAGAAACCTTTTTTAATTTTTTCTTAACGTTCATTTTTGAAAATTTTCACAGAAAAATAAGGACAATTTTTTCAAATCTTGTCAGACCTTCTAAACCTTCTAATCTCTTTAAATTATTTAAATCTTTTCTGTAAAATTAAAAAAATTTTTCCTAAAATCTTTCAGATTTTTCTTTGACACTTTTTTCAAATCTTTAAAAATCTTTTTAAATAATCTATTAAAATTAATTTTTAAAAATAATATATTATTTTTATTTTTCCTAGGAATCTGAGAAAATGTTTTTTATTTTCGTAAAACTTTACAAAATTCTTTAAAAATCTTTACAAGTTTTAATTATTTTTGAATCGTCTCAAAACTTCTGAATATCTCTTAAATTTACTCAATTTTTTTTTAAATCATGTAATATAGCGAAATTTCCAAATTTTGCTTGAAAATCTTTTACATACTTTTTAAAATTTTTCGGAAATGATTCGAAATGTTTTGTGACCTTTTTTCAATTTTTTCTCGAAATTCCTTACAAAAGAAACATTTAAAAATTTCTCACGAATCTTAAAAATTTTTTTCATTTTCTTGACACCCTGACAAAATTCAGTATACCTAAAAAAGTTTGTAAATCCTGAAAAATTAAAAATATTGTCTCAAAGTCTTCCATATTTTTTTATACAACATTATGAAATCTTCAAAACTTAAAATTGTCCTTTGAAGATGAAACCCAAGCCATTTCTTCTTAACGCTTTCATAAATCATAATTATTAAAAAGCTTGTAACTTTTTTATTAGGGATCGATAAAAAAAATCCACTAGAACAATCCACCGTGTCATTTTCACAATAATTACATAAATAAACCGTTTTCTTGATAAATTTTTAAGATTTAGTAACGAATCTATATGACAAAAATCATGCAAGGGCATGTGATACTTAGAAAACTGTCGATGTTACCAGTTTTAGGTTACCCCGGCCTTTTTTGTAGAATAATAAATATTTTGTCTCAAAAATGTGGAAAATGATAGCGAACATGCTAAAGGACGTCCCCACACACTTTTGTTGTGGGTTAATTAAAAAAAGTTTTAATTTAGCAAAATGTGATTAATTTGCATAGCGCTTAGGAAATAGTATCGATTTTTTCAGTGTTAGATTCCCACGGATTTTTTCCTAGGTTAAGAAATATTTTGCCTTTAAAATCTGGGAAATGATAACGAACATGCTAACGGACGTCCCCGCACACTTTATTTGTGTTTTTTTTTTTCAAAAATTTTGTTGATATTGCTAACAACGTGTGTACATTTGGAGGTATTGTATGTTACAATTCTCCTGTGCGTTACTTCCAAACTACACAATATTTTTGGCCGAAAACTTTGGACTTGCAAATAAACATAGTAACGAATCTCCCGGAACTAACCCTTTTTGCAGGCAATCAAAAAAGTTTATTTCATAAATAATTTCCAGATTATCGGAAAGGCAGAGATGAAAAACGACGCAACCTCAAAATAATACATATGCATAAAATTTTTATTTAGCACAATAAATTTTTTTTGTTATTATCCCTCAAAAAAGAGTTCGGGGACGTCCGTTATGATATTTTATAGCATCTCCGAATTCAGTTTTTGTAAATTTTCATTTTTGTGGAAAAAAAGCCGGGGAAACTTTAAGTATCACATGCCCTTAACCATTAGGCTTATTGCGAAGAGACAAATATAATAGACTTTATGTAAATAGGTCTAAAATGTTTCAAATTTAGTGATGCATGCCTTAGTCATATTTTTAGTAAACAATTGATTTTTAAACAAATGAAAATAAAAATTGTAGTTTATACTGAAGTTTGCAGTTGAAAAATATAATTTATAAAACCAAATAAATGCGTATCTTCAACAAAAGAAATAAACCAACTCAGCCAACAAAGAAGATAAATTTATAAATAAAAAGAAAATTTTTCAAGAAAAAAAAGTGTCAACAAAATTGTTCAATTTTCATCTATAGAAACGAATTTTAAACTAAAAAGAAGTATTTGATCAAAAATTAACAGTTACATTTTCAGACAAAAAATGAAATTTTCAACGATAGAAATTAATTTTCAACTAAAATTATAATTTTTCAACGAAAAATTGAATAGATAAATTTTCAGTTAAAAAATAATTATCAAGCCCAAAAAATCAAAGTTTCAACAAAATATTTAAATGCCCAAGCAAAAAATTAAATTTTCAAACAAATAATTTAATTTTAAAACCAATAACTTTCAACCGAAAACAGAAATTCAAAATTTTCAAAATCAATTTTAAAACAACAAAAATCTTTGTTAACAAAATAGATAAATTTTCAACGAAAAACAGTTACATTATCAGTTTAAACAATCAATTTACAACAAACTATTTTTCAGCAAAATAGTTTAATTTCCAAAAAAATAGATGAACTTTCAAACATTTTATACCAAAATAAAAGAAGTTTCACCAAAAACTGCGTTTTCATCCAAAGACATGAAATCTTGATTAAAATAGATGAATTTTTAAACAAGAATAATAATTTTCTACCAAAAAATAAGAATTTTTGACTGAGAAAGGTCAATTAACTACCAAAACAAATTCAACCAAAAATGATACAGTTCAATTTTTAGTATAAGAAAATGTTTTTTCAACTACAAAAAATCGAATTTTCAAACAAACAGTTAAATTATCAACCAAAATAGTTATTTTTAAAAATTTAAATTTTGAAATAGTTTAATTTTCAATGGAAGAAATGAATTTTCAAATGAAAACTGTTTTAAGCAAAAAAAACGACACACAATCGAATTTACAACAGAGTATTTCAATTTTTAAACATATAGGTGTCTCAAAATTTTTCAAATATTCGTTGATATCTTTCAAACTTCTAAATGTCCTAAGCATCTTTTAAAAAGACTCGAATTTTTCTAATATTTTTTTAAATCCAATAAAATAATAAAATTTATAGTCCTCTAGGGTCTTTTTTGATACATCACTTTTCATGCTATTTTAGGCTATAATCACAATTTTGAGGATTTTAAAAGAAAAAGCCAAAAAGTTATTAACTTGATCTGATTTAAAAGACTAATCATTTGACAAAAATGTTTTAAAATTTTCCTTATATGTGGCGTGGGAAGGAATTTAATTTAAAAATGTGTGGGATTTTCTGAACAGAAAACTGCATGAATTTCTGAACTTTCTAATTTTTATTTTTAAAGTGTATTTTAATCTGCTTTACGTTTAGTGAAAAATCATTTGCCGAAAAACGATAAGAGAAATATCTATTTCTTCAACTTCAACTATAATTTGAAAGGCGATTCTTCATAGTATTTTACTAACTAATAGATATATTTTTATAATTTTATTCCTGAAATCTATTTCCTAAGGAAATTCCTGAGGAATTTTTATCTGAAAATGTGCACAAGGGTGTGGAAAACAGCATGGAATTTCCACAATCATCTACGGTGTCGAACCTCTCCCTAAACAGTAGTTAAAGTTCGCGAAAACACGTCTAATCGATAATCACGTGTTCTTTCATATTAAACAGTATTAATGTTTACAAATATCGTACACAAATATCGTAAAACTCAAAAAACACCAACTATTTACAGGAATTTTTTCAATAAAAATCAATGTGTATCATATTCAAATAAATATTGGCAATATTGATAAAAGTATTATTACTTTTAGTTTAAAAAATTAATGCATAGAGAGTAAAGTTTTTATTTGAAATTTCACGACGGTTTTTTGTACCATGTTTGACCCTCGGCCAGAATCAAGGAAAAATAATCTAAAAATATGTTCATCAGTTATTAAAATGCTACAAAGACTTACCTTTACAATTTTTTTTCTCATTTTATAATCATAAGATATTTCTTCATAAAAAAATTTCGTTGGATTTATTTTACAATTATTTACGATTAATTTCCAATTACAGTTATTTTACAATTAAAATAAAATTGTAATAACTAAATTTTGAGATAAGTATTTTAAGGCATTAAAGATTTGGTAAAGATTTCATATACAATAAAATAAGTATTATCAGCTTGTTTATAAATTTATATGTAAATAATTATTATAAGATTCTTAAGAAAATTGAAAAAAGATTTTCGAATATATCAGATGTGTCAGAAAAGATCCTAGGAGATTTTAAAGACATTTTATTTTTATTTTATAGGATTTGAAAAAATATTAGAAATATTTCTTATCTATTTAAAGCGTTTTGAATTCTTCAAGATATTGGTAACTCTCTCGAGTTTCAGTATTTTAAGAAACTATGTTTATTCTCCTGAAACCTTTCGAGATTCTTTTAAAGTTCCTAAAGTTTATCTTGCGTTTCTAAAACACTTCTAAAGTTTACATTTTTTTAATCTCATCGCGTCTACTAAATACTTCCTGAATTCACTTGATTATTTACATTTTTTAAACTTTTTAATCTTATCAAATCGAAGCATTTTGCTTTAAAATCTTCTACACCCTTCTTTTAAATTTTAGGAATTCGTTTGATGTGTTTAAAAATCTGTTAAAATTTTTTTTAAGTACATTTTTCAAAATAAAAAATTATTTAAAATTTTTACACGGTTATAATGTTTTTAAATTAATTGTTTGAAATAAAAAATTATGTTAATTATTCCTTTAAAAATCTTTACAAGCTTTAATTATTTTCAAATCGTTTCAAAATTTTTGAATATCTCTTAAACTTATTCAAATTTGAAAGAATTATGTTCCTTAATTTTTCTAAAGTTAAGTAATATGGAACAATTACAACATTTTGCTTCAAAATATTTTATGCATTTTTTAAACATTTTAGGAAATAGTAAAAAATGTTTTGTAATCTTTTTTCAATTTTCTGTTATAATTCATTCCAAAACAATTATTTACATTTTTTCCCAAGGAGTTTCTTTCATTATCTTTCAAAATCTGAAAGTCCTTCGTTTATCGAGATTTATTATTATTTTTTTCATTTTACATACATATCCATTATATCTTATCAAAATTTAATATAAAATTCTAAATGTTTAGTGTATTTATATACTATAATTTTTAATGTTTCCAAATTTTTACAAATAATTTAAGAAATTTTATGTGTAATTAAAATATACTTTTTTTAAATCTCATTGAACTTATTCCAAGTTATCTTTTTTGAATTTTCAAAATTGATGTAATTACTTATTCTGATTAGAAATAATTGAACCTCTTGCGATTAAAATCGGTAATTCTGCTTGAGAAGAAATATGCATAAAATAATTTTTTAAAAAATCATTCGAATTTTAATTTTAAAGACTGATCAGTTTTTTAAATCAGTTTATCCTACGTTTCTAAAACTCCCCTGAAGTTTAAATTCTTATTTAATCTGATAAATTCTACTCAATATTTCTTGAATTTATTCGATTATTTACATTTTAAAAAAGTTTGTAATGTTATCGAATTAAAAAATGTTGATTTTTAAGCCTTTTACACTCTCTTTCGAAATTTTAGGAAATTGTTTGATGTGTTTAAAAATCGTCTTTAATTTTCTTTTAAAGCACATTTTTCAAAATAAAAAATCATAAAAAATTTTTAGACGATAATTAGGAAAATAATTCTTTTTTTCTTCTAATCTTGTCAGGTCTTCTAATCTTTAAAAATTATTCAAATTTTTCCTGATTTTTTTTTTATTTTGCAAAATTAAAAAAAAATTGCCTTTAAAATCTTTACAAGTTTTAATTATATTTTAATCCTTTCAAAATTTCTGAAAATCTCTTTAACTTACTCAAATTTGAAAGTAGATTTTTAAACCAACATATAATCCAAAAAATCGTGTAACAAAATTGCACAAGAAGGCCTAATAAAAATTATGTTCCTTAATTCAAGATGTGAAAAAATTGACTCATAATCTTTTAAATTTTTCCCAGGAATGTGAAGAAAAATAGTTTTACCTCCTTGAAATCTTTCGGAATTCCTTTAATGTTTCTAAAGCTTATGTTTGAATTCTTTAAAAATCTAAGTTTCTAACAGAATTCAAGTTTAAAATTCGATTTGAATCTCTTCGACTCTTTTTAATATTTCTTGCATTTACTCCATTTTTATCTATTTATTATAATCTTACTAAATTGAAACATTTTGCTTTAAAATTGTCTACACTCTTCTTTTAAATTTTACGATATCTTTTCACTTGTTTAAAAACCTTTTTTAATATTCTCATAAAGTACGTTTTTTAAATAAAAAGCCATTAAAAATATTCCTATCAATCTTGAAAAAGTTCTGTTTCTAATCTTGTCGTACCTTCTTAGCTTTTTAATCATTAAAAACTATTAAAATTTTTCCTGATTTTCTTTGAAATTGGACAAAATGAAAAAGATTGCCTTAAAATCTTCATATCCTTTATTGACCATTTTAAACATAGTTTAAAATGTATTGAAATTTTTTAAATCAATTTTTCAAAATAAAAAATTATATTAATTATTCGTTGAAACCTAAAAGAATTTCTTCATTTTCGTGAAACCTTAAAAAAATCTTTACAAATTTGAATTATTTTCTAATCGTTTTAAAATTCCTGAATATCTCTTAAACTTACGCAAATTTGAAAGCACATTTTTTAAACCAAAATAAATTTAAAAAAAAGTGCAACAAAATTGCACAAGAAGGCTTGATAAGAATTAATTTCCTTATTTTTTTCTAAAACTATAGAACATTACAAAATTGCCAGAACTTTCATCTCTTGACACCCTGCGAAATTCAGTTAACTTAAAAACTCTAAATACTCAGTTAGCCACCGAAAACGAATCGTGAAGTAGGGGGGGGGG
>NC_046662.1:97329116-97330785 GCF_010883055.1 Belonocnema kinseyi
CCCCCCCCCCCCCTAACTGCCGTAACAACTTTTTGCATTTTTTTTTCGAAAACTCAAATGTTGATCACACAAAAAAATAATAAAAAATAAAGTATCCTGTTGCGTAGTCTAAATATGCAAGTTACAAGTCACTCACAAAAGAGTTCCAAATTCTTCATTAGTCATTTCTTATGGAACGCGCTGTTTTTATTTTAAGCTTCGTTTTCATCTCTAAAAAAACATTGAAAATAACAAATTAAATTTAAAAATAACAAAATAGTTAATTTATAGAAGGCGAACTCTTTAAATTATAAAAACAAGACAGTGAAAATATGTCTGCTTCAATACACATGCATATAATTAATTGTAATAATATAGATTGATTGCAACGAGACATTTTTCAGGGTAGTTGAAAATAAAATTTATAAATAAGGAACAAAAATATTAAATTATTCATTATAAATCAAATTTGTACTTTATTTTGCAATAACTGAACAAGCAATCCCGGGCCGAGGTTCAAAAATAAATGTATATATTCGATATAATAGTGTTGAACGTAATGTAGAAAAGTTCGCATTTTGAAAAAAATGGAGGGCAAAGCACGAGATACGTATGATGAGAATGTGTTCGTTAAAGCTGAAGGAGCTTTAACAAAAGATAATTCGCAATCACAGACTTACAGTTTTTTCGATGCTTTCACCTTCAATTAAAAAAATTTGTGCACAAATGTGGGGGAAGTTCAAAGACCGAGCATGCAGCGTGAAGTCAATACGTTATGGAGCGCGAAGCGCAAGAACCAAAAGTCTCGCACTCTAGACGAGCTGCAGCTGGAAAGCAATAAGAATGTGCCTGCGCAGCGGGCAGATTGTTTTTCGTCTAAGAGTTCAATCAATTGTTAATTTTGTTCATGTTTCTTATCATCTTTCAAGAATTTAAAACTTGTAACACCATAGATTGCAAGTTTTCAAGTATTTTTGCTGCGAGAACTTAGGCCATGATTTAAATAAGTAATTCATAATAACAACATTAAAAATTAGGAAAAATGCTAAAATTATAATAAAAGAACAATGAGTAGAGTAAAGTATAGAAAAATACAGTGATATTTTACATTTTCCAAAATAATTAAATATAACCTTTGATCCGAACTCTTAAAATGTAAGTTAATAACTTGTTATAGAGAAAATTTCTACTAATAAGTTGTCATTTTAATATAAAAATTGAGTTTAAGCTCAACTATTACTAAAATAAGTAAATAAAGCCGATAATTAGTCCAGATTTTGTAATAAATTAAATGAGTTGCCTCCTTTCATATTTGTAAGCGAAAATGGAGTCATACTCTTTACATAAATAAGTTGATCTGAAAACTCCCTTAAGGTACGTATAGGCGCCATCGAAAGTCAACATATGTAAAAAAATCAATATATTAGCGGGCGCCGATAAAAAATGCATTTAGGTGTCCTATATATTTTAAATCAATTAATATATCTTGGTTTGCATCGGAAACAAATGAATTTAAAATTCTGTAATGTAGTTGATTACAAGAATATTCTTTTCACTTTAACTGTTTCAATATCAATAATTTACATGGACATAGGAAACAAGGGACTAGGCATGCCATTGCTGGGGTGATGTAATGAGGCGGGGAGGTCCGCCACCTTTTGATGTCCCGCGACAAACATGGCAGCGCCCA
>NC_046662.1:97330795-97331424 GCF_010883055.1 Belonocnema kinseyi
TTTTCATGCACAGTTTGTCGGCAAAAATGCTCGTGCGCATAATCAAATGGAACATCGTAAGATGGCGGCTCTCCCCACTCATGGAATTCTCCCACCTCCCGTGGATTCAGCCCCGCTCGCCTAAGTTAGGATGGCATGCCTAGTCCCGTATTTCCTATGTCCATAATAATTTACTTTTCAATTTTAGAATATTTTATTTAATAGAACCCAAAACATGCATTAGGGAATTTCTTAGGAATAATATGGGTTAAAAGAAATGGGAGGATACTTTTTACATTACTGGTATTACTTATAGGAGTACAAGTGTAAATCGTGGATATTATTGGATATTCTTTTCACTCTTTTCATTGCAATCTAACATATATTTATTTGTTTAAACAATATAATCTTTTTGGGGCGCCTTGATTAATGTTATTGATCATTGGCATGACCCGCTAGATACGCGCCATAGTGGTGCAAATTTTGACCTATTAAACAATATTTTACATAGAAGAGTGCATTTTTTAGAAAAATATATTTTCTAAGCTTCAACTCTTAGATATGTGCAATCAACTTTAATTACAACTTGAGCATACAGCAAAGGGAAATAATTCCTTTGCTAGGAAATTTTAATATTATAAACCAATTTT
>NC_046662.1:97331524-97333079 GCF_010883055.1 Belonocnema kinseyi
GGGGGGGGGGGTACACATATCCAATAAATTCACGTTATACTCCTTAGAACCAGTTTTTCCTTTTCTCCGATGACCTTTTTTTAAAGAGTCGCCCCCAGTATAGGATCCCGGCCGCGCCCCTGGGTACCCAGTCCGCCACTGATCAGAAGCAATGACTAATTCGGAAATTGAGAGAGGTTAGTAAGCATAACCCGGTGTTACTTCTTAGGAAAATTGAAAACAAATAAATAGCGGAGTTTATCGCATCTATTATTAAACAAAAATAGTAGAATTTACAGCTAAATCATTTCATTGTGTAAATTACTTTCCTCAATAATTTAGTATAAATTATATTATAAATTTGCACATTTTTGTGACCTATTCGATTATATAGACACTCCTTCATTTATAATAAATGATATACTGTGATTATTAAACATTAATTTATTCTTACAGGTCCAGGTGTAATTCCAGAAATCATTATCTATTAATCCCATGTGGAAAAATTTCGTGGCAGTCTTATGTAGAAAGATCGGCTGGCTAGACCGAATCTAGACCGTCTACTTAAAACGGGCTGACAGGGTGTTGGCCTTGGCCCTCTTAGACCGACTCGATTGCAAAAATTTCAAAGACTCATCGCAGCGGTCTGGCTGGACCCCTCTCAGACGGTCTCGGTTGAAAATAGGAAGTGCTATCGTGACAGTGTATGGTGTAATCCTCAGCAAACAGAAATGATTGGGAAAACCTAAAAGAATATTAAAGTTTGCAGGAAGCTTTTTGTTGAAGTCAGATTGACACATGTCTAGGTTTGTATACACACTGTTTTTTTGATAATTGTTGAGCAATATAATATCCACTTATATGAGATAAGATTAACTGATTCTTTCTCAAATTGTAACTTAACCTACAAAAGACCAGAGAGGAAGATTTTATATATGTCTTTACATCGTACTAAATCTATTTCTAGCCACATGTTTAATAAAAACGAAGATGGACAATAATGATTTGAGAAAAATGTTACATTATGTTGTGTTAATTGTGGCCTATCCCTCTGCGTCCGTAGGATGGCCATACTTATGACCAATGTCGTGAATTGTCTGCTATTTTGTTATCAACACAGCAGTCAAAATATCCTGCTTGGAAATCATCCAACACAATACGGAAAGAATCCATGTAATAGTATTTAAAACTTGATAAAAAATCGATATCGATCAATGATTTTGTAGGTTATGTTAATTGTCGCGTATCACTCGGCGTCCGTAGGACGGCCGTACTTAGGGCTAATATCGTGAATTGCCTGCTATTTTGTGATCATTATTATATAATAGTTGAACTTAAAGTAAAATAAATTAATTTTCAACAAAAAAACGAATAAATGATAAATCTTGAACTGAAATATTTCAATTTAATCCTTGCTTGCCGCGTATCTATAGAATAACATACTTGCCACACCGGGATAAGTTTTTACCCCAGAGACGAAAACTGTCATAAAAAATAAACTACTGAATATTTTAACTTGAAATTTTTTTAGAGCATATTGAAATTCTGATTTAAAAGGTAGTGTACTATCTGTGAA
>NC_046662.1:97333179-97336875 GCF_010883055.1 Belonocnema kinseyi
GAAGCTATTTATATTTTCTGAGTCTTCGTCCAGTCTATGCTGAACTTCGTAGACTTCTCTCCAAAGTACTTCGACCTCTTCTGGTTTGGGTGGGTGTTCGACTGTAACTTTAGGGTCTTGGAAGAGTCGAGATGGGTCAGAGAGAAACTGTTGATTTTCTCTGACCCATCTCTCCCTCCGTCGTAAAGCATCGCTCTTTATCTATTGGATGCCTGCCCACGGTTGGTCTTAGTGTCGCCTCTCTTTCTTTGTTGCCGGCTTGTTCTAGCTGTGGTAGAGTTGGCGTTCCGCTTACATAGCCTCTTTTACGGAGTAGTTCAGCATGGTTTCGCAGACGTTGCTGCGAAAAGTGCGATAGCTCCGGGTGTTTCTCGCACCACAGAGCATGCAGCCGTGCCATGTAACCCCGTTCACGGGCCACACTCGCATCGTAGCAGTCTAGCAAGTCGTGATTCAGTTGCTCCGTCCACTCAAAGTTCACGAAATCCCGCCGATCCATCGCATTGAATCCATTTTCATTGGCTCGCCCAGCTCTAGATTGGTCGGCATTGTTGGCCGACCCATTGTCGGGAGCCCTGCGCGTTCTGTTGTTTTGAACCGCACTTACTTCAACTATGTTTGGTGTTGTCATTGTTGTTCCCACGAGAAGCTAGGGAAAGGGGTTCGTCCATCCTTGTAGAGCCCCGCATGCAAGGATAAGGCTGCTTACTCTGAGAGGTCGCCCGGTATCGCAGAGTCACCGTTCTAGACACCTCACCCAGGTGCCATTCAGCTTTGAATGTTAAAATTTTAATTACACTGGTAAAAAAAAATTAATTTGTTTCAAAAGTTCTGAAGGGCTTTAAAAGAATAAAACACATTTCCTTTGAAATAAAGATTTTGAAATAAAATTTTTAAGTGTTTGAAGGATTTTAAAAGTATTTGAAATAAAAAATATTTAACTTTTAATTTAGGAAGTGAACTTTATCGAATTTTTTCTAAGGACAGTAGGTGTTAAATGGTTATTTATACATAACAATGCGACAATTTGAGTGTCAAATTAAATTTTTTTAAATAGTGTAATTAAAATTGATTTTAATTGAATAGTCAAATATCTCTAAATATTAGATAACTGTTCTTATTCTGAATTAAAAAATGTCAACTTAACTGGTTGAAAAATGGAATATTTTAAACTGAAATAATATTTGAAATCTAATTAAAGCCTTTAATTACAAATATATTATTTTGAAGTTATTTTAAAATTAAAAATAGTTTATAAAGTTTCAATCGGGTGTTTACATTTTTCTAACTAATAACACTTTCAAATTTCAACAGTTTAAATTGTAAAGATTAAATCTGGAAATTCTAAAATTAATGAACTGATTCCGAATCGTCTCGTAAAGTCAATTATTATTTCATTTTTAATACTTAAAGAACAGTTTAATTTAATAATTGCTTCCTGAACTGAATGATATCATAATCGAAAAATAATAGAACAATTTAGCTAATTATTTAAAACACGGTTGAAATCAAAGTTGGACAGATTTATTTTCTAAAAATTTGTAAAATTCTTGGTCAAAAATAAATTCAATGACGTTTCCCGATTTCCAAGTCCAGAGGCAACCCATTTTATAAAATGGGGAAGGAGAGGTTAAAAAATTGCAAAAGATGTGTAACGTAAACAGAAAAAACCAGGCTCGAAGCCAGAAATGGGGTTGGAGGATGGGGGCAAACCCTAGTTATAATTTAGATTTTTTTCACATCTACAGGAAAATTTTAGGATTCGCGGAATTAGGGAGGGCGGGCGTCGGACCCTACCCCTGGCCACGGCCCTGAAAAAAACTTTATCCTACGATGGAATGAAAGCTTCCATCTGTTACGGCCTACGGTGTCCTTAGCAGCAATGGGAAAACGGTAAGGATGAGTGAGTGAGCAAATTTCGGTCAAACATGTAGAATCAGCAACAGAAAACACAAGCACAATTGTTCTTACTGATATATCTTCTTCGAAATCAATCACATTATTGTAGACGAATTAGAACTTATTTATTAACATTAACCAAAAAGCGCAGAAAGCAACTGACAGGTGGCAATCCCCATTTATCTCCAATTTCATGAAGTTAGACGACGACAGATAGCACTGGCATCGTAATTCTCGCTACATCTTGAATAAGAATGGATCGCTTACCATATAAGACGAAAGATTATCCAGGCAAGGTTAAAAGTCGGAAATTATATTGGATTCATGTAAAGTTTATCTGTTAAGGTTAATTTTGGTTGCCGTGAATCTTTTACGTGGAATCAATGTTAACTTTATCTTTCATTTTTTCCGTGCAATTTATGGATTGTTGGTTGGCTCATTGTTGGTTCGATAATTCGAACCTCTATAATTCGAATTTTCGATAATTCGAACTTTTTTTTGCCCTGGCTGAAACCTAATGTTTGCATATGAATATTTCTCGGTAATTCGAAGTTCAATAATTCGAAGAAAATGGTATGCCCCGCAGTGATAATAACCTCTATAATTCGAAGTACAGAAGTGAGTCAAATACCAAACGGCCCGTTTTAGGAACACCAAATTATTTTTACGTTGGATAACTCTTTGTTAATTTCAAACTTTTCCATAACAGACATCAACATAATAGCATATTATCATATTCTCCCATTCCCTGATTCCTCTCAGCCTGTCAAAAGTTTCACGTTTGATTATGATTTTTCTAAATCATAATATTCACTGTAAAAACATTTTTACACTGCCTGCATCAAGTGTACTTCAAGGGAAGGTCATAATACGTTAAATGAGGCGTAAAATAAATGTATAAACGAATTATGTGCGTTTACACTCTTATGTTCGACAATTCGAAGTTTTTTTCGGTCCCGCCGATTTTTAGCCATTAGCCATGGTGGCCCATAGTTATCATTTTGGTAAGGCTTTGGCAAATGCTTTCACTCTAGATGCGACATAAATTCGCACATGGTTCTATTTTATTATAATTCTTTCAATTTAAATCTTGATTGTTCTCCGCACGCAATAGAGGCATGAGCGTAATACGTTTTCATCAGATTTAACAATTTCAAACATAATAGTTAAAAACGTACTTTACAGTAACTTATATAAATTATCCTAATTGAATTAAATCAAGATGCTTCTTTATTGCGCCTATGTAATCTTGAGATTGTCTTTTCGCTGACCTTAAAGTATGTTTTCAAAATTGTGAAAATTAGGTCAGGTCAATTTAAGAAGTGGGTCAGAGCAGATTCTTAAATTCATTAAAAAGGTCAATCAAAGAATTGTAATTACATAAGTCGCCTCATTTTAATGTGTTTGATTTCCATTACTTGTTTTAGTTCTGATACCAATTTACGTGATTGAGCATGCTTGATTAAAACCTTATGTGACTACAAATGTGTTAGAAAGTATCTGGAAATTGTTTATTGACCCTTTTCTGTTTCATTTGTTTAATTGAAAACATTACATTTTTCTATTGAAATATTGAATTGACCAAATGCATTGAAACCTTTCACAAATTATAAATCACTCTGCACAACCAAGTAGTTTCTAATTTATTCTAATTATAATTAGGCAATCATTTGTTTTTATTTATAAATATTTTTTATAAATAAAGATACCTATCTAATTCCTATCTGCAGTAATTGTTTTAGCTGTTTAGCAATTAGTTGCTTTGAGAAAACGTTATTACTTAATATGCAATATTAT
>NC_046662.1:97336975-97341858 GCF_010883055.1 Belonocnema kinseyi
GAGCATACAGCAAAGGGAAATAATTCCTTTGCTAGGAAATTTTAATATTATAAACCAATTTTAAAAATATCGAAACTATTTTTATACTTTTTTCATGAAAAAATTCTTTGCCATGAAATATATATATATATATATAAAAGTAGAGAAAAAAAATGTTTCTTTATTTTATGTGTACCAAAATAGCTTGTTATCATTAATAAACTGCAGAATATTTTCAATACTCAATATTTAGGATATTCATAAATAACTTAAATAAAATAATAGATCATTTTTATTATTTTTTCGTAAAAAAATGTATTGTCGTCTATTATCTATATAAGTAACATCAATGAAATAATAAACATCAGAACACTGTTGAAACTTAAAACTTAGTTATAATATAAATAATTTAAGTTATTAAATAGGAATTTTCATCCCTTTCTTCAGAAAAAAAATCTTTTCCATCTTCTATGTATCAAAATGCCTCATCAGACCTAATAGAATTTGGACAATTAGGAATTCTTTAAAGTCTGATAAGCTATTTGCAAGGCTATATAAAAATAAACTATTATCTAGCTTAAATTATTTTGAACGAAACTAAATATTAAATTTTAACAGCTTTTTGAAGTTTTGTAAGTCTGAATAGCTATTTCAATATTAAGTGTGGAATAATTTTAAAAAAATTTTGGCACGACAAGTAAATAAAAGTTTTCCATTTGTTAACTAAAGAAATTAAAGCATTAGAACCCTTTGAAATTTAAAGTATTAAAAATTTTTAATACTTTATCATTTCTTCGGTGTAAATAGTAGGATTCCAATCAACCAACTTGATTATATATCCGTAAGTTCTGTGTATATAATTTTCTTAATATCACAGTTTATGAGACACTAATTATGTCTCCAGGCGTTTACAGAAGTAAGTGAAAATTTCCTAATAATATGTCATTAAGACTAACGTTGATCACATAACTTTCGTGTATATACTTGTAATTACATTAAAAGTCAAGCATTATTTTCCGCGTATTCGCTATAATTACTGAAACTATTAATTGAACATGATATTGCCGCCACGTCGGTAAAGTTGAAACCCTGCGTTGTACTGCCACCTTCCGAATATCCTCCGCAACGTCCACAGAACATTAAAACCAACTCAGTCGATTCTATTTCCCTTTATTAAAGTTCTGTGTTGGTCATATTATTTTGAGAACGGTAACAGACATAAGAATATTACCGAGAATATAACCGGCGGATAAATTCCTTGAGAATTTATGAGAACGATCCAAAGTCAATAAAACCACAAACTTCAACTAAATTGTTAATAAATTGGCGGTAAATTCAAATTTCGATAGTATATAATACAAAATTGGAATATATTTCAACAGTAAAACTTCTATGTAATTTTCTTTATTTAGAAACATATCTATATAAGTAAATAAGGTATATGTAACTATGTAAATAACGTAAACAATAACAATATTGTTGAAAATCATAAATTCTTCAATTCTTTTAAATTCTCCTAAATTTTGTCATATTCTCCGCTACATAACCCGAACTTGATTCCTCGAGAATTTAAGAACTCTTCCCTTTTTAATCATTCTACAAATCATATGGGAAAATATACAATATTAAACAAAGTTATGGCATTAGATTCATATTTTCAATTGTCACCATGTGAAAAGGAATTAGTTTTATGAGAAAACTGACTGTTGCAGATTTCCTCAAATCTCCGCGTTACATCCCTGAATCTCACCCTGAATTCGAAAAAAAACAGGTTTAACGATGGTGTCTGTCTGTTCTCGTTGGTGTTGTTCCAGCCGCCGATACGCAAAAATAATAAAAACAACAGAAGTTATTTATCCTAAAAGTTTCTACAAAATTCTTAATAATCGGTTTTGATATTAAGCAAAATTTTGGTTTTCATCACGAAAAAATAAATTTTTGGAACAATGACAGAAGATATAAAAAAAATCTATTCATAACAGTTATTTACCCAAAGAATAAGATCTGCAAATTTTTTATTAAAATTTTTTGATATGATGTTTATAAACAAATTGTTCGTATAATTTATATCGACAAAATTCGCTTTAAAAAATTTGTTGATAGGATGCACACTTTTTTAAACTAAGCAAACAAAGCAATGAAAAGACGTCTTTTTCAAGATCAATGCATATAATTAGTTGTAATAATATACATTGATTGACATGGTAATTTTTTTAGTGTAGCTGTGAATTTAAATAAATGCATGATAGAAAACAAATTCTAACATCTTCATGAAAAAATGTACATTTTTTAACATTAACTGAATAAGCAATACCGGAACGAGGTACAGAAATTAATACATTTAATATAATAAAGATCAAGATAATCTACAAAAGTTCAAGTTTGGACATATGTGTATTTTAATTAGGTCAGAATTACGAGACGTGAGGCGCGATCATCAGAAAATTGTAGTTGTTGATGGTTTTACCTTTAATTTTAAAAGATCTATGCACAAATGTGGGGGAAGTAAGAAGGCCGGGCGCGTACCACGATGCAAACTAATTACCGAGCGCAAAGTGCGAGATCCAACAGACGCGCGGCGGGCAGATTTTTTAAAATTCATTTTCTTACTCGCGGCATTTAAAATTAAACAACATTCTAATTAGGTAGAGAAATCTAGATTAATTTCGCGTCAGCTTTATGGATCTTAAACCCTATTTAAATATTTTTAAACACCTTTAATAAATATTATTACATAACATATTTGTATACATTTTCCTAGAATTGAAGAGATTCGTATTAAGAGAAATATATCGGGGATTTAATAGTGATGAAATTTTCATTTGAGAACAGAAAATCAAGCACAAATTTCTTCGAAATTCGCAACGGTTCGAAAGTCGGGCAAACGTTACCAAAGTTGGGCCAATAGTGGCTAACAGTCTCGTCCATCCATGAATTACATAAAAGCTTTTGTGGAAGAAGGGGGTTCGGGAAAATGTAACGATCTGTTACAGGTGGGTGGGGTAAGTCAATGCTGTTCGGTTATATTCTTATCAAATCAAGCTTATAGGAAATCCATATACCCAAAATTATAGTATGTAACGTTAAAGTGTAGTAATTTTACATAAACTTCAAATCAGGATGATTATCGTCAGTATTTTGATTTTTTTCTAATGATTCTTCAAAAAAATATCCACATAAAAAAGTTCTTGCACAATATTTGAAAGTACTTTTACCCATAAAATCATTCAACAGTTATTAAAGTTATCGGATTAAGGTGAGATATTTGAAAATATTCAAAGGGATTTCAGAGGATATCTAAAATCTCCAAACATTTCAAAAGTATATAAAGGAATCTTAAATTGTTTTGAAGCATCGTCAGATCGAATGTACCTTTAAAGGACTTTAAGAAATTTTATAATACTTTACTGAATTTTCAAAACATTTATTCATAATTAAAAGATTTAAAAATGTTCCCGAAATTTAAGGAGATTTTCAAATATATGAAGGTATTTTCAAGAGTTAAAATTTTTTAAATTTAGGGATATTAAAAAAATCCGAGGAATGTCAATACATTTCAAGGATTTCAAGACATTGTAAGAGATTTCAAAGGATTTTAAAGGTTATTGATTTCAAATCGTAGATTTCAAATTATTTATTTCTTACGGTCCAATCGTAAGACATAAACCGTAAGACATAAATAATTTGAAATCTACGATTTCAAATCAATAAATATCAACGGTCGAAGAAAGGATTGATTCGTTTCATCAAATCATTTTACGATTTTAAAGGTTCTTGGTTTTTTTCTAATATTGCAAGGAATTTTCAAGAGTATACACAAACATTAAGGAATTTCACAAGATTTGAATGTCTTTAAAACATTTGAAGGAGTTTCCCAAGATTATAATGATTTTAAGGAATACAATAATATTTCATGAGATTTATAAAAATTTCGGAAGATTTCAAAGGCTTTTATAGGACCTACATGATTTTAGGATATTTTAAAAGATTCCAAAGAAATTTTAAGAGCTTTAAAAAAGTTGAAAGTATTTCAGACATTTCAAAATATTGGGCATATTTTAGGGTATTTTAAAGGATTCCAAAGAAGTCTCAAGCGATAAAAATATTTCAAGGATATTCAAGGAATATTATCAGATTTTATTAAACTTCGCAGGATTTCAAAGGATTTTTCGATATTCTAAGGAAATTTTAAACAATTGATTCACAGAATATGGGGATTTCAAAGATTTAAAAATATTTGATAATATTTCGAGGCATTTCGAAAAATTGTAAAGAATTTAAAAGATTTCAGGGTATTCAAAAATGTTTGAATTACTATTATAAAATTACTCAACATTTTTTAATTTAGTCGAAATTTAAACTGTTTACCGAATACGCCCTTTAAATATGATCACAATCATTCTTTAAAATGTTATTATTTTAGATCAGGTTGAGATTATCAAAAATCTAGAAAATTAAATAAGCATTATTAAATAATAGGAGACGTGTAGTAGTAATCATAGCGCGCTGAGCGTGTGGTTCGCAAGTTTGAGCGCACCTGGGGCGCGCGACTTTTGGTTCTCGCGCTTCGCGGTCGATAATGTATTTATCTCGCGCTCCGCGCTCGATAATGTATTTACCTCGGGTTCCGCGCTTTGTTTTCGTATTACCCTCGACTATTATATCAAATGTCTATTACAATTTTCTTGTGTGCACCTTGGTCTGGTACTACTTATTCAGATATTGCAAAATAATGTTCACATTTTTTTATTCCTGATCCTAACAGGACCCTACTGTGGTTGTGTAATCCATGTCCCTCTTTTTATGTATATATATATATAATTAAAAATTTGTCATAAGGACAACCGCAGGATTTCGCCGGGAGCGGGTGCTAATCTGAAAAATTGCACCCGCTTCCAGCGAAA
>NC_046662.1:97341958-97354054 GCF_010883055.1 Belonocnema kinseyi
TTTTGTTTTGGCTTCTGTTTAACTGAATTCAATGAAGTGTCAGATAAAATAGGTTGATCTGCGTGTTTCCAAGATCATTGTAGTAGTAAACAAAATCTATTTTCAGATTGTGTAAAAATGCGATTACTTTTTTTGAACTAGGTTATCGATAAATGTAAATTCTGGTGGGTCGTTAAATGATTAATTGTCAAATAAATATTTGTCGACGAATGCTTTTTCAAGTTTGCATTCTAAAGAAGTTCTAATATGAAGTAAATTTATTTCAAATTATAATGCTTTGTAGAAGTTTCACGAATTTCTCAATGGTGAAGGTGTAAAATTCTGTGATACATTACTTTGTTACTTTTAAAATCACAACTAGTACGGCAGCTATTAATTCCAAATATAATTTAGTTTATAAGTGTGATAGTAAAGATTCGCGGTAGCAAATCGCTGCCAAGTACAAAAACAGCTACTAAGAATCCTTGTCTGAAATAATCATGTATTCTGGACCTTATTTGAATTGTCAGCGCAATTTTCAACCGATTTCAATGAAAATCGACAGCTGAGGTTATGGTCATTGTTTCGTCCATTTTTCAGATTTTTAAAGCAATTATATAAAAAAGCTATCATAACATATCAAATTCTATTTTTATCGCAATTTATCATGCCAAAAGCTTCGACCTGAGCCCCCCCCCCCCCCCCCCCCCCCAAGAAAAATAGAAGTAAAAAACGCTTCCAGCACAGGGGTCTCAATTACTAAATTTTTCTCATTTCTTTTTTTCACCTATTTCCACTAATATAAAAGAAAATAAAACTATAGCATAGTGTATTTGATCTTTTACCTCAATTCTTCATGCCAAGAGCTAAATTTTAAATTTAAATAGGAAGCGTATTTTTAATCAGCCATTAGACATTATTAAACTAAGCGACATAGAATGCATACGCAAATTAATTTTTTTAAATTTCTCGTTATGGGTGAGTGATGGTATAGTTAACAGTACAAACTCGGTGAGTTGTATAATTTCTGATATGGCTTTTTAAAATTTATTTCCAAATTTACATAAGGTAACTCTGAAAAAAGTTTCCTATGGTGTTTTTGAGGAATATTTTATTGCAAATTACTTAAACAAATTTTATTTTTTTAATTTGTGTAGTTTTACTTGACAGGTTTTTTGCAACGGAGATATTTTGGTTGTGATTAATATTTTTACGTAAAATAACTATATTTAGAAATACGAGGTGTGTTCAAAAAATAAGGTGACTTTATGGTTTTCTCAAAAAATATTAATTTATTCCTCAATTTTTATGTTGTGCCCTTCAAAGTAATCCCCCTCAGATATAATACACTTGTGCCAACGCTTTTTCCAATCATCGAAGTACTTCTGATAATCATTTTGTGTTATAGCCTTGAGTTCTTTCAGCGATGCAGTTTTCATCTCCTCAATCGTTGAAAATCTATGTCCTTTCATGGGTCTCTTCAGTTTTGGGAAAAGAAAAAAGTCACTGAAAGCCAAATCCGGTGAATATGGAGGCTGAGGCATGACTGTGGTGCTGTTTTTGGTCAGAAAATCTTTCACAAGCACATTCAAAATTAAGCAGTTTTGGAACAAATTTCGCTGACACACGTCTCATGCCCAAAACGTCCGAAGAGATAGCACGGCATGAGCCAACCAATATGCCAACATCTTCAGCAACTTCTCTGATGGTAATTCGGCGATTTTTCAACATCATTTCTTCTACTGCTGAAACGTTTTCATCTGTTGT
The DNA here is from genome assembly GCF_010883055.1 of Belonocnema kinseyi. Taxonomy (NCBI): domain Eukaryota; kingdom Metazoa; phylum Arthropoda; class Insecta; order Hymenoptera; family Cynipidae; genus Belonocnema; species Belonocnema kinseyi. The sequence goes on from NC_046662.1 coordinate 97,343,705, forward strand.
TGACGTGCTGGGACGTCCAGGGCGAGGTTCGTCTTCGACATCCTCTGGGCCTTCTTGGAACAGCTTGTACCACTTATACACATTTTCCTTACTCAGAGTGGACTCACCGTATGCAACTGTCAACATTTCAAAAATTTTAGAACACTGAATTTCCTTTTTCACACAAAATTTAATGCAAACTCTTTGCTTCATTTTTTTCGAAAGAAGAAAATCGCCGATCACACCAAACCCTTCTAACCTTTTACGCCTCTGCCAGAAAAACAACAAGAGCTATATAGTCAAAACTGTGAACATACGATCGTGACGACTGTACCAACACAACAAAACAAAAAATTTAAAACTTGAATGTACGTAGCCGGCGAAAATTGAAAAGTCACCTTTCTTTTTGAACACACCTCGTATCAGCACATGTTGTTCTGCGTTATTAAATTTTTATTTATCCGTCAATATGCCAGAACTCTGTGCAATGGTATATTTTCCCTCTTTTCACAAAATTTCAGCGAGATATCTTCGTTAGATTGACCCTAGAAAGTGATTCCAGGTCAATTTGCCCCTGTCCGATGACTAAAACATAAGATATCTTTTCAGCGCGCTAGAGAATGGAACTTGTGAAGTCATAATAAATAGGTTTCAAATGGAGGCTATAGCTACCGTTGCTTTCCCGGCGGAGGCGAGCGTCGGTGTTGGCTTGGCAGCCGTTCGAAGTAAAAGTAGGGTCACTGTGACCCTGGTGTGACTGAATTGTACTTTCTGCAGCATTACAAGTGTTTTGCTTTTTTGTGAATAATTTTTAAGTAAAGTGGTTTTAAAATATGGATTTGGTTTTTTCTTGAAAATTTTAATAAACTAATAACTTATCAGGTGCCCGATGTGCGATGAACATCGTGTGTACATGTGATGTGTTTCAATTGCACAAGAGCGGATTAATTGCACTTATCCACTTCAGTAAGATAATTTTTATACTAAACTACTTCTAATCACCTAACACTTAAAATCCCTGCACTTTATAACAACCAATAAGCTTTAATAAAGTATGGATTTTATCTATGAAAATGCCATGATTTTCATTTAAAAAAGGCCCATTTTCAGTATGCGAAATAAATACATTTTTTTAATAATCCATTTATGAAATAATTTTTACGCTCAAGTATTATGTTTTTACAGTAATACTCCGGGAGCTCGCGTAATTGAGCAAGATGAGGCTAGAAGTTGGCCAAAACTAAAAGGTGCTCACTCGCTTCATCAAATCATGAAAGGTCCATCTCGGTCGAGCAAAGCATGAAGGTTGCCACTTCTCGTGTTTAGATTATAAGCGAGAAGTGGCACCTTCATGCTTTGCTCGCCCGAGATAGGACTTTAATGTTTTGATGGAGCGAGCGCGCATCTTCTAGTTTTGGCCAACTTATAGCTTCATCTTGTTCAATTCTGCGATCTAAAACTTTCTAGTGCTTACTTCTTGTTTAGCTTTTTATTGTTTATATTTTTGGTTAAGTATCATCTAGTCGATCGCGTGCGTTAGCATCCTATCGTTAGGACGCCTCGATAAATTCGCAGCTCGCAACCTGTAAATAATTTTTTAACTCCGAAAGAATCAGGAGAGCATTTTCTTACCCAGAGAAACAAACTGACGCAATACGGCCAAACAAAAATAAAAAAATATTTTTTGTGAAGCACCCTAATGTCTAGTAGGCCGTGTAAAAAAATGTTTTCTTGCTTCTTTCGTTAGATTTGACGATGTTATTATTAATTATTTATAAAAACTTATTTTTCATCTTTAAGAAAATAGTTTGTAGAGGCGCCTTCAAACTTTTCAAGGGATACTGTTATGTAAGATCAGCAGCGTATATTCTTTCTTCGTCTGAGATGCAGAATGACCAAATTGTTAATAGCTTATGCGTTTTCTGTAAAACGCATAATAGTTTGAAGAGTACTAAAAGGACGTTCCTTCGCTGGAATTTTTGACCTGTTTAACAGCCTGACAGTCAACTTTGGCACGTCTCAGGAGAGTCAAAATTTGTGTTAGTTGTTTGCACCTAAGCAATTATCCCCAATGGGTTTTAAGAGTACAAAAATGACGTTTCTTCATTGGAATTCTTAACATTTTTAACAGCTTGCCCGTCAACTTTGGTACCACTTAGGAGCTGCCAGTCAAAATTTGTGTTAGTTGTTTGCACCTAAGCAATTATCCCCAATGGGTTTTAAGAGTACTAAAATGACGTTTCTTCATTGGAATTTTTGACATGTTCAACAGCCTGTTAATCAACTTTGGCACCACGCAGGAGCTGGTAGTCAAAATTTTTGTTAGTTGTTTGCACCTAAGCAATCATCCTCAGTGGGTTTTAAGATTACTAAAATAACGTCTCTTCACTGGAATTTTTGACATGTTTAACAGCCTTCCAATCAACTTTGGCACCACGCAGGAGCTGGCAGTCAAAATTTGTGTTAGTAGATTGCACTTAAGCAACCATTCACAATGGATTTTAAGAGAACTAAAATGACGTTTTTTTCTTGCAATTTTTGACATGTTTAATAGCCCGCCCGTCAAATTTGGCACCACTCAGGAGCTGGCAGTCAAAATTTGTGTTAGTTGTTTACACCCAAGCAATCATCCCCAATGGGTTTTAAGAGTACTAAAATGATGTTTCTTTCTTGCAATTTTTGACATGTTTAACAGCCCGCCAGTTAACTTTGGCACGACTCAGGAGCTATTAGTCAAAATTTGTGTTAGTTGTTTACACCTAAGCAATCATCCCCAATGGGTTTTAAGAGTAATAAAATGATGTTTCTTGATTGGAATTTTTGACATGTTCAACAGCCTGTCAGTCAACTATGGCACCACGCAGAAGCTGGCATTAAAAATTTGTGTTAGTGGTTTGCACCTAAGCTATCATCCCCAATGGATTTTAAGAGAACAAAAATGACGTTTTTTTCTTGCAATTTTTGACATGTTTAACTGCCCGCCCGTCAACTTTGGCACCACTCAGGAGCTGGAAGTCAAAATTTGTGTTAGTTGTTTGCACCTAAGCAATCATCCCCAATGGGTTTTAAGAGTAATAAAATGACGTTTCTTGATTGGAATTTTTGACATGTTCAACAGCTTGTCAGTCAACTTTGGCACCACGCAGAAGCTGGCAGTCAAAATTTGTGTTAGTGGCTTGCACCTAAGCAATCAGCCCCAATGGATTTTAAGAGAACTAAAATGACGTTTTTTTCTTGCAATTTTTAACATGTTTAACAGCTCGCCCGTCAACTTTGGCACCACTCAGGAGCTGGCAGTCAAAATTTGTTTTAGTTGTTTGCACCTAAGCAATCATCCCCAATGGGTTTTAGGAGTAATAAAATGACGTTTCTTCCTTGGAATTTTTGAGACGCTCAACAGCCCGCCAGTCAACTTTGGCACCACTCAGGAGCTGGTTGTCAAAATTTGTGTTAGTTGTTTGCACCTAAGCAATCATCCCCCATGGGTTTTAAGAGTACTAAAGTGACATTTCTTCACTGGAAGTTTTGACATGTTTAACAGCCTGCCGGTCAACTTTGGCACCACTCAGGAGCTGGCAATCAAAATTTGTGTTAGTTGTTTTCACGTTAGCAATCATCCCCAATGGGTTTCAAGAATAATAAAATGACGTTTCTTTCTTCCAATGTATGACATGTTTAACAGCATGCCAGTTTACTTTGGCACCACTCAGGAGCTGGCAATCAAAATTTGTGTTAGTTTTTTGCACTTAAGCAATCATCCGCGATGTGTTTTAACTTTACTTAAACGACGTTTTCTCACTCGAATTTCTGACTTGAATGAGTATTAAAATGACGTCCATAGATTTTTCGCGAGCCCCCGGACTATGAAACTTTATATTGACAGCTGAAACCATTCAAGTTTTAAAGAGTCATGATTTTTTGGAAAAATGACATCGGAAAAAAATAAAACAATTTTCAGCGACTTACAAACAAATACTAATAATGGACGTAGCTACTTCATATTACTAAAATATATTTTGTTGTGTTTGAACTTTAGTTCAAAATTTTCGCGGATTTTTTGGTCTTATAGTTTTTTGTATGGCAACTCATCAAAAATTACGCAGGGTCACAGTGCCCCAGAATGACTTATTAGGTCGAAAATGGAGGTATGGCTTTCTAGGGTTAAAAGTAAGGCACAAGACCTTGACAAAATTAAAGTATCAAATAATTAGGTAAAGTTTTCATCAGTAGTGTATGTTTGCTCTTCGCATTTACGATTCCGTCTGTATGGTACTTGAAGCACATTACCATTTTGGAGGCACACCATCTCCTAATAAGCTTAATTTTTGTAATCACAAACTTAAAATCTAAATTCTGAATATTTTTCCCGTTATAATTCATATGAAACTACTTGAAATTACTTTTAAAATATCCTATTATTTTCTGAGGGCCCACTTTCAAGGCACAATTACATCAAATACAGTAACATTTTCTTCCGAGTATAAAAAAATTTTCCTGTTATAATAAAAACTTCATACACATTTTTTGTTGAAAATTGGCATTTTAGAGTTCCTGGTGTCCATGTATATGTTCTCTTGAAATGAATTAGTGAAATCTTACTGGTTGATACAGACAGAAGTATATTCGTAATAATATTGCGCCTAACTATCGGAAGGTCTGTCTTATTTCAACTTTTCGCATGAGCAAAAGATATATCTTCATTTTACTGCACTTAGGCCCCCTATATTTGTAACACAAACACTACTTAACAATAAAGTATAATTTCGACAGTTTGAAGTAATACGTTGACTCGCCAAATGCAATGATGCGACGCGCGGGGAACCGGCGACTCGACTCGAGGTTCCTATTTTGGCCGCGTGGTGCGCTGTATCACTGGTTAAATCTATCATTTGGCGTCACTGGTATATTCAGAAACGCTGTTTTAGTTGAGTTTCTACGAGGCGTAGCCAAGAATTTTTTCGGGGTTGGGGGGGGGGGCTGCCCTTAATAAAGAAGGGTAAAAGAGGATATTTGAAAAATAAAATGATTTCATATTTAAATTAACAAACATAATTATTTCAACAATTTATTATTGCTCATGCCAATCTTCTCCTAAAGTAATGCTAGATAGTGGCGGTTTTCTCTTAAATTTTCCACTTTTTGTCAATTTTTCACTTAAGAGTGAGGTAATACTGAATGAAATTGAAGAAACATAATTAAGATGTGTAATTAAATTATTATTGTTTATAACAATCTTATCCTATATTAATGCTAGATAGTTGAATTTTTTCAGTGGGTTGCGCTGACAGAGTTTTGACCACTGGTGAAGATTTGAGCAATTTTACTCGGATGCACGTTGCACAGGGCGGCGAATTAGAAAGTTGGGGTACTTAGAAAGTTGATCCAGGGCCTATAATTTTCATCCGATTCCATCTTTTTTTTAAATTAAAGCTAATTAAATTCTGAAGAGATATGTCCAAGTGATTTTGTTAAAAGGGCTCTGTTTGTTTGTTATTCAAGTTTCAAAATGCCAGAAAACAATAATTTTTCATATTTGATTTGCCTGTTCTGTAGCATTCATTGATTTTACCTCAAAAAGGTGAAAAGCTGATAGGTGTACAATCGATTAACAAATCCTAGTAACTTAGATGAAGTTCATGCAATCTGTTCAATTGTTATAAACTAATTTATGAACAATATCGATTATTGCTGTACATTGTGCTTGCGCATAATAGAATTTTTATTTTTATTAAATTTTTTTTTACGACTTTTTCTTTACAATTCAAATCATGTGTAAGCTCACGTTCCGAAGCTAAGCCAAATTTTTTCAGCCAATTCATCGCTCCTTTTGGACTTCTTGTAGTCTGGGAGCTCGCGATAATTCTATAGACGTCATTTTAGTACTCACTAAAATTTTAGATTCTTTTGTTTTCCTAGTCAACAGTTCGAAATTCGTTGACTGACTGACAGGGTTGGTGCATTTTGTAACAATTTATCGTTAAACTGGTCAAAAATTCGAGTGAAAAAACGTCATTTTAGTACTCTTGAAACCCACGTGGAATGATTGTTTGAATGCTAAAAACTAACAAGACGTTTGACTGGCAGCTGCTCAGTGGTGCCAAAGTTGACTGGCAGACTGTCAAGCATATAAAAAATGACAGGATGGAAATTAGAACAGTGATTTTAGTACTCCTGAAACGTTCTGGGGATGATTCTTTAGGTGCTAAAAAGTAAGATAATAATTGATTGGCTGTTCCTCAACTAACAGGGAAATTTCCTGGAAGCTCCTGCGTAGTGCAAAAATTGACTGACATTTTAATCAACAATCGAATGAAAGTTTTTTCCTTTTCATTAAATAAAATTTTCATCTATAGGACACTTCTCTAAAACTAATATGTATATAAAAAAAGAAACTAAGTCAATTTCACATGTTTGACAGCCTGCCAGACAACTTTGGCACCACTGAGAAGCTGCCAGTCAAATTTTTGGTTAGTGCTTAGCATTCAAACAATTATCTCCAATGGGTTTCAAGAGTACTAAAATGACGTTTCTTCTTTCGAATTTTCGGCATGTTTGACAGCCTGCCAGTCAAGTGTGGCACCATTCAGGAGCTGCCACTCAAACTTCTTAGTAGTTGTTTGCACCAAAAAAATCATCCCCACTGGGTTTCAAAAGTACTAAAATGACGTTTTTCACTCGAATTTTCGAACAGTTTAACGATAAATTGTTGAAAAATGTACGAGCAGCTGTTAGCCAGTCGAATTTTTGATATTTTTGACAGGCTGGGAGTCAACTTTGGACCAACTCAGGATCTGCCAGTCAAAATGCTCGTTAGTTTTTAGCATTCGAACAATCGTTCCCCGTGGGTTTGAAGAGTACTAAAATGACGTTTCTTCACTCGAATTTATCACGTTTTTGACAGCCCGCCAGTCAACTTTGGCACTACTCAGGAAATGCCACTTAAACTTCTTGGTAGTTGTTTGCACCTAAAAAATCATCCCAAATGGATTTCAAGAGTACTAAAATGACGTTTTTTCAATTGAATTTTTGACATTTTTGACAGTCTGACAGTCAACTTTGGTACAATCTCAGGAGTTGCCATTCAAACTGCTCGTTAGTTTTTAGCATTCATACAATCATTCTCCGTGGGTTTGAAGAGTACTAAAATGACGTTTCTTCACTCGAATTTTTGACATTTTTGACAGTCTGCCAGTCAACTTTGGCACCACTCAGGAGCTGCCACTCAAACTTTTTGGTAGTTGTTTGCACCAAAAAAATCATCCCCACTGGGTTTCAAGAGTACTAAAATGACGTTTTTCACTCGAATTTTCGACCAGTTTAACGATAAATTGTTGCAAAAAGCACGAACAGCTGTTAGCCAGTCAACGAATTTCGAACTGTTGACTAGAAAACAGAAGAATCTGAAATTTTCGTGAGTTCTAAAATGACGTCCATATGGAATTGTCGCGAGCTCCCGGGCATTTTGAAGACTAATAATATCTATATTTTCATAATATATGTCCACGGGGACATAGTCCAGGGGGGGGGGGCGTTTGTCAAAATTCCACGGCTGTCCACGAGGGGTGAGGGTGGGGTCAAAAAGTGGTGAAAAATTGTTCACCTGGTATATGAATGGCCCCTTTTCATCACGTTTTTCACCCCGAAATCGAGTGAAATTAATGTTTCGTTGAAATCAACCACTAAAGTATAAATTTTTGATTGATATAAACAAATTTAATAAAAAAGCGCCTCTGTATATATAAAATGCAATTTTTCTGCGCAATCATTAGGTTTGCCTTCAAAAATGAAAAGTCTATTACAGGAATGGACAATTAAAATATTTACTATTGTTATAAACAACACTTATTAACAAGTGCATTAAACGGCCACTCTTTGATAGAAAAAATCCATTCTTTTCTCCATAATTCTTCATTTTATCCCTAAATTAATATTCTGATGGAGGAAACTGACGTTTCACAATATTTTTCATTTTTATTAACAATTCTGCTCAAAAAATGCATTTAATAGACGCTTTCAAAAAGGACAAATTTTATTTCATGTCCACATTTGAACAAAAGTGGAAAAAAGCTTTTTATGACATAACAACATTTAGAGTCAGGAATGCGGAATGGCCGATAATGTCGAAAATAGCTTAAAATCAACTAAGAGACGAAAACTGCTCTGAATTCAGGAATGTTATTCTCACTCTGAAATACAGAGTCCATTCCTGAGTATTGTGCGATCTTCTGGTAAAACTAAAGTCGCTAATTACATGAGTAAACTTTTGTCAGCTGACGATGATGAACACGATGAATTGCCTGACGAACTATCATATTCAGAAGTAGGAGGAATTACACGCTATACTGATGATGAGGCATTAGCACTGATTGAGGACGCAAAAGTGAAAACCAGTATAAAGTTATTTATATGCAAGCGAAAGCTAAAAATGCTGATATCCATCCACCTTACAGAAGCGTAGCAGATGCCAAAAACAGGCGCTACCCCCCAGAACATCATATTATCATAACGGAAGAGGGTGTGAGTATTAACACGCAAGTCTTGCTGGATCACACAGTATCTCGCTTGATGGAAATACCTGGAATCATACCCTCAAATTTAGTTTACAGGCCTAATCTTTCAATGAATTTAACTTTGAAGTATGGATGTGATGGGACATCTGGACACAATCCATATAACCAGTCTTTCACTGATCCTAGTAAATCTGATGCAAGCATCTTAATTTTTTCGATGGTACCGCTAGCATTGGAGATGATAGGCACGGAAACTGGTAGAAAACGAAGGAGACTAGCAATTCTGAGGTAAGGCAGATTCAAAGAGAAATCGATGAACTCAAACCAACAACAATTAATTTCGGTCGAAGTCGGATTCGTTGCAAAGTCACGCATAAAATAATAATTTTCATGGTTGACGGAAAGGTTTGCCAAGCGCTCACTAAAACACCATCATTATCGCCATGTTGTATATGCTCCGCAAAGCCCTCCCTGATGAACAGTTTGCAAAAAATTAACTCTTCTCTCTAAAGATCAAAAACTTCTCTTATGGTCTCTCCACACTACATGCTTGGATAAGCTTCATGGAATGTATTCTTCACATTGCGTGTAGCATAGAGATCTGCAAATGGGCAGCGAAGTTAGCCGATGAAAAACAGAAAATGAGCGATGCGAAGAAGAGTATTCAAAACGAATTTTGGGAGAAAATGGGCATCAGGAAAGAAAACAGATATTATCAAATTCGGAAAATATTGCCAGCAAACTGCAAAACTTTACGTCAGCTTATATAGTTGGTTCTATATGCCTGTGATAGCCCACAAGATCCACATACATGGCGCTAGGGTCATTGAAAGTGCCCATTGCCTATCGGCCAATTGACAGAAAAGTCCCAAGAGGCGAGGGAGAGACTCCCTCGTCCCATGGATGCACAAGTTCAGGATCTGCTGATTGCAGATTATTGAGACAAGAATGGATGTTGAAAGATGAAGAAAGATGTTGAGTCCAGACATTTTGCGATTCGGTTCCATATTTCAAGGTAACATTAACTATTGAACCCAAAAGACAGATTTCTTTTATACGAAAGAATTATTTTAAGAATTGATTGATCATGATTCTTTATAACAATGGGAAGTGTTGTTGGATGTCATTATATTTCGTAAGAGTTTCATTTTTTATGATATGATCAACATTTCATCAAGACAGAGATTTTTCCTATTTGAAGGCGTCTATTAAATGCATTTTTTGAGCAGAATTGTTCATAAAAATGAAAAATATTGTCAAACTTTATATTCCTCTATCAGAATATTAATTCAGTGATAAAATGAACAATTACGCAAAGAATGGATTTTTTCTATCAAAAAGTGACCATTTAATGCATTTGTTAATCAGTACTGTTTATAACAATGATAAATATTTTGATTATCCATTTCTGTCATGGAATTTTCATTTTTGATGGCAAACCTAATGATTGCGCAGAAAAAATGCATTTTATATATACACAGGCGCTTGTTTATTAAATTTGTTTATAACAATTGAACAGATTGCACGAACTTCATCTAAGTTATTAGGATTTGTTAATCGATTGTAAATCTATCAGTTGTTCACCTTTTTGAGGTAAAATCAATGAATATTACAGAACAGGCAGCTCAAATATGAAAAATTATGTTTTTTTGGCATTTTACAACTTGAATAACAAACAAACAGAGCTTTTGTAGCCAAATCGCCCTTGACACACCTCTTCAGAATTTAATTAGCTTTAATTGAAAAAAAAGATGGAATCGGATAAAAATTGTGGGTCCGGATGCAATAAGGGCACATAAAATTTTTTCGTGCGAAAACGAAGTCCCCTGGAGGCTTTAGAAAAAATTTTCGAATTTTAATT
>NC_046662.1:97354154-97369566 GCF_010883055.1 Belonocnema kinseyi
AAAATTAAAATTCGAAAATTTTTTCTAAAGCCTCCAGGGGACTTCGTTTTCGCACGAAAAAATTTTATGTGCCCTTATTGCATCCGGACCCACAATTGTAGGCTCCGGATCATTTTGAACCCCAATTTTATTTCATTAATTATGCGAGATTGTAAGTTCGTTACTTGAAAACAAGGAAAATCGAAAATAGTGAATGTTGCTCAGCTGCAACATTGGCCTTTAAAGTGTTAATAGACCATAAGCCCACAACGTAAATGGCAACGTGATGCGGATAAGGCCAATTTTCACTTGAGATGTTCGTCTTATGGGGAGGAACGTAAAAGTAGGTGTCTTACAGGTCGGGTGGCGACCTGCCAAAGGTGTCAATTTTGAAAGTTAACTAACGTGACTCGAATAAGGTTGAAAATTGTTAAACAAAAGTTGGCCCACATCCAGAGACGCATATTTTCATTATCATATCATTTTTTTTTATAAAATTGATACATTTAGAGAAAAAATCGATTAAAGAAATACCATAACAATAAAAAGCCGTTTTTATTTACAAGTAATTTCTCGGTAATTTTTAGAAGAGAGAAAATACTCCTTTACAGGTATACTCCAACATTAATAAGAATATTTTTATCCAAATGGTATTTATTTGATCGCTGTTTTCTCCAAATGCATCAATTCTATCAAAAAATGATATGAGAATGAAAATATGCATATTTGAAAGTGGGCCCACTTTTGTTGGAAATTTTTTCCTATAAAATCTATTTCAAGAAATTTCACCTAAATTTCCGGCGACTTTGAAGCCGCCTGATAACACTTTTGCACCTAAGTAAATGCCTGACAATGCGCAGGTGCCATTTCTAATGTCATCTTCTACATGTACGACAATTTTCAACCTTCTCCGAGTCACGTTGGTAAACTTCAAAATTAACACATTTGCCAGGTCGCCACCGCTAAACGCATCCGATCTGACCTGTAAGGTACCCATTTTACGTTCCTTATTATGAGAAGAACATCTTAGGTGAAAATGGGCCTGATCCGTATCACGTTACCATTAACGTTGTGGGTTACGATTTATATGCTTTTCTTTAACAATTTAGTTATGAACAAATGTGGGTCTCCACATGAAAAGGGCTCTTACGACTAGTATACAGTTCGAAAAACCGCTTTGAAAAACGCATTCAATGTTAGTGAGAGCCATAAGAGCACATATTACACTCTTTCTTTTGGCCAAAAAGGAGCGTTGCAGTTAGGCACTCTACCCTAACGGACTACCTGTGTAAATGCATCACGACGTTCCGACTGTTCACTCGAAGCGGTACACACTCCCGAATTAACGCGACAAAAACTCAAGCCGAGCAGCAGTGGGGCTCCGATGCCTACTGAAGCGGATGGGACTGATCGGGTTATTTCGTGCAATGATGAAATAAGCTTGTCATTATAAACAGCGCCATCTGACTCACGAAGTTATTGGAACAATGTTCATGAAAAAAAGCAGCGTATATAAATTCATTTTAATCAAAGATTAAATATAGATTAAACTACAGTTTAAAATTAGTTATTTACTATAAGATTTTTTGTTAATATTTAATTGAAATTCAAATGTGTCCTGAATAGTTTCAAATTAATGGCGTTGTCGTAGCTAACAGTAGGCTTTACGAGTCGAAAAAAATATGAAGAAATATTGCTCTCTAAATATCAATCAGTGAAAAATTCACTGATTTAAATGGTATTTAGAAATTTCAATGATTAATCAGTGGTTTCGGACTTATTCACTAATCATTTCAGTAACACCAGAGTAAATCATGTGCAGCATAACCTCTAAATTTTTAAGTTAAGCTTTATTGTTACTCTTTTACTTAAGTAGCAAAAAGAATTTCTTAATGAATCAATTCTTTAACTTTGGGACTGTAATTCTGCTGAATTAACTGCGGAAAAAATATACTCTAACTCATATAGGAAGCACTTACTTAACGGGTGTGTACATGACAGAGTATTCTTGATATTAAAGTAATATGTGCGGTTGCTTGTCATTTAAAAGAATCGAAATTTTTCACCTTTTTTTAAGATTTTGATGATATTTATGGGTTTTAAGTTTTTACTATGATTCTTTCATTGAATGTACTATAATATTATTTTATTATGATTGCTAAATTGACATGGTGCAGTGCTACCAACCCTCAAAAATGGCTATTTCACTGAATCAATAAGTAACCTTTCATTAATTGTCAGTGACCCATTTCTAGCTATTTGAATCAGTGAAAGCTTTAGGGAGTGGATAGAGAGAAAGAGAGAGGGGTCCGATTAAGTTCAGACATCGGAATCCCACTGTAGTATTTTGAATCTCAAACTGTCAAGTCTTGACGTGGGATTAGTGATTAGTTTTTGTGAGTTTAATATTTATAAAAAAAAGTGATTTTCTGTTAAAGAACTTTTTTTTATGTCCGCTTATAAAACTGCGCAATAGGCTAAAGTGCATGCTTCCTCACTTGAGGTTTTGACGTGCAGTGTTTAAAAAAAATAGTAATTTTTTCTGGATGAAGCTGGCACCGAAGGCTTAATTCATTTAACGCGTAGCAATAAAGTTCCTTCCTCATTTCCGTTAAATATTCAGGTGACCCTTGTCTCCATATTAGAACAAATATTTTTTACAGTGCAGTAAAATCCAACGGAAACGGTTTATACGCCCCTGAATGTTTACATCCGCAATGGGTTATAACGAGTTAGTTCCCGCCCACTGTCAGCCCAAAAATCGGCGCTATATAAGAGTTTCACTGTATACCTATTCCCGCTTGTTTTCAGGATATAAATATCTAAAGATTTAGTATAGGTCTTAATATTATTCCCTACTTAAGTCCGAAAATAATCATTTTCACTCTGACTGAGAAAAACGCGAATTTCTGCTAAATTAGAACCGCCAATGAGGGCTCTTTTCATGCGTATTCCCGCACATAATAAATATTAATATTAACTTTAACAAAAATGCTTTTAAGGGAAATTTAGATATAATATCATTTATGTGGCAAATTTGAAGAGTATTTCAAATGCATCTTTTATTTCAGATAAGCTATTAACAAAGCAGAAAGCGATTGTTTAAGAAATGATTCTCTCGATTACATATTTATTATATGTTCATTACTAAAAAGGCAAAAAGAAGTTGGAATTTTCAGAAGAAACAAAACTTTCTAGTTAACTAAGAGAAGATAGTATTAATCAATAATAAACTGTTTTAAGAATTATGTTTGTTAACGTGCATTATTTATTACCTCACGAAGTGAAAAGTTAAAAAATGTCGCAACAAGTAGTAAATTTCAGAAAAAGCCACAACTATCTATAAAACTATAGGAGAACATAGTTATAAAGAATATTAATTAGTTGAAATAATTATATTTGTTATATTTCACTAATTATTAAGTCACTCTAAGCGGAACTTGAACAAAAATTGGAACCTTTCAGAAATAACCGCAAATTTCTGCAATTATTTAAAGAGAATATTATTTTAAAAAATAATAAATTGTTTAAACAATTATTTACCTTAAATTGAATTGATTATTATTTCACACTAATTGAAAATACGTAAAAAGTTGGAAATTTTAGAAAAAACTGCAATTTTCTAGCATTTATCTGAGAGAAAATTATTATAAATGATGATTCGTTATTTAAAAATAAATACATTTTTTTAAAATCTATTCTAAGATAAAATTGCTCAAAATAATGATAAATTGTTGAAAGAATTATAATAGCTTCTAGGTACCATTATAAACTATTATTTTATGTATTAGAAACCATTTATATTTTTGTAAATCAAAAGAAAAATTATAATCAGTGCCAAAATTGGCGAAATTCAATTTTTCACTTATAGGCTTCATTCGGATCCTATTAAACAGACTTATGGAAGTGATATTAAAAAAAAAGAAGTTTTTACTAGTATTCTTTTGCTAATTATTAATAGAAATGTTGAGTTTCAACTCGATACACCCAATATTGACGATAATAAATAAAATGCATGAAACGTCTTTGTTATGGAAAATACGAGTTTAATTTCATGTAGAATGCGGAAGCTGTAAATATAATGTTAAAAAAAAATACATTTTTGGGAAGGGAAGATTTCGAAAAAAACTCGGGGCGCTATGCATGAAATTCACGTACGAATTTGTACCTTTCAGGTAGTTGTTCCGAATTTTGACAAAGCTTTACTTATAATTAAATCTTTAGTGTACTAAAATCTTGTTTTATGACGTTAGCCTTTGAGTTTACAAAATCAGACCCCCTGGCTGCGACACTGGAATCACATACTGATTCACACTGCCAAAGTCGGAAAATAACTGGTTCCCCAGTGACAATGAAAAGAACTGATTCAACGAGTCACAATTTCACTAAATAAATTGACCTAATATGACGGTTCCAGTGACATTAAAAAAATCATTTATATTAAATATTTTATAATTATTCCTACATGGATTTAAAAAATCAAATGAAACGTTGTCTGTGCAAATGTATTATTAAAAAATTTATTTAAATTTGTTATCATTTAAATGATCTTTTTACCTGAAAAGAAATGTTCATTAACCTCCCCAACATTAACCTCTAACTATTAACAGATTTTCGTATTATATATACTTTTTAGAGACACTTTTTTGTACTTTTTGTTACTTCCGATAAAAATTTGAAAATCCCATTCTTTCCAAAATAACTTTTATCAATGTGAAGCAGTGGCTTTACCAAGAACGAAACTCAGAAATTACCATCTATTTTAAAAAAAAAATTACAAAATTTTAAATATGGGTTTTTTGAGGCCACTCTTTTTCAAGAATTTTAGAAAACAGTCGCTATTTTATCATTTTTCTAATTTTTCTAAATTGTTTAGGAGTGATTGAAATATTAGGAAATTTGACGCCGAAAAAAAAGAGAAATAAATAAAATGTCGATTACCTACTCTTGTTCCGCAATTACTACATTAAAACAAAGTCTGTCCATTTTTAAGAAGGTGCATGTAATCTTCGATTTTTTTGCATCAACAAAAATATGACTGTCAAACTATGAAATACGTGTCCTTTTCTTTTTAATATAGAATTATATGCGCAAATAAAAAATAATTCTATCACCAAGAACTAGACTTTCCTTAAAGTTGTACCCGATTTGAAATGGAATTAGTTTTTAAGGTTCTTATTAAATCAGAAAAAGACTTTAGGTTCGAAAGAAGTTTGGCTTTCGATTTGCTCCAGTTTTACACTATAGATTTGGTGAACTTAACCTTTGCAAAGATCGAAAGTCCATTTCTCCCTGGCAGAATGAGCAGAAACGTGCACTGTGCAAGATTCGTAAGGAGCCAGGAAGGAATCTGGAGGTATTTCCCCTCCTCAGCTCCCCTCCACAAATCCAGTCCTGCGGGCTGGGTGAGAGGAGCCTCTATCAGAGTAACTCTTTGGCCGCGCTCTTAGTCAGTGAGTGAGTGAGTGAGTGAGTGAATGAGCCGGCCAGCCAGTCAGTCATTTGATCAGTCGCACGTGTGGATCGAGCAAGCGCGACCGACCGGGTTGGCTCACTCAACAAAATTATATCCTAGCCATTCAATCATCTTGATCCATTTCGTACCTTCAGTTCTTTTTTAATCCTTTAAAATACATACATCCGATTCCTCAAGTGGTTCCCAGCAAGATCGCGCTGTGAAAAGAAATTGGATGAATGGTACAGCGGAAGTGATCAACGCAACTGGTTTCTCTGACTTGGATTTAAATTTTCAATTTCTGTGTTTACAAGTGTACCTGACAGTGAAATTGAAATGATAAGAAGTGACTTGATTTAAATGAGAGGCCTTTGCAAAACTAGAGGAGTAACCACGCTCGCGCGTAAGTTTTATTTCTACAAAATATTTATGAAGGAGATCGGTAGAGAAGATAGGATTTGATAAGGTTTTCAAAGCTGGTAGTTTTTCACATATTTGCGATAGCGATTTTAATTAACATTGAATTTGACAATTGAATTTTCGAGTCTCTGGAGAACTTCTTATATTTTTGTGTGAGTGCATTTGGTGAACAGTTAACTGCCGCAGAAGGTTGATGTGATTCATCGCGACACCTGCTAACTTTGCCGGTTCTCCAAGTTCCCAACGAAACAATGCTCTCTTAATTACTAATTCATCGCAAATTCTGAACAATGCTGCGGTTTCAGAACTTCAAAGAGGTTTCAAGAATTCAAAACAGTTTTGCAAGAATAGTGTACAGAAGATTTCTTGAAATGCTTGTGAAATTGAAAGAAAATGTAGGAAAAAGCCAAAAAACGTTATAATTCAAGTTATTTCTAGATTATCAATTTGATAACTTTAAGAATTATAGTGCTCGGAGTAATCAACTAAGCTGTAAAATGGCAATTTCAAAACGTAATTTAAAAAATTATTCATTCTTCGGACTGAAACATTATTTGCACATTTGTTTCTTTCTTTACACAAATAGCATGTTTTTAACATGACAATATAAAAAATGTGTATGCCGGATTAGATTAAACAACTTCTAAAAAGTTCATTTAGCATATCTAAGGTAAACAAATTTGTATAAGTATTCAAGATAACAAATATAATTGTATAAACAATAAGTTGTGTTTTGCAATTTTTTTTGTTAGGTTGTTATATCGAATCATCCTGCAAATGCAATTAGAAACAAATGATATAGGAAAGTAAGAAGTAAAAAATTTGGTATTGAGGATAAAGAATGAGATTTTCTGGGAAGGAAATTCATACGAAACATAAATACGATCATGTATAATTACAATCAATTAGCAATTTGACGAAAAGGTCAGAAAGTCATTAATAACAAATAGTCTTTCCATTTACTATGTTACTCAGTTTGCTTTTCTGAAACTTAAACTTTATCTATACTCACTTTGTAGACTATTAAAGTGAATTGCCTCTTATCTAAAATTCTTTTTCATCCATCAAACATTGGTCAGTAGTATTAACATGTGTTTCTGTAAATAAGTGGCAAAATCAAGGAATTGTTTTGAATTCTTATCTCGGTATTCAATCGTTTCGAAAAATTCTGTTCGTTTTATCTTTTAAAGAGAAATAAAATGAGAATGATTAAATTATGCAAAAAAACTTGTTCCAATAGAAGTGAATATAGTGAATGTAATCACAATCAGAAAAATGATTATGATAAAAATAAGATATACATGTGTAGTCAATATTTAAAAACATCTATAATGACCGTATTCTTCATTTTGTTTTTAGAAATTTTTAAGGCAATTACAATTTTATAATTTAAATAAATTGTTTTTTTTTAATACAAAAAATGTAATGACAAAGAAAGAATTCTTCGGACAGAATAATTTAACCTTTTCCAATGTAAATGCTTTACATGAAATCCAGAAATCTTAATATGGGTTTAAACTCGAAATTGACTGATATTGAAAATATGATCTTTTTTCAGTTGCATTGAAATAAATTTGAAAACATTCAATTGCGATTTAAACATTCTTACTGATTTCAATTTTAAAGATTAAGAAACTTTCAAATTAGAAAATTTTAAATTTCGGCTTTTATTTTGAAATTTGAACAATTTTAAAGGCTTTTAAATTTCTTCCAATATTATGAATTTAAATTTTATACTTAACTCAAAATTCCAATGCTATAAGCGATCTAAATTTAAAAATCTTATAAATTAGGATGCTTGAATCAAGTATTATTTCAATACTTTTAAACGTTGACCTTACCGAATTAAAACGTGTTTCAACTGAAAGGTTTTCAAATATTTTTCAATCTCAATATAATGATTTTACTCTCACGAATATTTGGATATATATAGTTTAATTTTGATTCTTGTAAAATTTTTAAGCAGTTAAAATTAAATGCTGATTTTTTACAAATTGCGATTTTCTCCAACTCAATGTAGTCAATAAATTAATAGATTTTTATATTTCTGATATATTTTTCAATTTAAACGTCAGAATATTTGAAAAACGTAATTCATTTTCAAGAGTTGTCGTGGCTAGATACTACATTTCTCTTTTTTCCGGGGACTTGGACCAAGTTTCAAGGAATGAGCAGGTTTTTTTCGGGAGGGTCTCTATGTGGAAAGAATAACAAATTACAATTTTGTTTGTATTTACATAACGCTTTCCCTACACTATGAGTATAGCTATAAAAATCCTCGTGAATATAATTTTCAAGACCTAAATTTGAGAAATACCCGTTTTCTTAGAGAAATTGTATGAAGGAATTTTAGATTGTAGTTATAGGGTAATGTGTTTGTTAAAGGGGTGATACTGAATAAAAATGTGGGGCTGCGTTGGAATACAATTCCCATCCTATTTTCCAAAATAGAAACATATTCGTACCCCATTTCCAATATCCCCCTGTTTACACATCCGAAGAGTAGAGTGGAGCACTCTGGGGGTAGAATTTTTTGTTAAAGAAGCAATACTAAAAAAGGGTACGGGTTGAATAAAAAATATACGCGGATATTAAATACGTTAGTAAAATAGAGTACGTAAAAACTCAAAAGTGAAATGTTCTGATCTTTATATCAAGTTTCTAACATGAATGTATATAGTAGTAATGTATTTCACCTGAAAGTGTGCTACATATAAATGTACAGAACTTTTCTTTTTAAGTGTTCCAGATAATGCACATTGTGTATTTTTTTAACTCAATTAAATAAATTACACTCAGAGAAATGTCCCCCTCTGTCGAAACGATGTTTTTTGACACAAATGAAATTTCCTTTTAAATTTAAGATTCGGCGGATTTTAATTTGTCTGAAAAAATATTTTTGCAGCAAAAGCTATCTTTTTTCGATAAACTTCACCTAATGTTGTAACCAAATCATTCGTTTTATTTTAACAATATTTCATGCAGTTCAAAACCAAACAGGATATAGAGATATTAAGGTTCTTATAGCTCTTTACGCTACACGTTCATCATGTCATGTTGCTAAAACAAGGTCATTTTAAATTTAGTAAAGTTAAAGGAAGTAACCCAAGCACAATTTACTATTTTCATAAAAAAATATATAGCTTTTCTCGGGAGCATTTTCAGTAGATAGTTTGTAATCACATCGTCACCATGAGCTTTATTGTCATAAAAATTTATAGTAATTTTAATTACATCAGTTGGCACAGATAGGTTAACCTTCTCTGTTATTATTTTCTTATTTGTTAGACTCTTAACTGACTGTGTATGAAATTGAATATACGACTGTCTTATTAGTGTTTTTATACACTTTACTTTTTAAATTTAATGCTGGAATATATATTAAACTCCCGAACATTTTGTGAATTCCTCCCCGGTATACAGAACCTTGTGATCCATTTTATTATAGCAGAAATGCCCATTATTTTATTGAAAGATTAATGCTATTTCCTGTTTCTTAAAACTAGTATTATTGATATTACAATACTCGATGAGAAAATTTTAATTATCTATTGAAGAAAAGTTTTACCCATTAAAGAAAATATTGAAGTAAGCGGTCATTTTTAATTGGCTATCTGACATAATTTATGTCTATTTTGCTTCACGTTCCGTTCTATTCGTTATGTGGGCGATCAAAAGCGGAAAGTCAAATTAGGGGGGAATAGAGGGAACAGGTAAAACTGTCAATTCAACGTTGTGTTACTGCTCTTCCCTCTACCCCAACCCAGAAAGAATCGTTTTAATGAGAGATACATTTTAAATTGATATACATACTGTAGCTTTTGCTATCGTGAACCAGTTTCTAGAATGATGTGCATTTCATGCAAATTTTCTGACGCAGTATTATTTCGAATTCTCCCTATAGGTTTGATAAATTGATTCACTCGATTCACATAAACCTGAGTATCTCATGCAACTAATTTCATTTTTTAATTTAAGAAAATCTAATTTTAGCCGCGTCTAGTTTTACCGAAATTCGGTGAGTGTAGACCAAATATTTTCGGTGTGCCTATAGACACTTCGTATAGAAATAGTTAAGATTGTCCAAATTTCCTCCAAGATCATTTTATTTTCTAGAGTTCCTCTTTGTTGATCATCATGTTAAAAATCTTCATTTAATGTCAATTCAAAAAGACCCTGAATATTAATTTGTTTTATCAATAAGGAATATAATTTTATCGTAAGTGTCTAGTCCTAAGAAGCTGTGGACAACCAGCTACGGCAATTTTTTCAAATTATCAACTTTTAAAATGAAGCATTTTATTTACGAGTTACCCCACATCACTAATTACATGATTAATTACTTCTTCTTATAAGATTTCTAATTTTGCATGTAGCACGGCTGACTCTGGTTATTTTATTATTTTTATGCCCCTTATAGGAAAATTTAGATGGGTGAGATATTCGCTATATTTGATTTATCGGTCATTCTCTTCGCGTGCAGTTCTTAACTGGTTCTGCGACGTGACCGTAAATATAATAGAAATTTATGAAATTCTGCTCTGTAGTTGTCTCGTATTTTATCAAATTCAGCACCTTTCCCAAAAAACCCGTGCAGAAATTTTGGTGTTGCGCCAGTCGGGCCCCGATGGGGAAAAATGTGTTCCCGATAGGGTAATATGTCTAGCGCCAGACCGTAACTGAAACGCCCTACCCGACAGAGCCCAGATCTGGACATCCAAAATGGGGCCTGACCTGGCACAGATATGGCCTCTTTAATTTTTTATTTCTATAATTTGTAAAATTTCAAAAGTTTTTATATTACTATTTTTTCAACTTTGTATTTTACAAAACTTGAATTGTTCAATATTCTACATTATATAGCATTATACATTGCATTTCATTTTCAATATTCTACCTTACATTATCTGTTTGTATTGCTTAAATTTATCGATAAGAGTTTGTATTTCAATCTTCCTAATATTCTTTTGGAATGATTTTTCTTTGACTATTGCACATGGTGCACGTGGAGTGAGATTTAAAAAGTGAGGTTATGTTCGAGAAAATATAAAAAGCACTTAATCTATAATTGTACTAATCCGGAAATTCATACATTTGGTATATGGTAATCTCTATTTTCACAATATCAGCAACAAAATATAAAATTCTAAAAAGCTGGAAAATATTTTTTTTGTTTACATTAATTGTAAATGCGCTCAAAATGACGAGGCTTTCTCAAATACATTGCTGCAAATCTTCAGAAGCTAAAAATGAATTGTGATGTTCATTCTAGCGATTTAAGGCTTACTTACTTTTGACCTCACTGCGGATATAAGAAATCTCACCAACAATTCTGTGACTCCGAACTCGCAATATATAGTTTTTGCTTTTGGCATTTTAAGTTCGATGAATGAAAAACAATATCACGACGATAAAAGAAAACTTGTCATAATCTTGTCTAACTCGGGAATAATTTGGGTAATTTCTGCATGGGACGCCCTGATGAAAAAATGTATCCTTACAGTTAGGCTTTCCGGTCAAAAAAGTATATTACTATATTACCTTCTGCCATTCATCTGATGCCCTTCAAATTGTTACGTTTACTATGTGACATACAGCTTTGTATAATTTCCAATTTTCAATGTTTGAAGTTGAAATATTAAATTGGATGTACCCTTTGGGTACATCCAAATCAAGTTTCCTTCAAGCATTGAATTAAGTCTAATATATAGGTTCCTGCGAGAGGATTCTTTTGGCGCTGCATTTTTCAAAGTGAAACAGGCATTTTCCTTTATTATCCTAAATTAACCACGCTTTGAAAATAATAGTGGAATAAAATGTAACATAGGATAAAGCAATTAATTAATTATTTATAATTTTAACGTAAGTTTTATAATTGGCCGTGTCATATGCACGAACATAAACGTACGGACTGTCCGGACGTTTAGACTCGCTCAATTTTTTAAATATTTTTGTCTAAAAGTAATAATATCGACCATTTTGTTCATTTAAATGTTTTTATGAAACAACCTCGAAATTACATTTTTTACAGCTCTTGTTGAAGAATGATGCATTTCTCCCAAAATTTGCACTGTTCGGAAAATCTGTACTAGTTTTAGTATACACATAACGGAAGAAATAAGTCACAAGATGAAATTAAATTTAGTATACCTGCGTACAGTCAATTTAGTATATTCATACTGAATTTAGTGTACGCGTATACTAGATTGTATGCACGTGTATACTAAATTCAGTATAAATATACTAAATTTACCATACGCTGGTATACTAAATTTAGTTTTATGTTGTGCATTCTTGCTTCCACTACATTTATACCAAATCTAGTACAGATTTTTCTAACAGTGTAACCAAGCCGTGGTCAGAACAAGTCTGGCGAAGTGGTATACAAAAATCGAAAAGGACGTCACTCTGCAGTGCACAGTACACGTCGACTCAGAGTCATGAAGTCAGGACGAAGTCTGAACGAAGTGCGATTCAAGTCACACAACATTTCTAAAATAACGTTACATTGATTTCAGGGGATCTCAGAGTGAAGAGAGCCCCTCTAACCAAACTGAACGGAGAGGGAGGCATATTTATCTATGTTTTGCACTTGTCATTTTTCAGTCCACTCAGTGATATACCAACCTAACAAAGTAATTTTTTGAATGGGCCACTGGCTTAGCTACTCTTGAAAAAATGCACCGAATAAAATAAAGTACACGGAGAAAAAGATATCGCACAATGATATCGCAAAACCTCTATATTGCAAGAAAGCGCAATATGATAACGTTCAATCAGGTCCCGGAACTTTGTACGATATTATAATGCACTAATATCATAGAGAAAAATGAAGTGAAATTTTGTTGCTGTCGTCTGCTACGGCGTCCTTAGCAGCATTGGGAAAAAGGCAGAGTATGAGTCAGTTCGAGCTATAAATCGGGACTCTAGATTTAAAACAATCACAGAGAAAATAAAAATTTGCTGAAGAGACCTGCAACTGTCTATGATTAAACATATTTCGGCGAGAGTTTCATTGAGGTTAGGAAAATAATTCTGAACTCGTCGACTGGGTCGCGCTGAGGTGAGCAAATTTCGGTAAAACCGGTAGAATCAACAACAAAAAACACAACAAAATTTTACTTACTGATATATCTCCTCCGAAATAAATCCCATTATTGTAGACGAATCAGAACTTGTTTAATACCATTTAGCAAAAGCGCAAAATGTAACTGATGGATGGGAATCCCCATTTCTTACGTTATAGATTGCACAATTATGCGGTATATAATGCAAAAACTTGCAATGTACGATATCACGATTTTGCGCTATTATAATGCGATAATTACGATATATAGCGCAGGAATTACGATATATATTGTAATTTGTGCGATATAGTTTTCTCAGTATAATGTAATAATTATACATAATAACGGGTGAGCTCTCGTCTTCAGATATATTATTCACCAAGTTCCAAACTTTTATTAGAAAGCAGATACCTGTTAAGACCTGCGCAGATATAATGTTGTTCTGTGTCGCTGAATATTCTTCCAAATCTATCGATCCAAAGATTTGAGATTGTTGTGTGCAAATTTTGATTGATTCTAATGACGTACTCAAATCAAAGCAAGCTTTCAATAGAACGTGAAAATATCTTGAAAGCACATCTTGAAAAGAATCTTTTTGCTACAAACATTATCCTTTTGCGACACACTTCACGTATAATCCGGTAGCAACCAGCACTTTAGTACAGGTCCCTGTGATTACAATTTTTCAAAAGGTCAAAAAAAGGCCCCTGATTACGAATATGTTGTGTAAGTTTTCGAAATCTAGGTCATTTTTGGTTTAAACAATTTTATTGCTCATTCACAAAAAAATGTATAAAATCATTTTTGGCATGTCTGAGCAAAAATTAAAGTTTTTTTTCATTCTGCACTTTTTTGTACGTCGAACCGTTTGCAATGTACGGCGTTACAAACAAATGATTTTGTAACAAAATTGTCATATTTGAGCAGTTTTACCTCAGAATCTATTGCTCAACAAAATTTTTAACTTGTACACTCTCTATATCGAGGACAGCTCTCTTCAGAGGAAAGAAAAATCTTCCGATCAAATACAAACTTCTTTCCTTAAACTGTTGTTAAAAACTTGCTATTTTTAAGAGGAAACTGTTTAGACTCTTCATTTATTAATAAACAATCGCCCAGATCATCCAGTGTCATAATATCGCTTCAAATAGTTGCGAAACTTTTATCTAGAATTAATACCACAATTTGTTCATATTTCTTCTGCTAAATTGTTTATAACTGTTGAAATAAATAATGACCCTCAATAACCAGAATTCACTTTATTTTTTTTTATTAATCCTTGACACATGATTCAACTTCTCACTCTCGTGATATTATCAAATACCTTTTTTTATATCCCTAATTTTACCGTAAACAATATAATTATCTTGGATAGCATTTTCGATCTTGGATAGCATTTTCGATACCCGCGCCTTATTTTTTATAACTATGCTTATTAACAAAAATGCTTAATTAAGAAAATCGATTAAAAATTTTGTTTTTAATAATCTATGGCAAAAAATAAAACTTATCACTCTCGTGATATTTTGTTATCCGATGAGATTGTTTCGATTTTCTTAATTGAATATTTTTGTTCATAACAATAGGTATATAAAGAACAAAGACATGTATCGAAAATGCTATCCAAAATAATTATATTTTTTACGGTAAAATTAACTGTATAAAAAAAGTTATTCGCAGTGAATAAATAATGGCTTATTGTACGAGAAAATATCAGGTAAGAAAAAGAATTTTTTTTGCCATAGGTTAATAAAAAAAATTATTAAAAAATCAATTTTCTTTATTCAACATTATTTAAATAACGATAGGCATAAACAATAAGGCAAAGATATCGAAAATGTTACCTAAGATAATTATATAGTTTACGGTTAAATTAAGAATGTAAAAAAGGTAATCGCTAATAACTTGAAAATTGTGGCTTTTAGGGGAGCGCACATTTATGAAAAATACATTGCTTATACGGTCGTGAATAAATAATAACTCGTCATTAGAAAAAAATATCAAGAGAGTGAAAAGTTGAATCATGCGTCAAGGATTAATAAAAAAATTTAACCTTCTGATTATTGAGGTTGATTATTTATATACTTTGTTATGAATAATTTATGAAAAGAAATTGTGAACGAAAAATTATTTTATTAACGGTAGATAAATATATAGCATCTTTTTAGCAACAATTTAAGGAGAGAAGTTTTCATTCGATCGGAAGATTTCTTTTTCCTTTCAAGAGATCTACCCTCGATATAGACAGTGTATACATTTTAAATTTTCGGAGCATTAGATTTTGAGATAACACTTTTGAAATATGGCAATTTTGTTGAAAAATCATTTTTTGATAAAGCTGTACATTGCAAACGGTTCGTTGTATGAAAAAAGTGCAAGCGGGAAACTATTAGTGCATACAGAAGTGTTAGTGGCGACTGGCCTAGTAGGCTACGGGTACAGAAATTTCGGTAAAAATATGTAGTCCAATTTTATTCAGCAAACATTGACA
>NC_046662.1:97369666-97378749 GCF_010883055.1 Belonocnema kinseyi
AAAACAACATTTAAATTTAATAACTAATATTATTTTCTGAAACAATCGAACGAAGGAACTTTTTTATAATTTTAACCCATCTATATAAAAACATTTTTTTTTAATTATAAAAATTCAAGTATCGTCTTTGAACATAATCTATATTTATAGCAAATTTATAGAACACGTAGCGAAAAATTGTAATCTCGATTTTCTTAAAACAGCAGATTGGCGTAAGCGTCCTTTTTGCATAGAAATCCGGTGTCATTTTTAGATGACGGTTGCTCCCAGTGGGACCCTGCGGTGGTTGTTTAACCCTTTACACACACACACACACACACACACACACACACACACGCGCGCGCGATACTTGAATTTTTATAATTAAAAAAAAAATGTTTTTATATAGATGGGTTAAAATTATAAAAAAGTTCCTTCGTTCGATTGTTTCAGAAAATAATATTAGTTATTAAATTTAAATGTTGTTTTTATTTTCTTCGCATTCATTAGTTAATAAATATATAGAAGAGAACAAATAATAACAAATTTTAATTCGTAACTTAATTTTGGTTAATTTATTTCCGCTCCTTCAAGTTAGCAGTTATTAGTCAAACTAACGCATCACTTTTAAACTTACAAATTCGAAATTCCGTGTTTGAACGCCTATTCTTATGTCTTTGGTACAATTTTGAAATTTTGAAAAGTCTTGAACAATTTCTTCTTCGTAGAGGGAGGCTTGTAATGACCTAAATGTTTAATTCTACTTTTTTGATATACTATACATATGGATACAATTGGCCCCAAGAGCTCGAAAATACAATTTTCTTAAATATCCTTGTGTGTAGGAGAGTGTATGTAACTTTCTTCTATTCACCCTGACTCAAAAAGTGAAAGAACTGCACTCAACCCCGATGGAAGCTCGGTTTCCCCCTACATGGGGGGAATCCAAGCGTAATAAACAAGCTTGTTCGCATGAACCATTTATCTTGGATTTTGACGCATGCTAAGAGCTTACGCAGCTTGACGAATCTAACGCTCCGATTGATATTCAGGCTTGATAATGCGGTCTGTTTATACCATGAAAAGTTTTTTGGTATCCAAAATACAACAATACTATATTCTCTATTTTATTTACTTGCATTTTCGAGACGCATCGATCGTCCTACATTTAAACCTTCTATGACCTTATGTGATCTAGCAATACCCATTTATAAATTTAAAAAATCAGCTCGCTTAGCGGGAACATTCTCACCGCGAGCGGCTCGCTTCGCTCGCAAATTGAAGCGCGCTTAGGGCGCGAATGTTGATTCTCGCGCTCCGCCCTCGATAATTTTTTAACCTCACGTTACGCGCTCGGTCTTTGTGCACAGACTTTTTAAAACTAAAGGTATCAACATCGACAACAGTAATTTGGTAATTTGAATTCTCTTTTGTTAAAGCTCCTTCGGCTTTAACGAACACATTCTCATCACGTATCTCGTGCTTCGCACTCGAGTTTATTTCTGACATTTCATATTATTCCCACAAATGCATATTATTATAATTCATAACATTCATTGGTATTAAAACTGACTTAGTTTTATTGTCTCGTTTATAGAAAATGCGCATGCTTTTAATCAAGTTTTGTCATTAAACTTTTTATTGCAACTTTTGTCGTTTTTCCAAAAACTGAATTTTCTAATTTCCAATGTTATTTTCATGATTTAAACTTTACACATACGGTTTACTGAGCAGTCTTAGCGTTTTTAACTTCTAAATTATGTTTTTAACCTCAGTGACCCAGAATTTTTCAATTTAATTTTCTACCGCATAGTCTTCCACATAGCAGTTGCGGTGTCCTATTGCTTCATCTCCTAATAATTGACTAAAAGTGTCTCTTAAAGTGTCTAGGGTGGAGAGTTCATTACAACAACAGTCCCACGAAGAAAATCTAAAAAGTTTTTATGATAATCTTGTAGGCCATTCAAAAATAAAATTTGTCCTATTGTTGACTGTTTTCATATCGTGCGTTATTATGGTTTAAAATGTTCATTTTCGTGTGTTTTTTGGAATTTTGTAAATTCTATAACTCTGGTAATTTTTGGTTTTATGAAAAAAAGTCATTAGGATAAATTGTTCGACCTTTAAATAATACTAATATCCCTACAGAGTAGTTTTGAATATTGAAAAAAGGGGTCGTAAAAATATTCAAAATGCGCTTACTTTTTGAATTTTTATTCAAAATGGCTGGTTAACGAACTTAACCCTTAGTTTGGAATAATATAAGAGTGTACCAGAGGCCAATTTGATACATTTTTTCATATATCGTGTTCACGTAGAGACAGACATACATACAGAAGACACATTCGTAAAAACATATTTTTTTTATTCAGTGGGTCTCGAAACATGGATATTTGACGAAAACTGGGGTGGGGGTCAAAATTCACACAAATCTAATACCTTCTCTGATGAGAATTAAAAAATGAATTCATTTATCATGAACAATGTTTTGATAGTTCTGTTTTTTGTTTCAATTATAAAAAAGTAGCATTAAAAACATAAAAAATTAAATTTTTTGAAACCTCAACATACGAAACGAAAAAGAAATTAAAAGACCAAAGTTGTGATGAGAATGTGCCCACGCAGCGAGCATATTTTCTTCCACTGTTAATGATATTTTTCACGATTAAAACGAAAACTATGCATTCTATCAAAAAGTGATTAATAACAAATTTGTAGAACTTTTTCAAATACACCATTTTTGCCTGTTCATATTTTTCTGTATTTTGCATAGTTTAACCGAAAAAATTAATTTTTGAAGGGCATTCGAAAAGAAACATTTTTCTTTTCTTGACTTTTTTCACATCGTGCGTTATTTGGCTAAAAATGGTAATTATCGTCTGTTTTTTGGAATTTTGTAAATTCTATCATTCTAGTAAGTTTTGGTTTGATGAAAAAAGTCATTAGGATAAATTGTTCAAATTTTCGAAAAATTTGAAAAAAGTTTTCTCAAAAATGTTCAAAATGCACTTACTTTATTACTTTTTATCCAAAATGGCTGGCTAACGAACTTGACCTTTAGCTTGGGACACTAACAGAGTGTACCAAAGGCAAATCTAATCGAATTTTTTTTTCAAAAGTCATCGTGCTCACAGAAAAAGACATATCATACATTCAGACATACTGTAAGACAGACACAGTCGTAAAAACCTGTTTTTCGGATTCAGCGGGACTTGAAACGTGGCCATTTGAAAAAAACCGAGGGGAGGGGGTCAAATATGATACAAATCTAATACCTTCTGTGATGAGAATGTAAAAGTTAATTGATTATCTTGTTAATGTGAGGAAAACTGTTTTAATATTGGGAATACAACAGTAATGTATCTGATATATTTATTCGTAAAGTCGAGTCACATCTTTTGCCCAATTGAAGAAGCTTTCATGACATTTATGAGGGAGTAAAGAGTTAATGAACTAAGCACAGATAATTACACCGATAGAAAAGCCCATAGTACTTTACAGCAGTATTTTTAATTAGTATTAACTGTATATTAGAATGCCAACACTACAATTTTGTGTATGCTGGACAATTTTTAATCAGAAGAATTGAATAGGTAGCAATTTTTGGCGCAATAATAATCCTTTACATAAATACAATGTTGAAGACATATTCTTGAATCTAAACGTTTGTGTTTTAGAAAATTGCATTCGCGCGATAAATTTTTATCCATAATCCTTCGGTCTATGGTTAAAATTCTGGCAACAGGTGACGCACACTTTTATCCTGGAAAATATTCGATACAATCCATGTGGGTGTGCACGCTTATGCATTATTCTGGCGTATGTGTGTCCATATGTGTAGATGTGCTCATACAATAAATTGTGATCACGGCGGCAGAATATGCTGGCCAAGTGGTTAACGATGCCGACAGTAGTAGCACCAGTTATAGTTAGCGATGCTCCAGAGTGGGAACGATCGAGCTCAAGTTACTATCACCCAGGCTAATCAAAACGAATCGTTACATGCAAATCAGCTGATCAATAGTACTGCACGTTTTTTCAACGATCAGAGCTTAAGTTAACGCGTCCCGTGTCGGATTTGATAAGACCGATTCGGACTTGTAAAATAGTTTTTCTAGATAAATAATTTTATTTTTTATTGATTCTTTTCTGATATTTTGACGAGGAAATTTTTTTATACGAGGAAATGCAAACTGTTTACTGTGTCCTAGAAATGTACTTTTTAACGCCTTGTTCGGTAGCGATAGATTTGTATGATTCTTTTAAGATTTCTCTATATATTGGATAACTTTATTTTAAAATACATTTATACTTTCATGATTATAATATAATTTTGTGAAGTCGTTTCATACATTCGCATGCAAGGCTATTTTTAATTTGAAAAAAGCTTTAATCACACGCAATTGCTCATATTGAATGATACAAACTGAAAATTACGTTTTCAGTGTTTAAGAATAATTATTTGACTGCGCGTGAGGGCAAAGTTCCGAAAAGAGATTACCTTCGATTAATTTTAAATGCTATACACGAATGTAATTTCATGCACTGATCCTGAACATAATAGTGAAAATACACAAAAATTTTATTTTTTTGTCAAAAGTTGATAAAACTATAAAAATTTCCGGATTTTTTCGTTTATTCAGTATATAATAAAAATTTATTATTGACGTAAAAGGTTATAGATTATTTAAAAATACAACTTTTATGTGATACACATTTTTTTCTAAAAACTATTATTTTTGGATAAAAAAAGGAAATTGTTAGTAAAAATTATAGAATTTTTTGAAATGAAACTTGCGGGCTTCCTTTGATCGCGGATTAAGCGTGTAAATAGTTTAAGTGACGCCGCTAACCCTTTTATTTCCAATATCTCGTGAAGGGGCATGAAGGTATCCCTTGGACTGGTCATAGAAGTAATTTAATTCACAATCCTACCCGTTTTAAATTACTCATTGGGTTGGGGGAAAAGCAACCCTGTGACTGATAACGGAAATTATTTGAGTAAAACCCTATACCACTTTTCTAACGCATTTTGGGAGACACTCCTGTGACTGGTCACAGAAATAATTTAATTCACATCCCTATATTTTTTCAGTTTATCGTGCGGTGTGTGGTTTATTTAATAAAATAATCTTCCATTTTCATCTCTCCTCGCAAGTTATATTGTCACGTCTCATTTTCTTTAAATATCGTGTTCTCATTATTTATCATTCTAACATAATGATTCTAGGATGAAGACATATTTAACATTAAAGGTGTATTTTTTATGCTATTACAATTTTAATTACATTTTTTTGTTCAGATCAAGGGTTTTCAAAATAAAAGCGAAAACTCCTTCAAAGATTCAGTTCTTTGTAGTTTTGGCCTTAAAAATTAATTTTTCTGTTAATTTCATTATCATATATTCGTGATGAGCGTTTAACAATACATCGGATGTAGAGTTTTAATTAATCGTAGGTACTCTTGTTTCGGAATTTTATCCTAACATTTAAAAATGCTATAATTACTCCCGAACGGTGTACTATTTCCGTTTTAAGATTTTTAAACATTATGAAGGTGTCAATTAGAAATTTAAAAGTCTTTTTAATTTTTTAAATGCTTTAATTATTACATTTTTTATATCCCGTGCTTTAAATAAAAAATGTTTCCCTCTGGTCTTCAAATGAGAAATGTTTTTACTTTAAATAATATATTTACTATGGGCTTTTAAAATGTACATACTTGCATGGGAAAATATGTGATTTGCTTCTTAAAAAATAAATGCGAAATGTTAAAACGATGAAATTTAATAGAGATTTTTAACTTTAAGAGAAAAAATGGTAGATGAAAAGAAAGAAAAAAAATCAGGGCCAAGCTCGATTTCTGCCATTTTCGCAATTAAACGTCAGTTGCATGCGCTTCGGATATACTCTCGCTTTCAGAAAAGCTTGTTTCTTTCATTTCTGCTGTGAGTACCATTGCGACGCGGATGTGAAATATTAAATGTATCTTTACACATCATAAATACAATTTTCCTGTCTCTAATCTTGCCTTATTTTTCACAAAATCGAAAGAAATTTAGTATTTGCATTAAATATATTTGATTAAATTTCTGATTTAAGAATGAAATTAAACGGATTTAAAAGGTCAATATTAACATTAAAATAAAATATAAAACCTATGAGGCTCAATAAAATGTACACAAAATTAAATATTTAAAAGAAATAAATTCTAAAAACTGTGTATCTTTTAGACAACAATTAAAGTTGATTGCAGATATAGTAGAGTTCTATTTTTCGAAAGTAAAGAATAAAATGCTTCTCGCAAAATCAATACGTGTTTACATAATTTCACCATAATTTGATGAACGCAGGCCAAATATTTCTGGTTGTTGCCTACATAATTTTCACAATGAACGATTCAAGGCTGTTGAATTTGGAACGCTTTATTGCAAAAAAACACTGATTGGCTGAATATTTCCTGCGCACGATGTGCGGCAAAATACTGATGGATAAATTGGGTAATGAGATAATCCTCAAAGAAGAGATGTGAAAGGTCGGGAACCATAAGGGGTTAACCCACCAACATGTCAAAATTCACTTTTTTGGCTTTTTTATTGTTCAATCTGTCCTACGTGTCGTGCTTTTTTCAGAAAGTGAAAAAATTAAATAGTAATATTCTTAATAAAACAGCAAAGCTCCTTAAGGTACTAACCCAAGATTTACTCGGTGAAAACTTCACGAGGTTTTAAGGAAAGAATACTAGTCTGCAGTGCCACCTCTCCCAGTCGGTTCTAAAGGTAGATATGGATACTACGAACACTTTTGGAACTTGTTTGGCATTAAGAACTACATGCAAGAACCAGTTGCTTGTCAACAAGTAACGTGCGCGTGTATTCCTCGTTTTTTTGTTTGAACCTAAATAATTATTAAAAATATACACGAACTTCAATAAGGTTATTATTACCAAGAGTTTTCGAAACAGTAAAAAAAAAGAATTCCCTTAACTCTGTTTTTCACACAGAAAAACGATCTACAGTGTCATCCGTATGTCAAATGTAGCGCGACTGCACTGCCGTACAAACTAAAAAGATACATAAGTGACATTGCTGCTTAGGTCGATTTTTTCATAGCCAAGTTTAAGAAAATAACCTTCAGCGGCAATGTCAGTTATGTATCTTTTTAATTTGTACGGCAGCTCAAGCGTGGCGAATACCTCTTGGGATAGTCCCCGGGAAACCTTCAGAGCCCACAGTTGGAGAAATATTAAAAATACATCCAAGAAGTCATAATTTGTTGTAGATTATACTATTTTCTTTCAGTATTGTTAACGCTCACAAAACATTACATGGAAATAACAAATGATACCGTTTTTCCGTTCTCCTGAAAAATTTTCAATGAGGTTTAGCCCCTTATGATTCCCGACCATTTTCGTAGAGTAGCTGTGTTGACATTATACGTAAAAGAATTTTTTTTAACATGGTTTGGGCATGTTTAGAGAATGAAAGATGAACGAATAAAGAAATAAGTGTCTCAATGCAAAGTAAATAGCAGTGTACCCAGAGACAGACCGTAGAAAAAATGGTTAGAATGTCTAAACGAGATCCTAATTCGAAGCAAAAGAAGCAATAGAAGCACAAGAGCTTGCATGTGAGAATACATGGACGTCAAGGAAGCTAGAAAGGTGTGTCTGAACAGAAAAATAAAGCAAAAAATATTTCATAAATAGTGTGTCCGTGGAATGAATGTCGCTTGAAATAAGACATATTAAATGGGCCCGAGGAGGTCGCTTCACATGATGACTTTATGTGAGGTTCTTTACATAGGGTGATCAGCGACCTGGGTCGGAGCAGTGTTGTGGAACGAACGTGTTATTCAAATATAAATAACATGGTAATTCTAGATCAATCTAAAAGTCTATTTTCCCTCCCCCACATTACTCTCTTCCTCGCCGAGTGAGTCACACTTACCCCGAAAGGGGTAATAATAACTTATTGTTTTATTGGTATAATTGGCTTATTGGTATAATAACAATAAGTTTGCCTAATTTTAACCACTGTAGCCATACACCGTGTCCATAACCTGCGAACTGGACCCATGTTATGTCTAATACTCTAGTGAACTAGTCTAGTCGATGCGCGCGCCCAGATGCCCCCCCCCCTCCTTTTTTATAGTTTGCTTTGCCTGGACTCGGCCTGCAATTGAACATTCTTATATTTTAATTTAATAGGTTTCTAATTTGACACATCTCCTACATGTACTCTGCATGTAACTACACGGCATTGTTGATATATGGAAGGGAATAATGGAAACAAATTCCATTCTCCTACAAACATACGAGCAATGAAGTTTTTCCAGTATTTATCGTTGAACCAATTTCACAATTTTTGTGTCTGGATATAGAAATGAATCATCCGGCGTACATAGTTCAAGCAACACAGTCAATTCCGATTGGGTGTTTTTTTTTTCTCAAGAAGAGTTCAACTTCTGCGGTTATGATTACGTCTCCGACAATCGTAGAACACGTGCCACGCATGTGAATGAATGTATCGCGCATTTGCGAAAAACTAGCCGCTGTTGCAATAAGCATCACTCTTTTATTCACATTTTCATACATAGTGTCATCTCGCTCTTAGTACGCAACAACATATCAATAATTTTGTTCCTTTGAATAAATCCCTGATTAAAGTATATTTGTTACCAATAATCTGATAGACCCTTTAAAAAACTATTAGGTTATATTGAAAATGAACACGTTTATTACTGATTGTGAATTGCTCAGCTGTACAATAGGGTGATTCAAAAATGCATTGACCACTTTTTTTACGTGAGGGGTATATATATATATCCTGTCCGCAGCGCCATTCGGTTCGGTTTTGATTCCTCTAGAATCAATTCGAAGGGCCTATGACAAAGCCACCGAACGCGTCCTCGGGTTGCGGATAGAGGGTCCCTGTACCAAGGGTTTCTGCTGAATATGATTACAAAAATAAATAGGCAGTCGCGGAAAATTGTCCAGGGGTTGTCCCGAAGGAATGAACCCCCAAGCGGAGGTGTGAAAACCGTGCCGAAAGCTGAATGGCACCTGGGTGAGGTGTCTAGAACGGTGACTCTGGGATACCGGGC
>NC_046662.1:97378849-97380373 GCF_010883055.1 Belonocnema kinseyi
AGAGCTCCAAGGAGATTATGTTGAAAAATAAAAAAAAATTTACCCAAAAAAAATTGTTTTTATACTTCATTCTAAGGACTTATTGAACTACCCTCGTAGTAATAATCATTTCTTTGTTTCTTTTGCACTGATGTTTGTTGTGTTCGCACGCCTTACACTTACAGCGGCTCACGCTATGGAAATCATAACCAAGAAATCTTGCCCGAAACATATAATATCTTTGCTTGCACTCAGTTTCCAAAAATAGATTTTTTCGTATTATTCACTTTTGAGATACTCTACACTGTTTTTCATTCAACTTTCACTACATACGAAATTATCACATTAAAAAAAGTAAAAAACTCTGCATTCACATACATTTTACGGAATAGGGCCGAAACTTTTGAATTCGCGGGAATGGCCATGGCGGCCACGCATGTGCACTATCTATTTCCGAATTGAAATGAAAAGGTCTATATAAATAAAAAGAGATTTAGATGTCAATGAATCTTTATTCGTCAATTTTAATTGATATAAACAACGTTGAAAAGAATTAACCAATTTTATTTAAAAAATTGTATTGTGTATGAATTTACCTGTCAATTTTGATTATAAAATCCAAAAACAAGACATTTCAATTGTGCTTTAGTCCTTACAAAGGAGCATAATTTTGAAGTGAGACAATTCAGTTAATTGCTAGAAGTTTAAATTTTTGTTTGTATACATAATTTGAAGTGTCTTTCTTCATATAAGAAAAACACACAAAAACTTTAAAATTTGAAGCCTCAAAATTAAAATAGGCTCCAAATTATATAATTTTTACTACATTTTAAAATAAATTTTGACTACAACAATTACTTATTGTTTGGAAGGACAAACATGGACTAATGAATACATGAGCAATAAAGTCAATTTTACATGAGTAGTTAAGAAAGGTCGATTTATAATGGACGATTTAATGAAAAGTGCGCCAAAGTAAATTGAATTAAAAATTTTTTTTACATTTTTTAAATAATTTATATATAAATCATTTTTTATAAAATAGTCTAATATATTTTATTTACATTTAATATTTCAGTTTTCAAATTGATGAAATTTTTTATTTATTTATGAAAATAGACTCTAATATTTTTCTTTTTTGAGTATTGTTTTCACGAGCTAAAATTTCTATATTATTAATCTCAAAATCAAAATAGTGATCAAATTGCCGTGCACGTTGTGACAAACCAGAATTTTGATTGCCTAATTCACAATCCCGTCTCACCAATATAAACTTTAATTTTTGAAATTTTACTCATATGAAATTGACTTTATTTCTTATGTATTCGTTAGTCCCTGTTTGTCCTTCGATCAGTAAGTAACTGTTGCCGTTGAAATTTAGTAAATATTATATAATTTGGAGCAAGTCTATGAACTGCCCCGTAA
Source organism: Belonocnema kinseyi (assembly GCF_010883055.1). NCBI lineage: Eukaryota > Metazoa > Arthropoda > Insecta > Hymenoptera > Cynipidae > Belonocnema > Belonocnema kinseyi. The sequence goes on from NC_046662.1 coordinate 97,380,254, forward strand.
CATTTTCCTAAAATCGCAGAAGATCTTCCAGAAACCAAAAAAAGGTATTTATCCCAACGTATTTTACACATGAAATATCGAGTACTAATTAAAATTAAACAAACATACATGCATATATAT
>NC_046662.1:97380473-97398339 GCF_010883055.1 Belonocnema kinseyi
TCTAGTCGGGAGTGGTGCTGACTGAAAACAGATGATTTGGAGCGATTCGCGCGCCATATGTTGGTCATTCTAAGGACTTATTGAACTACCCTCGTATCAATTCCAAACGCAAATGATCATGACGGAACGTACGTGGTATGATTTTATGATTTGGACGACTCTTAATTTTCATGTTCAGAGGATAAATATTGATTATGAATTTGCCAAAAAAGTTACTGATGCTGCTATGCAGTTCCATATAAATGTTTTAGCTCCAGAATATTTCGAAACGCGTGTACCAAAGGAATTAATACCTTTCGATTTTTCGTTTCATAATTAGCACAGGATAAAGCAAATGAAATCTTGCAATAATAATTTTGAGGTTACATATATTTAAACATTTTTAATCATTGTAGTAATAAAAGAATTATAACAAAAGGGAAATACTTGCAGCATCTCTGATTAATGTACAGCTTCACAGTAATGCAAATCGTGTAATATTAAACTTGAAATGTTAATTACACTAAAAGCTAAATCGATTGATTTCGCGTTTTGAAATAATAAAAAGAACAAGCAATTATATTTGTGTGATATTAAATTTAAGATATTACATGTATTACAGGTTAAATGAACTGATTCAGCGTTTGGAAAATATAAAAAAGACAAGCAATGAAAGTCGTGCATTATCAAATTGAAGACGTTAAGTAGGCATAGTAAATATTAGTAGAGCAGTTTGAGCTCCCCTTATGAGTCTGCAACTTTGGAGCAATGTTCATAGTAAGTTGTGATTTTGCACATATTTACATTAAAATATAATCAATAAAAGATCGGGCCTTATTTCTGCCTGCTTTGTAAAATTAAAAAAAGGAATACATATTACATTTAACAGTCACAACCTATCTCTTTAACTGAAGTACCTTCGCGTACAGAAAAAAGAACAAATATTACGAAAGATTGTTTTATTCCTCCATTCATTTACAGTAGAAATAGTACGGGAGACAAAAGTGAGATATAGAGAGATTCCATGTCCATGCTGTGCATCTCAGAAGAAAAAGTTGGCTCAAGATCACAGAATGTTTCGATTTCATTGAATTCGACATCAGTTGAATTTGTTTCTCCGCTCTTCTTTCTCCAGAGAAAAAACTGCTCCCTGTACTTGAAGTAAATTGCTCAGACTTCAATGAGAAATGTTGGTACTTTTGCTCTAAGCTCGCTCTAGCCTTCTTTTACTGTCTGCAAAAAGGAAATATAATAAAAATTGAGCTGCTAATGAAAGCACTTAAAGTGGAACTCTTGAATCTTTAACTTTTAAAAATTATAGAGTTCAAACATTCAGAATCGGTGTTATAAATATAAATTCAAGTCATCATTTTGAATACTCTAAATTCAAGAATTAATCAATGGATTTGAAAATGTTCAAAAATATATCATTTTTAAAGTAAATTTCATTTAAAATAGTTTAAAAATGCTTCAAATGTTTTAAAATTTAATTTCAAAATCCTTGAAACATTTACATATTGTTTGAAATCTGTGAAAACTTTCAATTATTAATTTTTTTTTTCAAAAGTTCTAAACATCTTTCAAAATTATTCGAATTTTTCCTACAACTTTTTTAAAATCCTGGCCAATTGGAAAAATTTACTTAAAATCTTCCAGATTCATTTTTGACAATTTTATAAATCTTTCTAAACCTTTATTAAATATTATCTCTAAATTAATTTTTCAAAATCAAAAGTCAATTTATTTTTCTACGTAATGTTTTTTATTTTTCTGAAGCCTTTTAAAATTCTTGAAAAGCTTCTAAATCAATTAAAATTTTGTATTCAATTTGAATTTTTTCAAACAACTGTTAATATTTCTTCAAGTTACTCAAATTTTGTTCTAAGAATAATAGGTGTTCAATTGTTATTTCTATATATGAAAATTAAACAATTCGACACAAAAGTTACATTTGAAAAAATAAAAAAATGAAAATTTTAACGTTTACACTTCTTTAATTTCTAAGACTTTCCAATTAAAATAATTTAGTGTTTAACGTTAAAATTTGACAATTCTAAAATTTTGAACTGATTCAAAAACGTCTTGTAAAATCAATTATTATTCACTGTTTCTTTTCTTAAAGTAAAATTCCATTTTTGAAATCATTTATTAATTTACATTCGCAGTTGATCAACTACAAATATTTTATTTTAAAAAATAAATAAACTGTACTGATAAATAATAATAATAATAATAATAATAATAATTCCAACACTTACAAAACAATAAAAAACATTGCAATTACAAATAAAATTTAAAAACCCAATATTTACAATAATTATTAATATTATTGATTAAGTTTTGACTTAATTCGTAATGACGATGTGCTACTCTGCACATACTGACGTTTTATAACCACGAAGTGTTTTTAGGTTAAAACGGTCACAACGCAATTGATTTTTTTCTAATAAATTGTTATATTATTCTTACCTTTTTATAGTTTTCCACTGACATTCCATCGAGCCTGGATGCTCTTCTGTAGGTCCAGATTCTCCAAAGAAGTGTAAAGAACAAATATATGTATCTTCTGTAACGTTCCTGATTGACTTAAACTTGGAATCTTTACGTCCACACAACTTCACCCATTTATTGCATTTCCTACATGTTTCACGCGTTTTAAGTGGAATTTGATACTCGCATTATTAATTTCTGTTTTTCTAAATTGTAGGCATGGTTTAGGGAAAGAAATAGAATAAAAATTGCACAATTCGACGTACACAGCTCTACTGCGACAACTACTTTTGCACAATTTGCAGCAGCAGCTCTTATGCGCTCCAACTTTCTTTTTCCACAATCATTGGCATCGTATTATCTCCTTCCATTTTTATTCACAAACACTTCGCATTTCCGTGCAAAACTTTATTTTTCAATAAAAACACTGCATTTCCTATGCAATTGCGAGCAACAGGGCCGAAAATTGATTGGAAGATCAATTTTTTTCGCGCATGCGCACCAAAAAATAATTGAAATGAAAAGGTCTATTGGACCGTTAGACCAGAATCAAACGCATTCTCTCATTAATGATAATAACGGTTGCCTTTTAGTACATTTTGTACGTATTCGATACACTGAATCAGTCTGAATTATTAAATTAAAGAAATAAAAATAAATGTTTCAAAGCTATAACGTCATTTATCCCTTTTACTTATTTTTTCAGTTTTATTCCTTGAGTCTCAGCAACGTTGAAATTGGAAGACTTCGCAAAAAATCACTTATCATAAGCTTAACTACTCTTGGTAAATTATCCGAACTGGCTTTAACGTATCCGGGCATGCAGATACTCCATAAAAATAAACCCTTTTAGCCAAAAATCGGTTATCATCAACCCTTTAAGGACGAAGCCCTGATTCAGTTGAATAACAACTCTACAAAATTCAGCAAACAATTTGCTAGCAATTTTTCTAATTTTCTTGATTTCTATCAAGTATGCGATAACTTTCAACCACCTTACGAGGTATCGAATAGTCCACTTTGGTCTAATTCATACATTTATTTTGTGGAAGTCCAAGCTCGTTACCTGAAAATGAGAAAAATCGAAAATAGTGAACGTAGCATATATGCTACAAAAGGCACTGAAGGGCTAACTATTTGGATTGTTTTTATCAAACTAGTTAATATTTTGTCATTTTCAAAAAATTATTATAAATTATAAAGTTATCAAATTTAAGTTTTTGTTTGACATTTTACTTCTTTAATAGTCAAGGTTTATAAAAATCGTAAATATACGGCAGAAAATATTTTTGTGATTGACCCTGTTGTGTTATTCGATTGATAAAGAGCTTGTTGTCTAAAGGTTTTTGAGTTTGCGGAATCCGAATTTGATCCAATATTTGCAAAATTCAAGATGACCGATCTTTTCTAATTATTTTGGGTCAAACTTTAATATTTGATATAATAAACGTTTTAGTTTGGCACATATATGTGCTATATCTCTGAGAAAAAGAATCGGCTGGGGATGAACAAAACTGAGAACGAAAGGTAAAAAGGTGTGGTAAACGAAGGTGTAAGCAGTTTCAAGAAAAACAGATAAGAAAATCCTGACTTATAGAAAAATTTGGAGAACGGATTCGTTTTTAGGACACCAGAATCCCCCAGGGTGACCTAGTCTGGTCTTCGGGTACAAATTTTGTCGAACTGTGCTCTTGATCAATGTCTTTACAAAGTAAGAGAAACACTTTACAGCGCGGAGAAGAAATATCTTGGCAAAGAATTTTAGTGTGAAAAGCAAAACTTGAAATGATCTTTTCACCCACAAGATGAGCCTCGGAAAATGAAGTGGTCGAAATTAGCCTTTGATGCCTGCAGATGTCAAAGACTGATTTCTTCAATAAATATTTCGAATTGTTGAAAGTCGTAATCGAAAACGAACCTTGACACCTTTCTGGGTTGCTTCGAGAGGTCCTCCAGTTTTTTGCCTTGTCGTCTGCATCCCTTGCTGAGGACTTTCTAAAAATAGATTCTAGTGTCGGCTAGAGGTTATTTCACGTATATATGCATTAGGCATGTACGTATGCCTAATGCATACATGTTCATTTCCCTAAGGTACCTTATCCGACTCCAGTTCCAGGTGGCAGGCGGCTTTCCGTGGTCGTCAAGTGCGACCACGATCTACCCCTCTGACCCCTTCCATAAGTATCAACCCTCTCAGTGAAGATCCTGATGCGGCTTCCCACGAATCAGTCTGAAATTGTTTTTCAAACAGATAAACACGCTCGCGCGGAAACGTGTTGGAATGCAATCGAGTGTCTTATTTTTATTCTGTTTTTTCCTGATGATGAGTGGCTTTCTAATTAAAACACAAATTTTTACTCTTAATAGCGATATTTTGCTTGCTGTGTTTCAATTTTTCTACTTGCTTCAGCCTTATCGGATTGTGGATTTTTTATTTAAAAATAAAATATGATTTCGATTATTTCCGGCTGGCTGGTATGCGACGAGTAAGCAAATAAAACTTGCTTCATCATCTTTTCCATAAATAGAATCATTGACTTTATTTGTTTGAGAATGGTGATGTAAGTCATTGGATATATAGGGTCCAATAAAGTGAAAACAGTGTATTTTTCCGAATTATTATTTGCCATAATTTCCTTCTGCTATCACTTTTATTTCAACTAATTTCTGATTTCACGAATGAACATATGGATACATATTCAAGTTCATTCGTTAATAAGCAAATTCAGAGATTGGCTATTTTTCAACGAATAGAATAAATTTTTTTACGGAATCAACTACGAATCCATAATCAGTAAATCTTGGCTACGGCATTTCGAAAAATTACAAGAATTATTAATGATTAAAGCAATTTGCATAAGATTGTGTTTACGTCCAGACAGTCTGTGCGTTTATGTATACTTATAACCTGGTCGAGTCTAAACGTACAGATATGGCAAGGGGTAAAAGGGAGGGGGCTCGGTTTGTGTCGATACGTCCGGACACAGTTCACACACCCATCCATTTTTCAGCTCCTCATTTTCCTTTCGAGGTCCGTACGTTTAGACTCAACCATATTATAAAGGAGCACAATTGTATGGACTGTCCGGACTTTTAGTCTCGGCCGAATACGGTCAATTTTGAAGTACCATGGCAAAAAGACATCAGAAGGATATTATTAATCGATTTCGTAAATGAAAATATTGTTTATTTAATCAGCAATTGTCATCAATTTAAAAAGTATCATAGCGAAAAGTCATCACGAATGCATTTTTAGTTGATTTCGAAAAAACTGATTCTATTCGTTGGAAATTAGCCAAGCTCTTAATTTACTTAGGAAAATTGTTTAAACTATTAAGAATTCTTGGAAATTTGCAAATTATTACAGCAAAAAGTCATCGGAAAGGTATTGTTAATTGATTCCAAAAAATTAAGTCTATTCGTTGAAAAACATTCCAGCTGTGAATTTGTTTATAATGATAGTTTGGACATCGAACAGATAGCATATTTTTCAATTTCCTTTTATCATTAATTTCTTTAAAACGTAATAAACTATTTTTGTGTTATTCTCGTCCATCGAAAATTATTTCTAGCCTGTTGTAGCAGACATATGAAACCTTATTTGATGAATCTGAAAAGCATTAAAAATAGTACGACTGAAAGTAAAAACAAAAAATGTAAATTTTGTTGTTAAATAAAAAAGTAACAAATTTTGTTATTAAATCCTATGCACAAAAATCTTTCACTTGAAAAAGAAGTCCAAATGGAATGAAAAGTGTAGGTTAAACATTGATTTGGCCACTGAAACTTTTTTGCCTCAATGTGTGACGAGATACTTCGATAGAAGCTATAAAAAGATGACAAAGCTTAGAATCCTTTTTACTCTGAAAATGTAAACAATTTCAAATGTGCACTTTTAAAGTGTCTTAACACGTCTATAATTCTGGGTTGAATTTTGACCCAGAATAATTCTGTTGTGAATTTCACGGGAGCAGCAAAATCTCGTTGAATAACAGAAAAGGTGGCAACAATGCTGGCAAAATCTCAAGTTGCTGCATCTTGGCAAAGTCCGAGAGTCTAAAAGATTATTGCAGCCTTATTTTTTCATCTGGAACCCAGACCGTACAATCTATCTAGGTTTCGCTATATCCACCTGTCGACTCCACCAATCCAGCAATGAAAGTTGAGTTTATGTTGTATCTTTCTATCAAATCGTGTATCGTGCAGGGGCAACCTATCTTTCGTTCAAGAAGTCCGATTTCTCCTCACCCATTTTCGTGATCTTTTATAGTGCTTTCTTGCTTTATAGACTTTATAGACTCAGAACTTATCGGAAAATCAAAACGACTTTCGTGAGGGCGAATAAATATTGCAAACTGATAACGTTCTATTTTATATTCAAGATGATCCATTTTAGATAGCATAGTGGACCATCTATAGAAAAAATCGGATACGATAAAATGATGAAATTTAAGAGCATTTCGCAGTTTTCTCCTGATAGAAACATTATCAAACCGTTTTTGAACACACTTCAAAAGAAACATTGCAGTTGTTTTTTTTTCTATTAAACGAACGTTGAAATCTTGGAAGTAACTAACACTTTTTTTTATTTTAGTACTTGGCGTACGTGTTTAGTACCTGTTATCATTTATTGAAGTACATAAAGCTACAGAACTTGGAAAATCTCCGGAAGTCATGGGTTAAAAAAAGATTGAAATTATGGAATATAAGTAGCGAATGGATTAGTACACGTTTTAACTTTCCAAATTAGTCAACTTTTAAATGATCACTTGTACTAATTTCCAGTAAAAAGTGCTTCGTGCATAAAATTATTCAAGTTTGTAGACAAGAATTAATAAAAAATTTCGATTTTAAAAGAATCCTCTTTAAAATGTATTGACTGATTTTCTTAGTTCTTCCATTTAAGATTGTTTAATTATTATATATTTTATTTTGATGGTGTAAAATTTTCAATATTTTATTATAATATTAAACAATTTTAAATATTTAGGTTAATTATGGGATCAGACGTTGCGAAATTAAGAATTGAGAAATAAAAGAATAAAATTGTACAATCTAGAAGTATTTGGGTGTGTAACGTATCGTTTCAATTCCAAATTATTTAATTGCAGAGACTTTTAATTGAAATCTATAATACCATATATCGGTGATTGACAAAAATTTTACCACTTTAAGTCAAGGTCATTTTCAACTTTTTCTTTGAATAACAAATTTTTAATAAAATTATATTTTTAAAGTATATATATCAAAGCAATAAGAGTAAAATTAACGCAATTGACGTGAGATCCATGCGCATAATAAGCGGGAAAACCCTAATGGACAAAGTAAGTAACGAAATAATTCTAAAAGAATATGGTGCAGAAGAGACGCTAGTAGACACGGGAAAGAAATCGGTTAAGATAATTCGGACATGTTGAGAGAATGCCAAATGAACAACTAACGAAACAAGTGTATCAAGGTAAAATAAATGGCAGCGTGCCCAGAGATAGACCGCGGAAAGAATGGTTAGAATGTGTGAATGAGACCCTACTTAGAAGAGACATAAGAAGTCACAGAAATACGACAGCCTGCATGAAAAAATGCATGGACATAAAAGAAGCTAGAGAAGTATGCCAGGACAGGAAAGTATGGCGGCAAATAGTTAATAAATAGAGTGTCAGTAAAGTGAATGACGCCTGAAACAAAGACCTTGGCTATTAATGGACCCAAGTGGGGAAACTTACACAACGACTTTGTGAGGTTCTTCGCTTGGGGTGATTGCTAGAGAGATTGATAAGCAACCTAGGTCGGAGCAGTGTTGCGTAACGAACGTGTTATTTACTTAAATAGCACGAGAATTCTGGATCAATCTGAAAAATCTCTATCCCTTCCACACACTACTCCTTTCCCCTGCCGAGTGAGTCACGCCTACCCCGAAAGGGAAATGGCTCAATGGTTTAATAAAAAAAAATAATAAGTAGTAATTTTATTATTGATGTACATTCTTTTACCGGGGAAATTAATTAATAGTTTAAGATGTAATTTTGTTTGTCTACTCGGTCATAATCAATATTATTAAAATATAGATTAATTTTTTAAGATTGCGAAAAAAACGCTCTATGGCTCCGCTGGTATATGAGCCGAGGTCCTTCAGATTGCCGGTCTGATGCTCTACCAACTGAGCTATGGAGAGACGAGAACACTTTCTTCACAATATCCTTACAAGCAGAATGTCAACGTCATTTCTTATAGACATCAGACCGGCAATCTGAAGGATCTCGGCTCATATCCCAGCGGAGCTAGAGATCGTTTTTTTCACAATCTTAAAAAATTAATCACTATTTTAATAATATTGATTATGACCAAGAAGGCAAACAAAATTAACACCTTAAACTATTAATTAAGTTCCCTGGTCAGAAAACTTACATCAACAATAAAATATGAGTTTCATGTTTAGAAAGAAAAATCTGACAAGTATAAGGAATGACGTTGACATTCTGTTTGTAAGGAGATTGTGAAGAAAGTGTTCTCGTCTCTCCGTAGTTCAGTCGGTAGAGCATCAGACCGGCAATCTGAAGGACCTGGGCTTATATCCCAGCGGAGCTAGAGAGCGTTCTTTTCGCAATCTTAAAAACTTAATCAATATTTTAATAATATTGATTATGACCAAGTAGACAAACAAAATTAACATTTTAAACTATTAATAAATAGTAATGTTCCAAATTTTTATACGACTTCCTTTAAAAATTATAAATAAAAAAGTGCTAAAAATGTCTTGCCAGGCGCCTGTACCAAATTACACATCTTAAATCGAAAATTGCTAAATAATATTAACACAATGTTTTTAATATTGCAAGATCCACATATGTAACTTATATTCTAAAAAATTTTAAGAAAATTTTTTCAAATTTTCAGGTCAGGTTGCATTGCTATAGTCGGGGATGCTATAGTCGGCGAATCTTGAGCAAATGTCATAGATATTGTATAAATTTCAGGATTTAATGTAAAAGAAATGTATAATAACTCTACAAGAGTTCTGCAAACTTCATGTTGAACTCCGATTTAAAAGTGTTAATAAAATATATGAAGAAATTCATGAAAAAACGTTAAAAACTTTGGTAGAAATGACATTTGAGGTATTGAGATTTTGTGATCACATAATTGTAAGGTCTAGATACCTCAATTATGTTAAATGTATAGCAAAAGTCTCGAAAAAATGATGAAAAATCTCATAAAAATTCGATTCGAGTTATCGAGTGTGTGTCAAGTACTTCAATATAAGATCTATAGACCTCAGTTCTATAAAGAGCATAAAGTGTAGCTGCAACATCGACATATAGAAATGGACAGGTAACGCTTTGGGGAGAACTGAAATGGGCTTTAGAGAGAGAGAGAGAACATATGAGACGTAGACCTACCTTTATCTATTTCAGAACTATGTCAAGTGAATTGGTGGCCCCGGGTATTTCCTAAATATTCTCTACGGTTAATTAAAAAAAAAGATAAACAATACATTAGAAATTTGTAGTTATAATAAATTGAATTTTAAAGAACATTTATGTAAAATAACCTGTTTCAGATAGATTATTTTACAAACTTGGTAACCTTGAATTCATTTTGAAATTGGATTGAAAATGCTACAATAATAATCGTTTTGTGAGTGTAAAAATAATGTGAAAACTGTCAAAAATTTGAACAATATTTCTATAACATAAAAAATAACCATTTGTATTGCATAGGTACAAAACTTCATATTTTGAGGTTTTGTTTTTGTTGTAACATTTTTTATTTTACTATATTCAATAACTTTACCTACGTATGAAAACATATCCCCATATAAACGTCTTGACAACGCCCACAAACTACACAAACTGCCACCATTTTTTATATTTATTTACAATAAATTATAATTAAATAAATTATAAATAAATTAATTCTGAAAAGTGCGATAAACGTTACATTATTGGGGCAATCGCAACACAGATCACGTTCCTGTGCTGCGCCAAACTTCACCCAACGAAAATATTCTCGACCAATCAGCTTCATCTAGAAAGAGATAGGTCTACGTCTCATATGTTTTTTCTCTCTCTAGAGCCCATTACCGTCCTCCCCACAGCATTACCGTCCATTTCTATATGTCGTTGAGCTGCAAGTATGTATCTACTGTGCGAAGTTAGCGATATTCATCGCGTCCCTCGCCCCAACCATACCGTTTGCTTAATGTTTAACATATTCCTCAACTTCCCTTTACGCTCTACAAGTTTTTAATGATTCCAAATTATTATAAATGATTTTAAAAAATTTCAAGAAATTTCAAAAGAAGTTTAAAAACGCTTTAGAACAATTCTAAAAGGCGCAAGAATTTTCAAGAGATTTTAGAGACTTTAAAATGCTTCTTATGAGTCTAAGAGATTTTTAGCAATTTTAAGGGATTTTGTGCCATTTAAATGGATTTAATATGGTTTAACATCTGAGTAAAGGAATTTAAAATATTGGAAAGCGCGTTGAAGAATTTTTGAGGAATTTCGGTAAAATTTAAATGATTTTTAAGATTTTAAAGTAATTTTAAAATATAAATAATGTTCTTGAATTCTTTAAAGTCTGTTAAATATCTTGAAATCTTCGGAAATTTGTATATATTATATATTATATTGATTTCTTTAAATCTTTTAAAATATCTTAGAATATTTTTGAATTTAGTTTAAATCTTGTTTAACCACATAAAATAATCAATAATAATTTGTAATATTTCTAAAATCTAAGTGCATATATTATTATAAGCATAGTAATATTATATGCGAAACTTATAGGGTGCGAACCCCGCGGCGAATAAAAATGTTTATAGCGTGCGATTATAAACAGTGTAGTGATTGTGTATACTTAAACATCTGAAAAAGTATTAGAGTATAATAGTCATAATATAATAATCCAAGAGATTTATTTTTTGCAGCAAAAAATCGGTTATCATTTTATAGAACTGTTCCCTATAGTTTCGAGACTTCTTCGATATAGACTGTATTTTAGATTTTATAGAACTTTGTCACACATTTCGTTGCATAGTTCAACGAAATGTAAAACAAAGACGATTTCAACTTTTATTAAACTACCCATCGTATCCCTTTCTATAGAATTAGTTCTATAAAATTTAATGGATATTTTTTTCCGTGTAAATATGACTTTTAGTAATATGCATTTTCGAAGATCCTAGGATGTTTTTGAGTGAAAATTCTTCGACTTGAGTTCGACTTGGTTATGTCTTGACTTCATCTCCAAGACATCGATGTCTGGCTGCGTCTCAATACCGAATCGAGACATAGGCCTTCGTCTTACTTTTATGGCCACGACAAGTAAAACGGCGTTTACTTGTCTCAAGTCGAGCCTTATTTTGGCTAAGACGACGTTTACTTGTCTCAAGACGAGCTTTGTCTTACCTGAGATGATTGGCGTACACTTTGCTAAATACGAACCTTTTTTTGGCGCATAAATGAGATTAAAATGGATGAATGAAATTTTTTAAATGATTAAGTTAGTTATTTTTAAATAAAAACTTCAGAATGTGTGAGTCTGAAAGAGTATAGTCCTTAAAATTTGTCTTAAAAAAAAATTGTAACTTTCTAGAAGGATCTCCTAAGTCGTTAGAAATACGTAAAAACAAACAACATTTTCGGTATCATCGTGAAATAAGTATAATACAAATAAAAATCCGTGAATAAGTTGATTGAACATATATATTGTATAAAAATATAAAAGATTGTTTAATCATTAAAAAAGATTAGCTTTTATGACAGTCACAATCACCATTTTTGTTAGGACAGGTATACACTAGAAGTTATAAACCGCTGGTTTTGGAGTAATAAAATTCGACTCAAGAGATAAATGTATGTCTCCGTCTCAAAACTGAGACATGCTCAAGTTGAACTTTTCAACTTCAGCATGTCTTGATTTGGGGAAATTCAAGTCGAACTCAAGTCGAAGCATTTTTACTCGGGTTCGGAGGCTATTTTGGCGGGTTCGTGGTATATCTTGAATTAATCGCAGAGATATCTTGGTACATTTCATAGATATAGTATCACGCGCGTATTTTCATGATATTTCACATATCTTCCATATGTGCTATAAATATTTCTCTCTGAATTCTCTCCTCTGAATGTCTTCTGGATATTGTATTAGTATTCCCACTATGCTCCATACAAATAACCCCTGGATATTCCAATAATAATCTTCTAATAAAATAGAATAATAACAGTAAATTTAATCTCAGAAAATAAATTGATAAAGGGATTGTGATACTTTACCATATGAGCAATTTAGTTTCCCACACTTTCGATCAACAGATTTTAATGTTTCAAATAAATAATAGTACTCAGGCGTGAACAGCAATCACGCGGACGTTTTGATACTAATATTTTTCTGAGAAATGAAAAATTGTCGATAAAAAGTGTGCGAAACTAAATACTCATATGGCAAAGTAGCATATGCTCTTAATACGTGAAATTACATTACATTTAATGTAATACATTTTTAAAATATTTTTGCAAGTAACATGTAATAATGTTTGTTGATGTTAATGTCGGAGTTTTCTTCGGAATCAATACCAATATATCATCAGTAACATTAGGATGTTGTTTAGTATAGGGTTCGTGTTCAAGTTGCTGTTCAGAATCAACATTTTCTCGAAGAATGTATTGAGGCTCATCATGACTCATTCCCGTATCGTCCTCGCAAATTAAAAATCAAACAGTACTAGTATTTAAGTTAAAAGCTAGTTTTCTAAACTTTAAAAATTATTTGACAGTTATAACAATTATAAAATATTTCGGTCTACATGTTAGTGTACAAAGTTGTTACCCTCACAGTAAAAAAAGTATTCGAAACGATACCGAAATCAATATCATTTAGATATGCAACAAAAGTGACACCGAATTTCAGAGCATTCTGATCGGCTGGAAAGAATGATCGACTTTTGAGACCATAATGATCTGATTCGGGATGATGTATGAAATCAAACCAATATGGCTGAATTTCTAAGAGTATTTTAGCTCATATGCAGGATTTTTATGGTTTCTGATCGTGTATTCTACTTGAAAAGTTAAAAAAATAACGGAATCTTATATTAGAAAATATAACCTGTTAAACGTAGTTGTCACTTGCGTATAGTTAGATAGAATTGTTAGATTATGTCGTTATGACACTGGCACCAAGAATTGGCGGCCATTTTGTTTAATCTGACAAATGAACCAAAAAATAATATCAAATTGATCTGAATCAAATTGATCCGACCGTGCTATAAAGGTACATTTCAGCACTACTTGAATATATGCATATCTTGATCATCAATACAATTATTTTGCTAAATTGTAGAGCATACACGCTTATTAATAAAAGAGCTATTAATAAAAGAGCTGTCTTCTCTGTAAGATATCAATTGGGATATCCTTCAGATATCCCATGAATATCTTAAGATATAACTGGGCCCTAAATGGGGTATCCCGCCGATATCCCTTGGTGTGAGAGCATGCTCACCATGTATTCTTGTAAGAAAGCCAGATTAGCTGATATTTATTATTAACGAAAATGTTTTTTCTTTTTCAGGGAGGGCGAGGGAGGAGGCGGAGGAGGCCGGGGTGCTTCAGTGGGAGGTGGGGGCGGGGGTGGAAGGCGGGCACCTAGCCTTCGGGTCGTGAACGGAAGAGCAACTACGGGAGTTGGCTTACACACCAGCAGTACAGAGTCTGTACGTTCACCCCATCACCATCTTGGCCATCCTAATAACAATAATAATAACTTTCACAATTACACCAATAATCATCCGCGACTGAACAAGGATGACAGCATCAAAATCAGCATCGAAAATACCAATACCTGCACGGATAGTCTCGTCACCGCTTTAGACGACGAGACCTTACTTATTACCGACTTCCTTGGCGATACAAGTGAGTTTCGTTTAGAAACTTAGTTACTTACTTACCTTATACATATTTCTTAGCTTCTCTTTTGCTTGTCTTATTTAGAAGTTCGGATTAACTTCTACTATATAATCCGTCTGAAGTCTCGAGTTTCTCCAATGCTCCTCTTATAATTGGATACAATGACGTCCTTGCTCATTCTTTGCAAAATGTTTTAATTTTATACTTTTCTATATATTCAATCCTCTTTTTCACAACTTTGTCATTATCTAATCTTAAACTGTAACTTTATAATCTTTAACTATCTCTTGTGATTCCTTTCTCTCCGATATATTCGAAATCTATCTTAGCTCATACAGTCATCTATTATTTTATTTAAAACTGTATTATTTTTAATTTAAAATTCATATTATGATAATAATAATATTCTATACATGACCATCCGCGAAGAAATGGCACTAATTGTCAGCAGCTACATTTCACAGGAGGAGCGATTGAAGTGGCGGTTTGACACAGGATATCTACAAGAGGGCCTTACTTCGCATTTTAAAATCAAAATTAATTTTGCAGATAAAAGTATAAGCTTTTTATCGTGAAAAATCAACTTAAAACGTATAGATTAGTTGGAAAAGCTAAAACTCTAATTGTTGGTAGTTAGGTCCTTTTCTTCGCGAACGTTGACATATGTTGTACGAACTACATCCTTCCTAAATCTATTTCTATTTATTTCCATTTGAACTTATATTCACACATCATCATTAATTCCATCTTTTTGTTCTACGGATTTTAATGCTAACTTATACCAAACTTATCTCATTATATTCATTTATGTCATAGTCTAAATATTATAAGCCTATTTCACACTCTGATGAAGAATTTCATGCATTGCGCCAAGAATAGAATAATTAAAATCTTATAAGCGAAAATTTAACAAGCCCTGGGTTTAGTCTAAAAACCCACGTAACGGCTCCTTCACTTCTTTTGAAAATGTTGAGCTTACATACCATTAGAATCAGAATATAATTTTGCTGTTGAAATGAAAACTTAAAATGGTTACAAGCAAATAAGCCTCAATTTATAAAAAATACACTTTCAGATATCCGAAATATTCAAAATAATCATTTATTTTATGCTGATGAATCTAGTACGATCTGTTTCAAACCATTCTGCGTTATTCTGAGTTATTTTTGACAAATTTATGAATATTTGAATTTTTCTTTCAGACTTCTGTGGGTTATAATGAAAGTAGGAATCAGAAGACTATTTATCATAGCATGCTACGCGCCAGTTGATAGTGATCCCAGAGAAGTAAAAGACGCCTTCTGGGACACTTTAAATGACACAATACATATTTGCGAACATGGGGAAATAATAATTCTACTAGGAGACATGGACGGATGGGGCATCCAAAATCAGGATACCGAAAGAGTACTAGGTAATTTTGGGGATCCAAGAACAAACTATAACGGAGATAAATTAGTTGGTCTATGCTTAGAAAGGGGTCTGTTTATTACAAATACTTCGTTCAAGCATTAAAAGATCCGCATGTACACCTGGTCCAAAGGAAATAGCCGCAGTATAATTGACTTTGTTGTTGCGGATGAAAGATTAAGAGAGTTAGTCAAAGATACAAGGGTCATGAGGAGTCCTGAATGCAACACTGATCATTACCTTCTTTTCTCAAAAATTAACTTAGGTCGGGGATGGAGAAAAAAGAGAACCAAGAAAACAAAACAAGCGCGAATCAAAATTGAGAACCTACAGAAACCGGATGTGCGAATAGATTTCCAAAATGAGATAATCGAAAACATAGATAGGGCAACATGGGAGGACCGTATAAAAAACAAAGATATAGAGGGCGCCTGGATAAAGTTACGGGATATCCTTGTTAGATGTACGATCGAACTGTGTGGTACTGAAGTTGTCGGAAGAATGTCTGGTGATGCGTGGTGGAATGATGAAATTAAGGCTGCCCAAAACGCAAAGAGAGAAGCGTACAAAAGAACTTTGAACATCGCAGGTTTTAGCAATGAGGAAAGAAATAGACGTAGGAATGATTATAGACGGGAAAAAAGGATACTCAAACGATTATTTAAGGAAAGTGAAGATACAATCAGAGCAGAAGAAGAGATTAAAATAGAAAATGACTTCGAAGGAAGCAGGAAACTACTTTATAAAAAAAATGAAAGGAAACAAAAGTACAGAATTTGTCAACATGAGAAATAGTAGGGGGGAAATGGTATATGATGCAGACGGAATACTAGTCCCCTAAGATAGTATCTGGAAGCTATTTTAGGAGACAGCTCGAAGATAAAACTATAGGAAACCACAACTGCGATGTTGAACACGATGTGATAGAAAACTCAATTAAGAAAGTCTGTGTCACTGAGGTTAGGGATATAATTAAGATCCTGAAAAATGGTAAGGCTGCCGGGGTAGACGGTATTAACGCTGAAATGCTTAAACACGGTGGCGAGTGCATACCACATAGACTGTGCGAATTGATAAATTTATGTTTCGAGATGGGAGACGTCCCAGACGATTAGAAAAAAGCGATTATCGTACCAATATACAAAAGAAAGGGAAATAAAAGCGACTGAAATAATTACAGAGGGATTAGCTTATTAAGTAGCGTAAGTAAAATATACTCAAAAATACTTATTCGTAGGATAATGAAAATAACAGAAGCAAAGATTTGGGAAGTCCAAAGTGGGTTTATGCTAGGAAGGTTATGTACGGATCAAATACTCAGCTTAAGGCAAATAACAGAAAAAAGTTTGAGAGTAGGAAAGAAAGTTCTCTGTGCATTTGTTGACCTTGAAAAAGCTTTTGACAAGGTAGATAGAAGTAAACTTTGGGAAGTCCTGAAAGAGTATGGAGTCAATGGATGGCTCCTACAAGCTATAAAAACGAACACTATGCAATATTTTATTAAATGATGAGAGAATTGAACAAGTTGATAAGTTCGTATACCTTGGTAGTTTATTTACTAGGGACGGGAAGATAGCTGAGGAATTATATGGACGCATAAAAGAAGGTAAGAAGATTATTGGTAGAGCAGGTTCCCTTATTAGAAGTAAAAATATATAAAATAAAGCTAAAATGGAAATACATAATTCTATATTTGTACCGACTATACTTTACGGTAGCGAGACATGGACTTATCCAGAAAAAGATTAGAGTAAAATTAACGCAATTGACATGAGATTCATGCTCATAATATGCGAAAAAACTCTGATGGACAAAGTAAGTAACGAGATAATTCTAAAAGAATGTGGTGCAAAAGAGACGCTAGTAGACACACGGGAAAGAAATCGGTTAAGATGGTTCGGGCATGTTGAGAGAATACCAAATGAACGACTAATGAAACAAGTGTATCAAGGTAAAGTAAATGGCAGTGTGCCCAGAGGTACGAGGGTAGTTCAATAAGTCCTTAGAATGAAGTATAAAAATAATTTTTTTTGGGTAATTTTTTTTTTATTTTTCAACATAATCTCCTTGGAGCTCTATAC